>NC_139919.1:22482423-22862881 GCF_963514095.1 Eutrigla gurnardus | reverse complement strand
ATAGAGGGCCTTCTGGAAAAGAGAATCGAGCCCATCGTCACCCTCTATCACTGGGACCTGCCGCAAGCCTTGCAGGAGCGCTACGGAGGCTGAAAAATGACACACTTGTGGAACTGTTTGAAGAGTACGCTGCCTTTTGTTTCCACACGTTTGGGAGCCGTGTTAGGTACTGGCTCACAATGCATAATCCATACCTGGTGGCTGTGCAGGGGTATGGGACAGGTGTGCACGCTCCTGGAGAAACAGGGGGTCCCGCTGGCTCACTCATCGTGGCCCACAACCTGATCAGGGTAAGTTAGACAGGGTCAAATGATTTAATAGGTGTCTGTTAATATAGTGTGTACTCATATTGTGCTTTATCTGCTAATGATTCTCATTGTCTGTAAACTTTGAACCTCTGCAGTAAGTATATGAGTTAATGGTGCTCAATGATGTTTGCATCCTCAAAACACAAGAAAGCAGTGCGAGCACAGACTGAATCAAATCAATTCAGACAATGTATGAACATGTACTTGTAACTAGTGCAGCCAAGTACAAATCCTGACTTGGTCATTTTTATTTTATCTCCCCGATGTCCAGCTGACCATATTTCATTTGACAGATTTGTGATCAGTAAACAGGACACTTGAAGAGACGTTGAGGTCAAAGTCCACCACATCAGCATTTCTGTGCTGGAGCATAACAGTGTGTGACAGGAAGTCATGGAGATATGCCTCATTAATAATCCCTCACATTTATACAGTCTAACACAGACAGTGTGTAGACAGCTAACACCGTGCAGATGACATGAACAAGGAGAGATTATCTGGTGTCAAAGTTTGTTTTTAATAATAACTCTATCCACCTAAGGAAGATATGTCCTGGCTCCATTTGTTTGTTGCTCATCTGTTAGTTAGAGATATCTCAATGAACCGTATACAGCTTTAAATTAAACTTTGTGAAAATAAGTTATTCTTTTCTCATCAACTGCTGTATTTACAGCAATATGTATTTTTTTAAATGCATGTTGGACCTTTTTCACAGCATGACATTTTGACTTATGGAGGGAAAAGAACACTTATACTGATGCTAAGAAACTGTCTGTTCTGTTCAAGTGTGACCCAGTAAACTGAAGTTAAATGAAATTCAGCCATCATTTTAATATTTACGTGTGCTTTTCCTACTGTAGCATGTACAATTGAGCGGTGCACGGTGTGTAATAATAACGTGTCTGCTGTGATTTCCAGGCACATGCCAAAGCATGGCACACCTACAACTCTCGCTTCCGTCCAGCTCAGAAAGGTAAAGTGTCCATTGTTTTGGGGTCCCACTGGGTCGAGCCTCCAAGAGGCCAAGTCACAGCTGGTAATGTTGACCTTTGCCAGCAGTCAATAGAGACTGCCCTTGGCTGGTTTGCCAACCCCATCTTTGGTGATGGGGACTACCCGGTCTCTTTAAAAATCAAACATGGGGCCCTCTTGCCCACATTCTCCCCTGAGGAGAAGCTCTGGGTGCAGAAAACAGCTGACTTTTTCGCTCTGTCCTTCGGGCCCAACAACCTCCGTCTGGGCAGAAGCCTGATCCTGTATGGGCAGACTTTGACACCAGACCTGAGGCGCATACTTGGTTGGATAAAGCTGGAGTATGGGGACCCGAAGGTGCTGGTCACCGAGGGAGGCTGGTTTTCTGAAGCCAGTGTGGGAAAGGAGGACACGGTGGCCATTTACCTGATGAAGAAGTTTATCAACCAGGTCCTGCAAGGTAAGAGAAGATATGGAAACAAGCAAATAAGTCAACAGAAAAAAAACACTTTCCCCTTTAATGTTGTGTTTCCCTCATAGCCATCAAGTTTGACGATGTGCAGGTGATTGGCTACTGTGCCTGGTCGCTGGTGGATGGATTCGAGTGGAATTATGGCTTCACAATTAGGCGAGGCCTTTTCTACATTGATTTCAGCCAACCAAACCGATCCAGGACCCCCAAGACCACTGCTCACTACTACAGGCGTGTTATCACTGACAATGGTTTCCCCAGTGACAAAACCTCCACGGAGATAAAAGGCCGTTTCCCCTGCGAGTTTCATTGGGGTATTGCTGACTCCACCTTGCAGGTAAGAGGAGAGATAAACTGAGCAGACAAGTCAGAGATTGTACCCCCCAAAAATGCTAAATTTATTCCGTATTTACCCTGATATTCTTTTGTCTTTTTTGTTATTGTAGGTCCACTTCTACCCTTTCTCACCACAGTTTACTGACCCCCATTTGTACAGCTGGAACCTGACAGGGGATGGATTGTTGCGTCCAGTCCCAGGGGTGAAGATCCACACGAGACGAGCCCAGTGCACCGACTACTTGGCCATTCGTGGTCATCTTCGCCTATTTGCGTCCACTGGGGCATCGCACTACCGCTTCGCTCTAAACTGGTCTCTGATTTTACCCCGGGGAGACCTCTCTGATGTGAACACTGAAACTCTGAGGTAGAAATACACAAACACAAAAAAGATGATGATATGTGGCTCTGTCTGTCTTTCTGTCCACACGCATTAACTGGTGATTCTATAACCCTGTTTCATATTGTGATAAAAGGTACTACCGCTGTGTTCTGACTGAGCTCAAGAAGATGGACCTGAAGGCCGTCGTTATTCTCTACTACCCCACGCACAGAGCTCCATATCTGGGCTTGCCTGGGCCACTGCACGCTTCCGGCGGTTGGCTCAACTACAGCACGGTGGCTGCCTTTCAGGAATATGCAGCCCTGTGCTACCAGCAACTGGGTTCCTGGGTCCCGTACTGGATCACCGTCAATGAGCCAAACAGACTGATAGATGTGTATTCCAGTGGGAAAGAGAAGCATCAGGCAGCGCACAACCTTCTTCTGGCTCATGCAAAAGCCTGGAGGCTGTACGAGAGGGAACACTCAGCTCAACATAGAGCACTGGTATCACTTGCGTTACACGCTGACTGGGCCGAACCTGCAAACCCCTTCCTTGACTCACATACAGCAGCGACACAGAGATTCCTTTTGTTTGAGCTAGGTCGCTTCTTAGACCCATTGCTTGGGACTAGATATGAGGAGAAGCATAGCAAGGGCGACTATCCACAAGAAATGAGGGCATACCTGGAGGAGAGAGCTCGAGTAATGGGCCTCCCTGGATACACTCTTCCTAGCTTCACTGAGGCTGAGAGGGAGGAGCTGAGAGGGACATTGGGTTTTATTGCACTGAACCATTTTACCACCCGTTTGGTCTCTCCATATCCCCCCACACACAGCAATTTTCCGCAAAAACAACCGCCTGATCACGGCTGTCTAATCCTTTCTGACCCCACCTGGCCCTCCTCCAGTCTGGGGCAGGCTCTTGTGCCCCGGGGCCTGCGAAAGATCCTGAACTGGGTGAGCCAGAGGTATGGAGTGGGTCTGCCCATCGTTGTGACGGCCAGTGGGGTTGATGATCAGGCTCCTGTGGAGGACAAACTCAGGCAACACTTTCTCAGGAGTTACCTGCAGGAGGCTTTCAAAGGTAATGTTTCTCTTTGCTCAGTCATTTTTCAGTAGGAACGCAATTGACCTCAGGATGTTGACACAGAGGAACAGGCAATGCAGGTTTTATGATCTTCCTACTATAAAAGCCCGGATTTAATGAGAAACCAAGAAGATCATAAAAAAGGAGAGGAGGGGAGAGACAGTGTTGATCAGTGCTGTGTTCATACTTTGCCCTTTATGGCCCTCAGATCATCTGTTTTGCACGTGATATTTTCTAACATGGGTTTACCTTTTGGCATGAATTCTAAACATTTGTTTGTTTTTTTAATAGTAAAACAACGTATAACTGGGTCATTCATATCACTCGTATCAGGAGAAACTGGAGAGTCGATGAGTGATTCTTATCCTACTTTTCTCCTTTATGCTATTTGTCTCTAGCTCGCCAACTAGATGGAGTAAACTTGCATGGCTTCTACGTGTGGAAACTGCAAGATCGACATGCACCCCAGTTTGGCCTCTTCACCTCAACCCACCACCAATCCAAAGCCAAAGCCTCCATCGGCGTCTACAGAGAAATCATCCGTCGTGGTGGTTTCCCTGAAGACGACACCGTGCAGACATGCAGGTTTAGTGAGCGGCACGAACCTTGCTCTCTATGTGACTGGCTGTTCAAGAACAAAGCAATGATGGTCTTCGGAAGTTGCATCCTCATCACGGCCGTTATGTTGACAGCACTCGTCATCTTCGTGATCATCACCAGGAGAAACCAAACAAGAGGCAGGGGGCGGGGAATGAACAGGATGAGAAGAAGGGAAGGAGTCCCCGTATGCTCATGTCCACCTCTGAAGTTTTAACGGTAGAGATATTGACTTGCAGACAAACTGTGTGTGGCTCAAGAGAAGAGCAATGATGTATGATTGCGTCTGGTCCAATGATGCTTGTATCTGTGCGCGTGAACAATTACTGTTAAAACACGTCTATCCATTTCACTGTAATATTGGATTATTTAGATGGAGGGTAGTCGGTTAGGAATATTTGAAAACTCTTTTTTGTTAGTCTGTTGATAAAGTTAAATGACCATAAAATCAACAAATTTACTGAATGCCAAAGTCTGGCTGGCTTACATGTTCTTTTACGAAATGTGTTAATTGATTATGTGGGCTGTGTAGTTTATTATAAAGGAGGAGAATTGCTTTACCGTAACTATAACCTCCATTATTGAGAAAATAGGTTAGTGTCACGATTCTTGTAATGTCAGTCAGTGATTACTCTATTGTGTGGATCCAATTAAAATGGGATTTTAATATATTTTACACTATAAACAAACAAGTATACACAACATACGTTTAGTTCAGACTTCATTGTGAACTGCATAAATATATTTAAGAACACGTTTTTATAATAAAATACATATTTTTAAGTGGCATCCACTTTATTCCAACACCAGACATGTTTGCTGTTAGACGCCGAATGTATGAATCTCCACTGGACAATGATGCCCCCTAGTGAAACAATGTGGAACACGGATCTGTTTTTATGTTTAAAAATAAATCGGTAAAATACCAACACAAATAGTACAGTGTATCCTCATGTGTTGTGATCATGATTCCTAGGGGAATATCTTCAAAAGTATATCTTTGATTTTGTATAATGTGAAACAGATAGTTGAATATGGATCATAAGGTGGAAAAGAAAGAGGTCCTTGCTGCGGTAATGGAAAGAAATGGGCTCTTCACGTGAAACATACTTGAGACTTGAAAACTAATTTACAGCATTTTGACTAAAAGTAAATGATCACATAATGATTAAATGCAATCTGCCAGTCATTGTGTGACACCTTGTATAACTATTTTAGGTTTGATCACTTTTATTTTGCAGTTAAAGATGATGATCTAATATGCAACATACGTATTCATATGTTTTTTAAAGATCTAAATAACACCACCAATAATAACAATGATGCTAAATTATTCATCATCAACGGATTGACCAATGGGAGGAGGTGTTCGGGATGGCAATACAGGTCACATGACCCTCTCTCCTCCAGACTGCATGCAGTTTGGTATTAAAATGTTTTCGGTACGACCAACCGTTGCGTTGTAACACATTTGAGATGACAGATTCGCGTTGAGCTATTTTAAAGAATTATAACATCACATCGATAAACCGGGACTGACCGGCCAACGACGTTGCGGCTGTTTTGAGGTTGTACCCCCAAAAAAGTGCAGCGATACTGTAGGAAGAACAAGCTAGTCAGGTCGGACGGCGGCGAGGCCCCAACCGGACGGGAACCAGGGGGAACCATGGCCAACATCGCAGTTCAGAGGATAAAACGGGAGTTCAAGGAGGTGCTCAAGAGCGAAGAGGTTGGTTGTCATGGTTGCCAGTTAATTTTTTTGTTCCCTTTCGTCGTTTATGTATTTGACTAGGAGGCTGAATGCGAGTAACGCGTCGCTAACTGTCAGCTTTCTAATCACGAAGCTGCTAGCTGAAGCTAACTACGAGACACGGCGTCCAGTTTCCAGAATAGCCACCGACGCTCGTTATTACGATGCCGCTTTGAGATAGTTACTGTATAGGGTCTGACTGCTGTTAGCAGGAGTTTATCGGGTCCATGGAGGCATCGCTGCAAACAATTTAGCCCTGAGTTCATATTGCTAACGTGACTGGCTAGTTTACCATACCTTCTATGGTAACCGAGCTAGCCGTGTTAGCAAAGATAGGTTGTTGTGATCCGCGTGTTTGCCCGATGTTTGCTCCCACAAGTGTCCTCCTTGCATCGGCATAGATTAATCTTAACCCACGTTGGAGGGTGGATTACATGTGGATTCCGTGACATGTGTGCAACAAGTTGAGGTCAACTTTGGCTAATGCTGCGGGGCTGATGTCAACTTCTGCTGCATAGGCAGATTTTTGAGTTTGACAGCAAGCTAGCTTAACACTTTGGAGTCTGCTGGAGTTGTAACGCTTCGTTGCCTTTTTCACTCTTTCCAGACGAGCAAAAACCAGATAAAGGTGGATCTGGTGGATGAGAACTTCACAGAACTTAAGGGGGAGATAGCAGGACCTCCTGACACACCATATGAAGGTGAGGTGCTCGTTTAGACACTCTGGCTGTGGACATGGTTGCACAAGACTGTTATGTGATATCTGGCTTCACTGACACAACACCTTAATTTCTGAGAAGGCCTCACCAACTAACTATTTCAACATGCTTTTAATCCTTATTAATAATTAAACCAAAGCCATTTACATCTTAACAGTTACCCTCTTATCATACGATTTGAAATATTGTCCCAAATGTTGAATAATTGTGACACCTCATTTCTTCCAGGGGGTAGATATCAACTAGAAATTAAAATTCCAGAGACGTATCCATTCAATCCACCAAAGGTAGGGATTTATTACCGTCATTCATCCTGAGAACCATCCCTTTCCTTAAAGACATCGACTTGATAAATATTCCATTAACTGTGCTAATCCACAAATGATTTACCGTGTCCTATTTTCATTTAATCTCTCAGGTGAGGTTTATCACAAAGATCTGGCATCCCAACATCAGCTCAGTCACAGGTGCAATATGTCTGGACATTCTCAAAGACCAGTGGTGAGTGACTGTGTTCCGTCAACCCGAACATAATTCATCCATTACATACTTTTCTGGTCATGTAAGACAGTGTTTCCCTTCCAAAGCTGCTGCATTTTCAAAGTTGCTGTTCTAATGCCTTCTCCTGTCAATAGTGATATAACAATACGGTGCTCTTGTCAATAATTTAAACTAAAAATTGACGAGAAATATTTGAATATGCATTTAGCCCCGATATGTACTCATACTTATTATGATATATTTGTACAATATAAAACATAGGTACAGTGAAGTTAAATACATGAGTGAGCCTGATGATGTGGAAAGCAATCATTACTAATCCGAATAGGTGTCCAGGTACACTTGGATCAAATGTGTTTAAACCTGCTGGTCCACTATCATCTTAAGTATTGATGATATTGCCCACGCCACTCCCATGCAGTAACAGAGCACATGGGTTAAAGTCCATGACTTTATTTTGGTGTTGCACTAAACGATCTCCTGTATGTTCTTTCAGGGCAGCAGCGATGACACTGAGGACGGTCCTCCTGTCACTACAAGCCTTATTGGCAGCTGCAGAACCAGATGATCCACAGGACGCCGTGGTAGCCAATCAGGTGGGTGTGCAAGTGTATTTATGTTTTGACAATTGTATTGTGATATAGCTCATTTTTTCTGACACATCAGTTACAGTTGTCTAAAGTGATTACACCAAGGTTTCTCAGCTTATTATGTTGGTGTTTAAGCTAAAATAACTATCATAATGTTAGTTGGGGTTCCTGAGGGTTAGTCTATTGTGTTTTGCTACTTACACCCTACAGCCTCTCATGGTTTGTAGATGTGAAAAGGCTGTTAGGGTTGTTTGGAAGGTGTTGCACACCGATGTGACGTTTGCCATCTAGACGACGAGGCCCCGCAGTTTTCAGTTCAGCCTGTTGGAAAACTGATGGCATTCATCTCACAAACACATTTTCAAAACACAAACTGTATGCTGTGTGTGTGTTGGTTGCAAAGTTGTTTTTTTTTAGCCTGGTGGCTAGGCTAGCTGGTCGCTAGCTTTTGACACTTGGGCTTACAGACTGCAAATGTGATGGCTGAGTGTCAAACTTGAAAAACTGAAGGAAAGCATCACTTGTCTGGAAGTTGAGCGCAGAGAGAAAGACAAGCTCAACTTAGAGTTTCCCGCTGTCGCCTCGGCTCAGGCAAATTACCTCACTGTCCCGGACTCCTCTGGCTGTGCTGTCCTACTCCCATGACTGCTCCACTATAGTAGTGGACAATGATCTCACTCTTCTGTGGACCAACTCCATCATCATAGGAGCTCCAGAGTCTGAGGCTAGTTCAGCACAGCCCAAGATCCCAGGCTTTGCATGGAAGCAAAGAAGTTTGTGTTTATTGATGATTTTGACTTGTTCTGGGGGTGCACTGAATCCATCCCAGCTTTGAGGGCACACATGCAATGTCAGCAAACACATTTCACACTATCAACTAGCTAACAAGAAGCTCACACGATCAGGGTCAACAATTGCACCTGTTCTTAGCTGCTTTCCCCTCAACCTCCCTTAACAACAACTATCTACCTCAGGAGCCCCCCATCTAGCTTTCCAGCTCTTCTATTGTCAGTTTCACATAGTTTTAAGATTCCTGTACTTATTTTGCAAAGGTCTTCCAAACAAAACAGACTCTGCATACAAAGCAATATTTATAATTTAATAGAGATCCAGACCAAAACCCCAGCTCTAGCTCCAGTTCAGCTCCAAGCTAGCACAGAATACTAATATGGCTTTTCTTAATGTAAGATCCCTCTCCAACAAGACATTAATTGGATTTTTTTTCTTTTTTTTCCTACAGATTTAGATTTTATGTTGTTAACTGAATCCTGGCCAAAAAACGTGTATCTCAGTCAGCTCGCTGAATTGTGCCCTCCAGATTCTGACTGTGTCAGCTGACCTATTGTGGTGGCCTTGTTATTGTTTATTGAAAGCAAAAAACTGTGCTTGATCATTTTAGATAAATTATCATCTTATCTTGAAGATTCAAGCGTGGGGGGAAAAACATTTTTCAACAGCTTCTTGATGCTATGGAAAACAATCTGGTTTGTGTCAAATATCATAGTTCTGAGACAGCCCCTCTCAACTGCAGAAATAACCTTAATGAATGCTGACACAGGCATGTGATGAATTGTACTGCTGCCCGACTTAAGTGCTGTCTTTGACACAATTGATCCTGGCACTCTTTTAGATAGACTGATGCACTGCGTGGATTATTTGGTTCTCCCTATATATGCTTCCCCATCCCCTGTTTTAAGCAACATATCAAAACAAGAAATTAATGATTGGACAAGCTTTGTGATGACTGCATGGCCATCAAGCTCATAAATGGCTGTATTTCAGCCAAGTTCATTTGAATTTTTACAGAGGAGCTTTAGAAAGCATCCTGATTTGGAATCTTTACAAACGTGGCCTCCATGGCCCAGGACAGGAGGGCTCTAAACGGGGTGATTAAAACCCACCCAGAACATCATTGGTATTCATCTACCAAGCATCAATGATTCTGGTGAAAAGAGCCCAAAGGATATTAAAAGACAATATCCACCCCAGCCACAGCCTGTTCACCCTGCTGCTGTCTGTTGATTGTTAAAGGTGTGTGTGTGTGTGTGTCCTTCCTTGTAGCTTTGTTTAGCTGCAAAACAGTTTATGATGATGGGAAATCTACACCTGCATTACATTTAAAAGTGTACTACTATTCTGCTGGTATGCAGCCGTGTGCTTAGGGGATATAAGCCAAGTAGAGAAGCACAATGTGTCAGTAGTTGACAGTGTTGTGCGGATGAGTCCCTTTCAAACAAACTCACTGTTCTTCCACATTTGTTCCTCACACAGTACAAGCAGAATCCAGAGATGTTCAAACAGACAGCGAGACTCTGGTCTCATGTCTATGCAGGCGCTGCCGTCTCAAGTCCAGAGTACACACGCAAAATAGACAAACTCTGTGCCATGGGCTTTGAAAAAGTAAGGATCTCAACTTTTTTTCCCTCCCCTCCTCTGCACTGTCAAACGTTGCTGTAGAATAAAACCGTGTTTCTCAATGTTTTTCTTCCCAGAATGCAGTAATAGTGGCGTTGTCGTCGAAATCCTGGGAGGTGGAGTCGGCGACGGAGCTTCTGCTCAGTAACTGAATCTTGACACCCTCTTCATCTTCCTCTTGATCCGTATCGCCCTCCTCACACATACCTTCCCTCCTCCGAATTCCCTCTGTCTCATGGCGTCTTTCCCCCTGTTGCACCCTCTGTTTCACAGTGGACGCCTCACCTCCATGCCTCCCCTCTCCTCCTCCCCCACTCTATCCCGTCTGTGTGGCATCTCTCCTCCCCGTTCATCATCTCTGCTGTATCACACTCCAATTAGTCGCTCTGTGAGCTCTTCTCTTTGGTTTCTTTAAGGTCACTCCACTCCGCAACAATCAAAACTTCAACCACGCCTTCACCCCCTTTTTGAAGCAAATGTCAGACTTAAGACCCCATACTCACCCGCAACTCTCTCAGCTTTTTTTTTGGCTACGTCCAAGAAGCGGCTGTCAGCGGCTTATCCTTGCCTATGCAGTGCATTTACTTTAATTTGTGAAAAACATTTTGTAGGAGCAGGTCAAGCCATTCAAGGAGGCTCTTTTGGACCTGGTCATGATTTTTTTTTTACACACTTATGGGCTCATTTTCTAAACGGGGTTTGAGCCAAGTCCTAGACTAAACACATTTTTAAATTTGTATCTTTTTGCACTGTGTCGTAGTAACCTTCCATTTTAGGACCCTTGTAAATCATTTTCTTGTGCCATCACAGGGTTTTTTTTTTGAGGGCGTTACATATTTTGCGGTTACAATTGGGACATACTAATGAAATTGTGGGAAAGTAAATATAGTGCACCAGATAGCATGGCGTTATACAGACAACATATAGGACAAGGCTTATTCCCTGTTCTGGAAACCTGCTCATAAAGTGTCACACAGGTGTTCACACAGTAGCCATACTCCATACTTCATGCCACGTTTTCCCCACCTCAACTGCCTGATAAACCCAAAGCTCCTGCAGCAAACCCCAGCTTCTCGACATCGCTTACGACACCTGTCCCTTTCCCCACATTTTAAAAAAAAACTTTTATTTGGTTTTGGCCTCCTGCAGGAATACATTTGGATTCTTGTTTTTAAACTGAAAGAAAAGGAACAAACGAAATACATGATCAGCAGAAACACAACCTGTCACGAGTCTGAATGGGGGGGAAAAAAAGGTAAAAATGAGTTTAAAAAAGATTGCATCATCTTAACTACGCCAACAGATAAATATGTCAAGGATTCATCTGTAAATAAAGATATTAAAGTCTGTGTAAATTAATCCACCTTTTGTCCTTTCTGTGACATATCTTTGCTGTGCCGTGTGATATTTCTCAACTGGAATAATTTCCTCCCTTTTTGAAAAAACAGCCAGAAACTACCTGGCAACAATATAATATCCAATCACATTCAGATTATTTTAGGTCTAAGCCCGTCACAATATTAATATGTGTGTAAATATAAAATAGATATACTGTTTTTGCTTGGTGGTGTTTAGGATCCAGCTTGTTTAGGATAAGCTTGTTTGGCTGTGCATACATTTGAATAAAAACTAGGCTACGGCACTAACTTTACGAGACCAAATTGAACCTACAGGGAATTACATTCCCAGTGAAAATAGAGCAAGCGAGCCGATTTAGATGAGGAATGTGCATGCGGAATTGCTGCGGAATGGATTATGCATATGTGCGTTTCTGTGCATTGGACTTGTTCAGCATACTGCTGTAATGTAATGTGCCTGGTTGAGCGAGCTAATTCCTAGATTTGGAGCATCGACAAGGAAGTGATGCAGGCACTTGTGATGTTCACAGATCACCTTGCTTACAGTGAGGCACACGCTGAGAATGAGCACAGTAACAGATGGCCTGCCTGGTGGCATGTTGTGCCATGCTGAACCTCTCCAAGAACCCCTGGCGTTGATCTGATCACTGCCTTACAGCCTGCGTGTTCACACCAAACGGAAGAAAAGGCTGCCATTGTTTTTTTGTTTTTTTACTTCTACTGAACTGCAGTATGTAGTATAGGTCCTTAGAATGACCTCAGGGACGGTATTGCAGTATACCAGCAGGTTTCCCATGCATCCCAAGTGACAAAAGCTAATTTTGTATATTTCCACTGGATGTTGGTATATCTCTCCAACCATCCCCCCAAAAAGGCATGCCTCCTGGCTCGTCTAATGGCACTGAGACGATCACTCTGTTATTAAAATGCACACCAAGTGAATTACCTTGGTGCAGGTTCAACAGGACTCCACTTAGCACACCAACCTGGAAAAGATAATTCACATTAGGATTAGTAGTTTAACTGTTAATAGAAATTTTATTCATAATTTATAATGTATAAATACAAACTGCAGAAAGTGCATCAGGTTGACTGAAACTCCATCATTTCCTTTGTTACTTTACATTTAATGACATATGACGAAGTGATGATTATTTATTTCCACACTGGCCATAATGTTAATTGAATGTATGACTGATGTTTTCTCCTCCATGTACGCTCCCCGGTGTTGGCAGCACGTTGCAAGAGCGGGCCAGCAGCTCACCTGACTGCCTCCCTGTGACTGACAGCTGAATAGCCCGCCGTGTGGTGAGGCGATGATTCGCGGGCGTCCTGTTTCCTCTCGGTCCGCTGCTGCTGCTATGTGATAGCCGGAGTTTTATTCCGCGGCTCACTCAGCAGACAGACGCGCGCGGCCTCCCCTGCCAAGCGGTAAGAGCCGGTCTGACCGCGAGGACGGCCGGATGAGATGGTGCCCTGCTATCTGAAACTGAGTTTAACTGGGGTTGAACGGCCACCATGTCGGCCTGTTAGATGATGAAACCTTCTGACTGCCGCTCACGGTTCGCTTTTATTTCTTCTGGGAGGCGTTAAAAAAAATGCTCAACATGATTCCAATCATCTGTCTGGCGATGCTGCTTCCTGAAGGTGAGTCGGACGATATGGATCTCTTTGCTATTGTTGATAAGTTTGTACTATTTTAACTTGTTTAAGCTACGCACGTGGTCCCCCAAATAAAATATATAATAATGTTAAAGCATTGCCGTGTGCGTAATTACGCACAAACCGACTTTTAATTGAGAGCAGTCCAGTTACGTTGATGTTATATATATTTTATGAAAATCTGGCTTTCAAACCATTCCCCAAGGCATCCAAAGAGCTTAATGTATTAATATTATTAGTATATAGTGTTCACACACACCTGTTCGGGATTCACTAGGAGGAATTGGACTTTCAAAGCAAAAAACTACATAATTTTTCACATTACAATAGTTTTTCCATTCTACAACAATATCATTATATTCAATCACATACATGCAATCACAACAGTAACGCACAATCAGTACAACGTGAGGAAAAATACAGCTTAAACCAAGAGTTTGTTCAGAAGTAATGGCACAAACTGCTCTGTTAAAAAGCACTGGGTTTGTTTTGTCCAAAACGTTAAAATGATGCTGATCACCTCTCTCCCCCTCCAGTGGCTCAGTCGGCTCAGGGTCACTATGCCCACAAGCTTCTGAACGATTTGATGGAGAATTATTCCAGCGCTCTGCGGCCTGTGGATGACACAGACAGCGCCCTCAACGTCACCTTACAGATCACCCTTTCTCAGATCAAAGACATGGTGGGTACCAGGGCTGGATCCTTATATCGAAATGCACAAGTGCTCCTTGAAGGCCTATGTGAAGTTTTTATCCAACCATAATTTATTATTGTAATTAATTAATGATTAAAAAAGCACATCTCCTTAAACGAGACAACAGGACTATCCACAACATATATTATTTAGAATCTGTAACTGTTTATCTATGATCTCTCCTATATTATATTACCTCTGTGGATGAAGCCGTCATTCACACAAAGTTTTTATTAAAGAGCAGGAAATATTTTGTATTGTTTTGATGCATAATATGTGACTATTTCCCATAATTATTACGAGCTCATTCTGCATTACATCACCATAAACTCAACTCGACTCAGCTTTATTTATAAAGCACGTTAAAAACAACAGCAGCTGAAACAAACTGCTGTACATTAATAATAAAAAATATAAAAACATAAAGTAATACAAGATTTAAAACAATAAAAACGATACAATAAAGCAAGAAGAAAGTCTCAAGCTGGGTTAAAAGCCAAGGGTTTTAAGATATGTTTTTAAAACGGGCAGTGAAGGAGCCTGTCTAACGTGCAAAGGCAAACCATTCCATAATTTTGGAGCAGCTACCGAAAAAGCAATAGTCATCTTCTTGGCTGCTCAATTAGTCACATTACACCCCTGGTTACAGTAAAACGACCTAGTGGTAATCCCCGAGATCATGCAAGTACTCACACTAGTCTCAACCTACAAGAAGATGTTACATTTGAATACATTTTTACTGTGTTTTCATGGACGCTGCGGTCACCAAAGGATGACTTTGTGGATGTGGATGTGGATGGATGACAGACAGCGCCGGGCTTACTGTTACTCAGCGGGCTCAGGTTCCTGTTCTGGTTCATTGCTGTGTCAGCACACAGTCAATTTGCACTTGTATGTTGTGCACATGTGTGAGGATGTGCTTGAAGAGAGGAAACGGCTCTCCTACTGTATTTGACATCTCTGTGGTGCCTGATGTTAGTTTGTCACAGGAGTGAACATACAATCAATGTGCGTGTTGGAGTATCTTATTCCACAAAGCCTTTATGTTTTCATTGGTTCGCTTCAGTGAAGCTCCAGCAGCGATACCAAAACCATCCCCGTCCACCCCCATCGGCCGGCTACTCCGCTCATCCACCTGATCTTGACGGACGGGTCTGGGTTTCAGCAGTTGTGATAATCCGAGCCCCTCGTAATGCTGGTAGTTAATGAGCAACAGAGAATTGAGAAGGAGACCAAGAGGATCTCTCCTTAAGCTGCTGTATCCATTGTGCGTATATAAGTATGTGCGTGTCTTTTCCCATCTGTGCGATTGTGACTGAAGGATGAGAGGAACCAGGTGCTGATCGCCTACCTGTGGATCAGGCAGACGTGGCACGATGCTTACCTGAAGTGGGATAAAGAGGACTACGACGGACTGGAGGTGATCCACATTCCCAGCAGCCTTGTGTGGAGGCCAGACCTTGTCCTTTATAACAAGTACGCCCGTACGTCACACACACACACACACACACACACACACACACACACACACACACATACACACACACACACACACACACACACACACACACTTACACACTTCCTGATCTTCATGGTTTTATGCTCTGTTATTGCAGCTCTATGTTTATTCCAACAACAGACAAGATATACACACATTTGCCCTTGCGAGCCACTTCCACAGCCTGACTAACATTACTCAAGGGTGCGTCACTAATGAGCTCACTAATTGTAAGATTATCATTATAATTTAACAGTAACAAGCTTCTTAAATTATGAGTAAAAAATGTCAGCTAAAACAGAGGAAATAGAAATATGCATTTAATATATAGGTAAATATTTGTTCATAAGCATACATTTTAACATTGTTGTCTAACAGTCACTCGCATACAGAGATCATATGTCAAACATAAACTATATGTTCTGTTTTTTTAGTTTACTACACCATTTTTTTTATCACAGATTATGTAATATAAGTATATTGTAATAAATCCTGATTAAAGTGGCCATAATCATGTAATATATACAATGCGCTAACAATATATGTTAATATATACCAGTGTATTAATGGACTCCACTTCAAAAAACCTTGCAATAAATGTATCAGTGATCACAGAGCATGGAATAAACTGTTTTTTTTAAACTAAATAACACATGAGTTGTTTGCATCAACCTTTTTCTCCTCCACCAGAGCCGACGATGACTTCTCAGGGCCGATGGACACCAACGTGAGGCTGCGCTACAATGGGGAGATAACCTGGGATGCTCCTGCCATCACCAAGAGCTCTTGTGAGGTGGACGTCTCCTACTTCCCCTTTGACAGCCAGGAATGTAACCTGACGTTTGGTTCCTGGACCTACAATGGCAACCAGGTGTGTAGAAAAAAAAGACTCACTCGGTCTGTGTGTGCATAAGTGTGTGTATGCATTTGATGGATTTGTCTTCACTTGGAAGGTGTAAGTGGGTGGAGCTTGTTGTGTGCCTCCTCCACCATCTACTCATCCCTTACACCTAATTCCAGGTAGACATCATTATGGGCATGGACAGCGGCGACCTGTCGGACTTTGTGAAAAATGTGGAGTGGGAGTGTCACGGGATGCCGGCCACCAAGAGCGTCAGGATGTACGGCTGTTGCTCTGACCCGTACCCAGACATCACATACACGGTGCTCCTGCAGCGCCGCTCCTCCTTCTACATCTTCAACCTCCTCCTCCCCTGCTTCCTCATCTCCTTCCTGGCTCCCCTGGGTTTCTACTTGCCTGCCGACTCCGGGGAGAAGGTTTCCCTCGGGGTGACCGTTCTCCTGGCCCTCACTGTGTTCCAGCTGATGGTGGCTGAAAGCATGCCTCCATCCGAGAGTGTGCCCCTGATAGGTAAGAGAGTGTTTGTGTTAAGACCAATAGGTAGAGCAGCTATTATATAATACAATATTATAGAGGCTTGCAATCCTGTCTTTTAAATAAAGCCTCTGTACTGTTTATACATTTTTGAGTAAAATCTCCACTGACAACCAAAGAAATTATTATTATTGTTTTTTCTAGTTCTAAGAGCAAATTCAGCTCCAGTCTGCTTTTGTTCCTATCTGTTGCACAGGGAAGTACTATATTGCCACCATGACCATGGTCACAGCCTCCACATCTCTCACCATATTCATCATGAACATCCACTTCTGTGGTGCAGAGGCCAAACCAGTCCCCCACTGGGCAAAAGTCCTCATCATTGACTACATGTCAAAGATTTTCTTTGTTTATGAGGTGGGCGAGAACTGTGCCTCTGCCTCCTCCTCCTCCTCTTCGTCTTCTCACTTCCCCCAGGAAGACACCCGTCACCAGCACCTCAACTCCCATATCCATGCGAATGGAAAACCAGTCGGTCACAGTGGCCGACAGGACTGGCAGGGTCACAAATACCCCAGACCTCAGACCCCCAAGCCACAACACCATCCCAGAGTGAAAACCCAGCACCACATCACCAGAGAGGAGAGGAGCCAGCCAGCCTTCTCCAGCTTTGCACCCGGGAAATACGAAGGCTCTAATGGGAAAATCCCTACAGGTGACTGCTGTAAAGAAGACCAGAAGGTCCCCTGCTGCCTTGAAGACAAAAAGCCTCCACCTCAAGGCCCCACTGTGACCTTTGGCCCCTGTGTGTTCTGCAGTGGCTTCCCCGGTGTAGACACCAAGCTGGTGCGCAACGTCGAATATATTGCAAACTGTTTCCGAGAGCAGAGGGCCACATGCGCCAAAGGGGCAGAATGGAAGAAGATCGCTAAGGTGATGGACAGATTCTTCATGTGGATCTTCTTTATCATGGTCTTCCTCATGAGCATCCTCATCATTGGGAAAGCACCGTGATGCCTTTTTTTAAAAATAACATGTAAGTTGAAATATATATGGACTTTGTGGGTTTTTCTTTATTAATAATAACGATATAATTTACAGTGATTAATAAATAAACATTTTATTTTGCCTTCACTATTTTTGGCTTTTTCCATACAGCGCGTGTTGTATTCTTGAACATGAAGAGAAAGTTAAAACCCATGATTTCTTACACATAATATGGTTTTGATATACATCATCCGACCATTCAAAACATGTAACGGGATCTTCACTTAACTTAAATTATGAGCAGTGGAGACGGCGCATGTGTTATTCACTACTGTGAAATCAGACTCCTGTGACTGAGAGACCCAGAATCATTTCTCTCTTTAAAATCATCCAGTGAATAGTTAATGAGCACGCTTTGTTTGTAGCACAGCCAGGGCAGTGAGGATGTAAGGTAATATGGAGCATTAATTATGTACCACGACGAGCACACTCTGACACCCCCCCTCTTCTAAAAAACCCATACCTTGAACTTGGAAAGTCAAATCACTGTGTGTGTGTGTGTGTGTGTGTGTGTGTGTGTGTGTGTGTGTGTGTGTGTGTGTGTGTGTGTGTGTGTGTAATATGATGTATTGGTATAGATGTTCCTCTCCTATATCACTCGTATAATGACCCCCTAAATTTATAGGGAATCCAATTAACAGAAGAGTGAGAAAGGAGACAGAATGGTACTAAAGAAAACAGTAATTATTATTTTTTTCAACACAATACCATAATCTTCCAGTAGAGGGGGCTCATTCCCTACATACCACTCAGGTGGCGGATGCCCCAGAGCATGTAATGGGAATCTGCATGTGGCAACGTGAGTGCACAAGATCTATGCTTCAGAATGATTCCCACTGTCTTTTCATCATCTAGTCACAACATGTCACAGCTGAGAAGTGGGGGAGAAAGATTAGCAAGTCATTTATCAGTCCTCCATGTTATTATATGGCAAGAGACGATACATCTCACTGCAAATTCATAAATCTGGAGGCTATAAATGAGTGTGGGTTAGTGAGGGAAAGATTGTGGGGCAGCAGGCAGCACATCTGTCTCTTTGGTGAGCAGAAATCAAACAGGATTATTGTTTTTTTTTTTTAAATATCCTCCTCTCCAAAGTTATTTTCATGCTGAAGCACGATGCACGTCACATCCCAAGTGAGAATATCTTCCACTTTCTGTCTGAGGGATGCCGCCTGCGTTGCTCTCCACTGCTTGTTGAGCTCCAGGGGCCACAGCAGGCTGTCATCACCATGGGAGATATCAGGGGAAGTGTGAACCATGTAATGTGGCTCAGGCACCAGGAGGACAGACTGCTGGGGAAATAACCAAGTGCTTTAGAAAATATCACGTGGAGAAGCATTGTCTATGTAAAAAACACAACCAGAAAATGACTGACTGACCAATTAATGACTAACCAGGGCTGGAAAAGAATGAAGTACCTTTTTTTTCAGGTTAGATTTTAGAGCGTTACTGAAAACAAACATAAAAGAATGAGCTGACAATATGTTTTTTGTGCAGAGCCAGATTTCAAACAGGGGAGTGCTCAAAGTGTAACCATGTTGCTTTCTATTGTAATATGTGTATTTGTGAGTTTTGCATAGACACACAGCAGCAGATTGTGGTGCAAAGAGTGGATGATATAGCAGAGGGGGGGCCCTCGGACCGTCCAGCAGCTCCATGCCATCTGCAGCTGATTTAGGTTTATGTATTACTGTCCACCAGCGTTGTCATTGGCTTTGGTTTGACATAATGCCGCGTAAAACTTTAACACGCCCGCTGTGTGCCAGATATAGTCCGAGTGCATCCAGCGTTTTAAAGAGATTAATTAATTCTCAATCCGTGAAGAACAGGACCTTGAAATCACTGTTTGGTTGCCATAGTGACGGATACACGCAGGAATAAGCTCCACGGTGATGGGGGAACATTTCAGGAAGTTTCAAGTGGAGATCCTAAAGCTCGTCGGGATTTCACTAAAGGGTGAAGACAGTGTGTGTTAGCAGCAGCAGGAGGGCTTCAGGCCACATGTGTGCAGAGGAGACGCCCATCGACTAACCGAGCCAGATTTATAGTCGGGGCTTCGTTGACATTTAAAAGTTTGCGTCGAGTCAAGTTAACAGAAGGACTAATGCCGGTAAAAGACAGTAACCGAGTCCCGGATACGAGTACGATATCACCGTGGGAGGAAATAACACGTTCTTCTCATAAGGTAACGTGATTAACACTGACATGCTGTATTTCCTCCTAGTTTGCTCCAACAGAAAGTGACGTCAGCCTGGTTAAAGCAACGGTTAGTTAGTTTAACGTGAGGTAAGTCAGCTTTAATTGAACTCACGTAAGTTTTATTAGTTGACTTTAACGTCAAAACGGAATCAGAGCAAACTGCAACTTTACCTAGAAACAATTCAATCATTGACCATTAATAGGCTTACATGTCAAAATATTTCATTACTGGTAATTGGAGTTATGATATGATACTTTAATTACATTTGAATTGAAGTAATTCGTTTTGTCAGATTTCATGGAAAATAATATAACCTATGGAAAAAAAAAAATCTGAATCTAAAAATGGCACCATGACAATGTCTTGATTGTACTTATTTGAATGACATTTTGCAATAATATTTATGGCTTGACGAACTGCCTTAATTATGGATTTGACTAGCTGAAATCAAGTCAAGTCAATTCCATTTTTATTACCCAAAATCACCAAATTTGATTTGAGTGTCAACCGTGTGTTGGCTATGTGTGTGTGTGTTTGTTTTCTTTTCTTTTTGCATCCTCAGTAAGGCCTCAAAGTCAGTATTTCATGTTGTGTTTTCAGCTGTCGGAAAGAAAATGCATCTCTGAGAAGATGGTGAAAAACAAATCTGTTGGAGGACGCCACAATCGCTCTTCCAAGTGCAAGACAAAAAAGGCTCGCTCCAAGCCCGAGAGCAGCGAGGACGTGACACCTCTGGATCAACCAGCCGAGCGTGACGCCCCAGAGCTCCAGATCAACGGCCAAGACCAGCTGGGGTTTCCAGACAGAGTCTACCTGCTGGCATCAGTCATCTTCCAGAATCACCACCGGGTGAAACCCGCTGCACACCGGTTGGTGAACTACGGCAAAGAAAGAGGGCTCTCGTTACCTGAAGTCCAAGATGAGGAGATGCAACATGCAGCTTATGAGCTGGCCTTCAATGCACTTAAATGTGAGTGTGTATGACTGGTAGGGTGAAGTTTGTTGGATTTGATGAACCTCAACCACTATTTACATTTAGATCAGGCACATGAAATTGCAAGTGAAGCATGAGGATGAATAGCCCGGGGGTAGTTAATTGGTAGAATTGTTTATTGATAGATTGATAAAGAGCAAGTAGAAGAGAAAAGAAAATGCTTGAATGAGCAGGGGAATTCTGAGGGATGCTACAAATCAATCTGTCCTGTAATCTAATGTGTGGGACTAGGGTGGGGTCTGGCGGTCACGGGGGTCTGTCATCACCTTGGTATAAGGGAGGGGAGGTGAGCCGACTGGGATCGATTTAATGCGTTCTCGGTGGAGGGAGAGGTCAGGTAGCAGGAACACCCTCGTAGTCAGAAATTATTTCGTTCCTTCTCACTATCCATCCGCCGCACTTGGATAAGCCTCGGGCCGACACGTCCCGCAATTAATGCATATCACCTCCAAAACTCCTAGACTTGCACTTCCAGGTACATTTGACTAGATTTCTAAGGATAGTAACAGAGAACTTAAAGATCATATTGTCAGGATCTTTTTCATCCATCACCCTTTAAATCTATGAGAGGATGCTTGTATTCACTAACCAGGAGTTTGCTGTTACTGTGATGTGAAATCATGTTCATTTACACTTGAACTTGAGCTCCATTTAGAGGGAAGAACGGGCTACTTGAGCTTAGAACAGTTACAATATACCACACTTCTTGTTAAATGTAATCCCCTTTGATCTGAGTTTATTTCAAAGGCAAATATTCCCCTTTTTCTTTCATCAGTGCCATGTTATTACAGTTTTTCCTACAGGTCCCATCCCCCACGCCTGACATTTTCCAGAATTGGTTAATTTTTTGAGTTTTCGCTTTTAGGGTACTAACAGAGAAAACTTCAAAAAAGGATGAGCTACAAATGCCATCATTGAGTAGTTTACAGGGTTATAGGCAGATACCCACACTGTTTAAATCATTCCTGATCTCTGGATAGAGACATGATAGTAGAACTATCTCGATCACATACGTATTTTGGTCACATGTTAGATTCACTCGGGCTGACCGTGTGGTGAAATTAGGTGCTGATGAAGTGACAGAGCATGGGATCCAATGTTAATCCGTCCGCTTCCTCCTCCCACGAACAGCCTGACTTTTGGTGCAGAAATTGATTTGCTAGTGACACACACACACACACACACACACACACACACACACACACACACACACACACACACACACACACTGTGTCGGAATGACAAAATTGAGCCGAGGTCAGTTTGTTAACCTCAAGAAGAAATGCTTCAGCAGCGAAAACCATGTAGAGCAAAATGCCAATGAGCTCTGGTATTGATCATGCGATTATAACTCTTATCTGCTTAAAACAAAAGAATCGTTCAGTGAGTTCTGCATCGGTGGCCGACGAGACACGGACTCCTCCCTTGCCGTGACTGTCGGTGCTAAATTACGGAGCGGGAGTTGGTGATGTTCCTGTTACGGCCGTGTAGATTTTGACATTTCATAGACAAAGGCTGAATGACAAATATTAGCAGTCAAGTCATTTTCGCCTTCCCTTCTCCTCCGCCTCCTCTCTTTTTTTTATATCTTTTTTATTATTATTTCTTTGACCTCTCCCATCGCTTTAAAAAACCTTCTTCCTGTCTGCGTGATCACTGACCTAGAGACAGTTTACTGTCAAGGTTTAATTTCATGTCGGCTTGTCTTACCTGTTCTCAGTGCTCGAAGTATGTGCAGATGTTATGAACTTATGCAAATCTATTTTTATGTGAATTTTTTTTACTGGTAAAAAAGTAGTTGACCTTGTCTCTGGCCATGACAGCCCCCCCCCACCCCCCCTCCCTCTTCATTCCACTGGCTACTCCTCTGAGTATTTCTGCCTCATTGTCCATACTGTTCAGCTGGGCTGCCAGACGCCCTTGTCAGATGACTGCTGTATTCTCTCTGTGTGCAACTAGAAAGGTTCTTTGGACCACTTTGTGTTAGGCTGGATTTAAAGCATGAAAGAGAGAATGGCCGTGTGGTGTTTTTTTTTTTGCCCTTGACCACAATCAGAGCAGCGGCTACCAGTATTCTGCAGCAAATATTACATTATGCAGGTGCATGATGTGTGAGATAGATTTGCCATTAAGTCCAAAGGTAATTGTATAACTTGTTGCACACACAATAGGGTGCACTGATGCGAAACACTGTGAGGCAAAGATCTGGCTGAAGCCAAGTGGGAGCCTGCATTCGGGTCTGGCTCTTTCAAGGGGGATTTGTTTGTCTGCGGTCACCATCCATCACTGCTCCTTGTGTAATACATGGAGCCACAAAACACACAGCTTCCACAGCTGGCTCTGCGATGACTAGCGCCTCCTGCTGGCGTATTTGTTTTTCGATTCTTGACCGATCGCAAGCCGTTTTCACACGATTCTGAGTCCAGAAAATCTGTCTTGTCCCACAAGTTAAACCCAGGCGCTGTGTCCGCTGTGTAAAGATGTCTGCTCTAAGTGATTTATCGCAGAATTTCCCCCGTCTTTTACTCAACCTGCTGTGTGTGATTTATAGCACGCTGAAGACGATGACCTCCACAGACCGGACCATCATGGCTCCCTCAGGGGCCTGTGCTGCTCTGCGTACACTGAGCGGTTATCTCTTCGGGGCTTATCAGTGCCTCTGCAGTAATGGCCCTTATTGTAAACCCCATTCACCCGTACCTGCTATAAATTAGACCACCGCTGATGATATGCATTCATCCCTTCAATTAAAGATGAGCTCGATTACGTGCAGACATTTATTTGTGTACCTGCAGCTGCACGTAGATGTGTGTGTGTTTGTCCTGCTCTGCACGCTATCTACCCAGCGTGCATTTGGCTGAGACCCAGAGTCCAGTGTGGCATGATTTGAGATGCTGTGATAAGTGAAAAGCAGTGTCTGCGAACAGACCTCCGATTTTCATCGGTGTGTCCGTCAGGAATAAGAATTAAAAAACCCCAAGGCAGCCATGCGTGTAGTCCACACACACACACACTGCACACGCATATTAATGTTGAATCCACGGGTTCTCACGCTTATACAAACACCCCTAATTACCACCTTTTATTTACTCATCTGCAGCGACATGGAGAGTCTTCATCCACGTTAGAGAAATGATCATTTTGTGCATTTCCAGAGTGTAATGGGCAAACTGTGTACCTGCAGAGAGGCTTTGGAAGCAGCTGGTCTTTAATCCTGATATGATAAACCGGATAATGTTGCCAGCCCTCCATCCACCTCGTATTAAAATATGAGAGCCCACTGTTCACAGATGGGAATAGAAGGGATACGTCTGTGTGTGGTTTTATGTGTATTTCAGAGGGAAAGTATCCTGTTGGCTAGCAAGACAGGACAGCCTTCATGATATGACAGCCGGGGCGTAGGGTTGAAAAACAGGATAAACTACACATTCTGTATGTATGTGATAGGCAGCCCTCCTCCCTTTACAGGTCATAGTCAGACTGCTGTCCAGATTTGATAAAGAATGTCAAGCAAAGTTTAATTCTATCGCCTATGAAGAAGAAAAAAAGACCCATTTTAAGTTCTATAATTCATCTTGTATGTTATAATGTAAAAGATGAGATAAGTTTGTCCATGAAGACGACTTGCATCATATGTAAGAAAATCAACGAGTCATAAAAACACGTCCTGGTATGAAGTCGGTCTAACTTTTTAATTGTAGCCTGTTTAATACTTCAGATGTAATTGAATGTCATTAGCCCTTTGATTACACACAACCACTCACCACAGACACAATAAATGAAAGAATTGAGGCAAATTAAGAATCAGATTAACTAATTACGCACCAAATAAGCGTTTAATCACGGGAAATTAAACCCGCCGTCTAATTGAATTATCTTTTCAAATTAAATCGCGGTCGTTTGGGGTGCCTCTCGGAGCTTCTCTTGCTCTTTGCCTTAATCTATTTTCTTTCTTTTTCGCTAGACATGTTCTCATCATTAGATATGGATTTTTCCCCTTTGTAGCATATATCTCAGCAGTTAATGGATATCAGTAATGTATTGTGCCTCTTCCTTGTGCCAAATGAAAGATTCGGGACGGGTTTAGAATAATTAGACCTCGATATAAACGATGGCACTGATATGCGTCGTTACTGCTCAGACACGTAATTAATGACGGAACTCCCCATTACTACATCTCCATCCTTCTACCTAACCTTGTTTTACCTCTCCACCACTTCACATTATCTCCACAGATCAAGAGCTGCTGGAGGACATCGTGATCGACAGCTGCTTTCACCTCACTCAGCCAATAGTAAGTGGTGGTTTATCTGCTACTTTCAACTGCTTCATGCTGAAAATCTACATCTTTTTGATGCTGATAATAGCTAGACTTGACTTCTGCAGTTTACCATGCCATATTGTTTACCTTGCACTGTTTTCCTACACTCTTCTTCTCTCATACCTTTGACGGTGCTTTACTCAGTGCTCTCCAATATTCATGCCCTGCTGTTCGTACTCCCCAAAGGCGACTCTTTGTTCTGTTCTCTGATCAGTAAGGGTAATATTGATGTATTACACTGATACTCTCCTTTAAAAGCACCACGCATATCAGATCCGCTACCGTAATTGGAGTAACACATCTAAAAGGTGAGACAGAATGTTCCGGGCTGTGTCTTTTCCTTTTCATTATGTTTCTCAAGGAAAACCCATTAATTAGAGATGAAGTCACAATGCTGTAACAGCCCGTGGGCAGTGTGTTTGGATGATGTGGCGTCCATCTATCCTAGATGTGTTGAGTGTTCAGAGTGATACCGAGGCTGTGCTGTGTGTAGTAGTAAAGGATTTCCAGCACGGCTGTGTACCTGCAGCTATTAGACAGCAGACGAATGCTCTGCGACTTAAATGAAGAGGTATCCTTGGGAGGAGATTGTCTAGCATTCTTGCCCTACTTTTAACATTCCACATAAAAGAATCTGCGGAGAGGGGAGTGCTGCTGTAGCTGCTTCTCTAACGAGGCTGGATGGTGATGAAACGTGCGTTCGGCTGATAGAGAAGAAGAGTTATCGGAGACGGTGAACGCGTGAACAGAAAAACTGAGCCGTCACGGAGCGTACAGAGTGTAGACAACCGATTTCCACTTCTAGAGTGCATGCAAACATATAATAGAGACGCATTAATACCCATGAACGTGTGCTAGTCCACCACCGCTCACACACAGTAGCCTTGTGAATTATGGCCCCGGGTAAAAAGAATGGGTCTCCCTGTGTGTTGGCAGGTCGTTACTCTGCATCCAGACAATAAAGCCCAGACACAATGAGACGGTCTTTAGAGCTCAGTCTTACCTTCTTTTACACTGCTGGCATCTATAAAGTTCAACCTTGATAGAGAGGAGGGGAAAGAAATGGGTGAGAGGGAATAGGTGGACTGGAGGAAGAAAAAAAAAGGGGGGTGTGCATGAGGGTATTAGGAAAAGAAATGAAGTTATAGATAGATTTGCGTGCTGAAAGAGCCTGAGGCGTATTTGATCAGAATGGAGAGAGAAAATGAAGCCTAAATCCCGAGCAGGACGGAAATGACTTTATGGATGTGAGGAAAGCATATTAGGCGCATTTAACATGAAATAGTCCCAAGCCCTGTGTAAAATGAGCCATATGAATCTTTAACTACATGCGGGATCTATTTGAAAATACTCCACATGGTAGTTTGCTCTGACCACGTCGATGTCTTATGTCACAGACCTGCATCTGAATAAACCCAGCAGGCATGCCTCCTGTAGGCCTGTTTACCACCATGGTACGCTGTTGCCAGGGAACCCGATGACTGGGAATTTCCCCACACCCAAGGGTTTAACCTTGGTAGAGGGCAACTGAAACGTGAGGTAGAGAAAACAAGGCCGATAGAGGGAGAGTGGAGTGAAACAGCCTGTCTCTGAATCTGACCTTTCTGAATCTGGAATGAATAACCAACGCCAGCTAATTTCTCAGCTGCAGGATAAAGCCTTGTAGCGTTCTAGCGGCTCGGCCCATTAGCTCAGCAGTGAGGATGTTGCAAGCCGTTTGCTGCGGTGGAGCACCATCTGCCACTAATGCGGCTGGTGCCCTCCCATCCTCAGGGGGAGAGAGAGGGAGAGAGAGAGAGAGAGAGAGAGAGACACAGACAGACAGAGAGAGAGAGAGAGAGAGAGAGACAGACAGAGAGAGAGAGAGCTGAATGGACATAGATAATTGGAGAGGAGGAGAGGAAGAGACAACACGGGTTTCCTCCTGTGATAATTAAGTGGCAGCAGTGGGTTCATGGCAGGACATCCTTGAGCTGTGTGTGTGTGTGTGTGTGTGTGTGTGTGTGTGTGTGTGTGTGTGTGTGTGTGTGTGTGTGTGTGTGTGTTGTGCGTGTGTGTGTGTGTGTGTGCGTGTGTGTGTGTGTGTGTGTGTGTGTGTGTGTGTGTGTGTGTGTGTGTGTGTGTGTGTGTGTGCGCGGAATTGGATAATTTAGTGCGTAAAATAATACAAATACATAGTATCCCATCATTAGGTAAACTATCACCAAATGTCGGTGTCATGTACTTTGTAGATATGTACCATACGCTGCTGGACTTATAGACCATTTTCAGCCTAAAAGCTTGAGTGTCAGTCTCAGTTATTAAAAATCTGAAATGTTTCCATTAGGCATGCAGCCTCTCTCCTGGTTCCTGCTGTTTTTTCTTCTTCTCTTTGTTCTCTTGTTAAAACAGAAGTCACCAATTAACTGTACTATTTGTTCTCATGCTGCAGCCAGATGATCAGATGAGTCTCGTTGCCGTCATGCTCTATGACTTCCAGGACAGAAAGTTCCTCCCACGGGGACGCCAGCTGGAGGACAAGAACATACAGGAAGTTAAAGATGTGGAGACCTGCCTCCTCAGGTGAGGAAGGAAATAATAACAAGAAGAAAGGGAGGAAAAAGGAGTGGAATACGAATTGAGAATATAGAAGAAGAAAAATTTTCCTTTTCCTGGTGCTGTGCGTAGGTTTAAAACCAAGCTGGCGGCCTCTCTGGCCCGCTGCAGGATCAAACACGACCTCTTGTCCATTGAGTGCATCCTGCCGGAGAGCGTGAGGACGAGGCAGGAGAGATCAAGCAGCCTTCCGCTTTACGCGTGGGTCAACACACTGAAGTGCAGGTTAGCTGAGCACACACACACACACCGCTCACCCCGAAGCCGATGACGTTCACCTGTACACACACACACCTGCACACAAACCCAGGAATGCACTGTAAGCATATATGGAGTGCAAGCGTCTACGCACAGACCCATATCTACACACAGACCTTTAACTTGGGGTGCCGCCCAATGTTTTATAGGCTAGGTGCCCAGCTGACATCCAATTAAACCACTGGGCTATATGTGTGTGTGTGTGAGTGTGTGTGTGCTAATGTGTGTTCTTGCAGGCGCCCTGACAGGCTGATTCAGTTAGGTGTAAATCCTGCTGCTGTGGACAGATTCAATCAGCAACAACCCTCAGCAAGCTCTAGGACTGTAAAGGTCACCTGTTTGGACTAGTGGTGTGTGCATGTGTGTGTGTGTGTGTGTGCGCACGTGTGATTCTGAATGGCTTTTGCAGCACATTTTTACTACTGAAGTATTTCAAAAGGCCGCATAGCGATTGTACCGACTATTATTATCTCTGATGACAGTCTTTATCCCACCTTCCTCCCTCCCCTCCTCCCCTCCCATGGGCTTCCACTGATCTCCTCTCTCCTCACCTCCAGCCTCAATGACGTCCAAAGTGTGCTGAAGAGCTCCGGTTTCTCGCGGGTGAAATCTATTGGGCAGTTGGAGGGCCAGACTTTCTGCCAGGACCCCCACTGTGGGGATATGCTGGTATTCCCTGCTCAGCAGAAAGCGGAGCTGTTCACCACCAAGCTGCTCAGCGACCACTCACTCATCATTCAGGTACAAGCTTCACCGAGAGAGAGAGAAGGCTTCCGACAAGATTACATTAGATTAGGAAATCTGTTAAGGCCCATCAATCCTCCCTGATATTCACGATTTCTCTTTGGTAATGGACTTGCTCCAAATTGATTGTAAGACTGAGATCCCTTATGCCAACTAAGATTAGTTTTCCCAGATACAGATATTTCACATCAGTTCCTCACGGCCATATTTCAGTTTGAGTCATAGAGAATGGAGGCGGGAGGGGGGGGGGGGGGATTTAATAATTTCATTTCTACTCCATTAAAGCTGCCGTACACACTGTAAACAACACACGGCATCACAACACGATTAAATCAGACTTTGTAGCCAAATTCAATCAAATATTCAACACCACTGCCTAATTAATCACCCCTCCCTCTCTCCAATGTATGAGTCTCCATCACACCTCCTCTCCTCCAGTATATCCCTTTTCAAATGTCCTTGTCCTTCTTCAGGCCGGATCGTCTTTCCTGACAAACCTTACGATCTGGATATTAAGCCAGCCCGGTGGTTCCGCAGGGATTTCCAGTTTCATTGAAGGACATCTCTGTTGTAATCTGACTGAGTCTTCGTCTCTATTCCTCCTTTGCTTCCTTTCCTCCTCTCGCCTTCCCTCAGTAGCGGCTTCGCAACAGCTGCTCCAAACTCCCTCTCCTCTCTCATCTATTCCCACCTCCAGCAGTTCAGGCCGCCCCTGTCGTACAGTGCAACTGTCAGTTTGCTGCTGGGAGAAATCTCATGTTGAATTCTGCTGGTATCAAACTAACGCTTTCACTCATATTACTGTAGGATAAATCTTGCAGCCTGGGCCCAAACGCCGTGTGCTCCCTGCTGCCAGAGGAAGGAGACGTTCTCATGTTGGGCTGCTTCTCCGGCCTCACCGTCTCCCACACGGCCGTCCTGATGGAGGAGAAACATAAAACCAAACACAGCGACGACCAGCCAACGCTCTACGTTTGTGTCGGCGATCGCACAAGCGCTCAGAGGGAGGAGCTGCAGCAGGCCGTCGCCGCCATGGGCTGCAAGAGTAGGACGCAGTAGTCTATTTACTTTGTTTGGCTTCGTTTTCATGACTTCATTGGCTATCTTTTTCTTTTTCTGTAGTTTACTTCAATGAAAGAGAGAATATGAAACTGAATACTGCCTGTTGGACGTGTCACACCAATCTGCTTTTTTTAATGTACATTTGGCAAGTTGACACGTTGGAAAAATAACTATTTGGGTAAAATGAAGTGATTAAATTTGATCTGGCTTGTTAATGACCAATTATAATAAAGTGTTGGGGTAATCGTTGTCAGCAACACTCTTATAGACTCTTATATGCAGGAGGTGCACTTAAAACCAGACTTCTAAACTGTATTTAAATACAGTATTACATGCTGACAGTTAAATCATTGTAGACTTTAAGCATTGAGCAGAACATCTGTTTGTATTTCTGGTTACCATTGAACTCTATGTGCTCTCTGCTCAGATGTGAAGCTGATACCAGAGGTCTTCCAGACTTTGGATGGAGGTGACAAGCGACTTCAAAAGTTGCGTGTCATCCTGTTGACGCCCAAGTGTTCTTTGTCTGCAGTGAGCAACCCAGTCAAATTCATCCTGCAAGAGAATGGAGGTAAATGGAAGTTTAACGCAGACTTTGCATCTGCTTGTGTCTACAGTGCACTTGCAACAGAGTTGGTGAGCCAACTGAGTTTACACTGCATCACAATGAACACACAAACTCATATTCTGTGAGTGCAAATTTTGCAAATTCCTAACCCCGTATAGCTCTTATTACTACTTCTACCCGTTCAATAAAAAGTCTGGTTGAAAAATATGGAGGTAAATGTTTGGGAGCAGCAATGTTATTTCTGCTTAAAGCAGATAATAATATTTAGACTTTATTACTTTTTTTTTTTATACAGAAGATGAAGAGTGTTGTTGTGAATAATTATTTCCATTTTGTGCATTTATTGCGATGCTTGATCAAGTTTTAAAGATACGTATTGATGATCCACCCACAATCCTCTCACGGGCTGCATGTATGAACCCCTCCACAAACCTGTCAAAGCAAGACCTTCCATCTACTTATGTGGATGTCATTTATATATATATAATTTATATATTTACTGTATGCACACACAGCACACTGTCAACATATGCGCTAATACAATAGAGATTCTGCTTCTCTCAGACACAGAACTGCTGCAGGACTTAGCCCAGACCTCCATCGCCCGGAGCAAACTGGAAGCTCTGGTGGCCCAACAGAGGAAGGATATTGATCACTCATTGAAGTGTGAGTGCCGAACCACCTGCTCTCATGTTGACACGCACACATGCACACGCATAGCATAGCATATTCGTAGCATATGAGCTCAGGCTTGAGTGCATATCCTCCCTCATCTCTCTGAAACGATGAAGCTTATTCTCCCTAATTATCTAATTTTGTATGCTATTAGGCTGAAGCCTGTGTTATCCCTGGGAGATCATCTGAGTCATAATTAGGAATGCTAATGTTCCTCTGCAGCGGTCAGCGATTGTCAGCCTCCCTTGCATATTTTAAACAAGTGGTTAGCAATTCTGCTTCGTACAGTCGGTAGAACCGAATATGACAGAGGGATCTACCTTGTAAAGTCACATAATATTCTGTTGTATACAGGTGACACCGTTCCGTGTCCCTTAGCTTTAGTCCTGTATAGTTCAGTGCTCCTTTTTCTGTGGTCTGGGTCATGATCATCGAACCGTTGGAGTGTTTCTGTTCGAGGCAAAAAAACCCAGCTCCTCTAATCACACTGCCATCGATCAGCCCTCATTTACATTTTTGCCAGTGAATATATTTTTCTAATAGGACTGTTAATTAATGGCGGGCGTGAATCGAGTGCTTTGGCTGGGCTGAGTCGATGGTCTCATTTCGCTGATCTACATGCGAGATGCTCACACAGGCAGCTCCAAACACACCTCCATAGCCCTCAGTGTCCCAGCTGCGAGGTGGGCGTGCGGTCCAACGGGACATTTTGATGACAAATCCGTCTTCTCGACTCGGTTTCGTTTTCCTTCAAAGCAACGTTTCTCATTTGTTTGGAGCTGATTTGCAACATCTGAGCAGATTTTTATTTGTTAGCAGCTTGGCGTTAATTGTTTCTGTCTGGCTATAATTAGTGATCGAGAAAGAAATCAAAGCTCAAATGAAGGAAATCAAATGGCCGATAGCGCCACAAATCTACAAGCCAGCAGCAGTTGAATAAAATTAACCATGCACATACACAAACAGCACTAAGGAATTAATATTCAAGAGCCCTTTTTTCAAAGGGAGCGCTTGATGAGGAGGATTGCTCAGTTTGAATAATTTTGAATTTGAAAAGAGGGAGCGACTTCTCCACTGAATGTGTGTGTGCTTGTCAGTTTCATTGCTTTAATTGAACATAAAAATGTCGATAAAGCACATCTTTAATGTCTTGTTGCATCTTTTCCAGAAGTATTTACATTTAAAGGTGCAAAAGAGTTTATGCACTGCACCATATTTACCATGCACACGTGTTTTTGTGAAGTTTCTGGGGTTTTGGCAGTCGTGTACTCTACCTGCTCGTCATACCGAGAGGAGAATGAGGAGGTGGTGAGCAGAGCCCTGGAGCGAGCCACGGTCTGCTCCGAGCAGCAGGGGGAACCAAAGCAAGCAAAGTTCAGGTCAGCCTCAAGTCTCCGTACCCTCCGTGCACTCTCTGCATCTGTCTCTGTCATTCGCTGCGTGTTTGCCTCGCTGTCTGTCAGCCTGCTCGGTTGCTTGTCTGTTTCCCTCTGCTGAGACTTTGACAGGCTTCCCTCCAAGTCTCAGCAGACCGCAGTAGCAAAACATATAATCAAAGATGCCCTTTTATGTCTCTAAATGCTGTGAAAATGGCAGGGAAAAGACAGGTATTTTTAAAAAATGTTTGTGTGTGTGTGGTTTGAAGAACTTTACCATTCACGTAGACCTGAATGTACCAAGACTGGCTCCTCCAGTAAGCTGTAAGCTGGCCTGGTGTGCTGCCAATGCCTCAGGCTGCCATAAATAAAACAAAAGTAATGTTGCTATGGTATGGATCTCACCGGCGTTACTGAGAGAAGAACTGGACGTGCATTTACTACCTTAATGAACTTGGCTCATGTGTTATGTTTGTGTGTGTGTGTGTCTCATCCAGGCTTAGTCCACCCCCGTTCAGCATTCCTGATCATGCTCAGGGTCCAGAAGAAGGAGACCCTTTCTTCATGTTGCAGCCCTCAGAACAGAGCAATGGCTGCTTCCTGGCTGTTCTCAGCAGAGAGGTACGCATCACTGACCACCTGACAGAGCAAAGCAGTGGTTCACTCCTGGTGAATGATCTGCATCACCTTCACTGTGTCACTTGTTATGGTATATTATATTATGACCTGTTATTGCATATTTCATATTTTTGAAATGACATTTTGTCAGTGACATGTAATACTACTATGACATACACTATGATTCATGATTTATGATCGAAGGTATTATAGCATAATAAACTGGGACTTATTTAAGACTTTTTTATTGACGTTTTCTGACCATGCCTTTCTGACCTGACCTTTTTTTAATGCATGTTTTATGACTATACCATGAATAAATCAATGTTTTTTTACCTACTATCATCTGACTATTTATGATATTTTCATGGCATGTTATATGCCTCCAATTACATTTTATTTATTTTTTTATGACACTATTTTTTATATATCTATTCATATGTCATACATTTTGGAATACTCTGCTTACTTTGGCAATTTTAATGTCTTTTAATGTAACATTAAGCTTTTTTCAGACTTTTTATGGCATGACGGTGACCTTTGATAAGACTTTGGATGCCATGGTATATGATTTTTTAATTAATTTAATTAATTATTTTACAATGAAGTCTTCTTTTTCTTACATGCTAAACTCTTTGTAAAGATGAATACTAGACTATGTCTTTTTTCTGACATGTTATACCATGAAGTTTTTAAAATATATATTTTTTTTACATTTCAATCACAGAAGATGCTACATTTTTTAGAATGTAACATGCAAGGATTAGGGGATTGACGATGGCAAATTAAACACTATGTAAGTGTGTTTGAAAGGATCTAGGTTTATTGTAACAATTTCTGTTTCATAAAGGAGCTTTCTTATTTCGGACTCGTTTTTAACATTAATAATTGGGAAGCACTCTGACTCTGAAGTGTTGTCTAGTCACAGGCTTTCATGGCTTCATAAAGTCTCTCTCCCAGTTTCCCCCTTTTAGCCATCCCCACTCCACTCTACTACCCTCTGACTCTCTCTGTCCATCCTTTACTTTTTTATTATTTGTGTTGGTGGTTAAGTGAGGCAGTAAGACTGTTACAGGAAGGAAGCCCAGCTCTAACAGACCATAGGTGTGTTGTGTTGTAGTGCAGGGTTTCCCAAACAACCCCCAAAATAACAGTGGCAACCCCCAATATCCCCGGAGGTGACTGAAACATAAGAATGCATGTGTACAGGATGTACACACTAAAAGGAGTATCCAAACACGGCCATAACGACAACACAAAGAACAGAACAGTCTGACAACCACGATATGATTTTACATAAACATTTTACTATAAGATAAAAGCAGAATATCTCAGTCAAAGTCATCTCCATGTAACTAATGAGTGAACATTGTTGCTGTCATGTGCAAACTTAATTTTGACACAATACTTTAATATCCATGTTACCAGAAGAACATCTCAGTCAAAGTAATGAAAATCATCTTGTGACCCCCCCTCGGTGACTTGTGACCCCCTGGAGGGCCCCTACTTTGGGAACCATTGTTGTAGTGGATATACACGGTTGGTAAAGGTGCATCAGCACGTCTGCGTGACCGGGCTTCCCCACATCCTCATAATCCAACACAGCCATGTTTACGACATAGGCCTACCCTGATATTATGAAATCAGCTCTTATGCTTATGATTCCGGTGCGTGGTTATTAAGCCATTTTACCCCCACCGGTGTGATGGAGTGCTCTCGCCCTGCGGTGACTGTTCCTTCCTTGCCATCCATCATGTTTTATACCTCCACAGATAGGAATGAAAAGATAATCAAACTACTGTAATGGTGCCTCAAACAGGGTTTTTTTCTCTCCCTACGTCCAATAAACTCGGCTAATCAAAAGTTATTGTGGCACTCCGAAAAGCGCCATAAAAATAGCAATTATATAAGTGTTTGAATGCTGTCTGGCTTAAATCGACTGTCATAGTGGCACCCGGTAAAGGTCTTTATGAGCCCCTCATACAGAAACAGCTGGGTACAATAAAGACAGTAGAGTAATGGGTTCCTGTCTAATTTCCAGAGCACAGGTGGATTTCCTCTAAAAAAGTGTGCAACTTCTCAAGGACAAATTTGGACAATATTAATTCAGCACCCTACACTTTTTGAATCTAATTGTTTTTCATCATTGTTTAGGGGGAGTTTCATTTCATCACCGTTTGGGTGTGGCTGTCAAGATCCATTGGACTTAATGGTTTTGGATGCAAGTATTGAAAGAGAATGGGTTCAGCTCCAGGGTGCGCTGTGGTAGCTAAATTTGGAGGGTCTGGAAGGAAATGAGAGATTTACAGAGTATGGCATAGTTGGTTAGAGGAGATGGAGAGGAAGTGAGATTTACAGGGGTGAGGGGGAAGAAAGGGAGGCAAGGGAGTGTGTCTGTTGAATAATTCACGGCCCCTGTCTCTATGAGTTAGCATCAATGAAGTTCAGGGTGTTCACCAAAGACGGTGTTACAGCGGGGCTTCTAAAGCCTGATCTGAAGCATGTTTACCTGTGTGCACAGAGTATCAACACATAGAAGTACGTGCACATGTGCAAAATGCACCCACTCTATGTATCAACACATACCCGTACATATCATTAAAGCGTGTACAAACACACACATAAAAGTATAAGAAAGCACTTAAAAGCAAAGTACACACATAAACCCACACAGGCTGCACGGCCCCGTAGTGTACACAGTGCTTGTGAATAATTCAGGTGTTGAGGAGAGCGGTGGGCTGCTATGTGGGCTGGAGCTGAGACAGCAGGTGACCCTGCAGCCAGCAAGGACATGGTGGTCCTCTATTCCCTCTCCTCTCCTCTTTTACCAATATTACATACGGTGACCATTAAGACCTTTAATTTGTTTTTTTGGTATGGATAACAGATTTATTTTGAAGCATATCCATTAATGATTATATGATTTTGCTTAGTATTCAAACAATGTGGATCTATGATTAAGGTATTTTCTGTCATGTCATAGAAAATAAAAGCTTTTTGCTTCGTCACGTCTCAACAGGCCATGCCAGTGGTCAAAGAGTCATCGCGTGAAGTGCTCAACAGGGCGATTGCCAACGGTATACTGGAAAGAATCGGCTCCACTCAGCTAACCAGAAAAGAGCAGCACGGACACGCCAACAGGATGAAGAAAAACGCCCAAGCTCGCACCTCTCCGCCCCACCTCTCTGCCAGTATTCAGTCCAAAAACCAAGAGGTCAAGGGCAGCACAACTGTGTGTGGACATCAGGAATTTACGAACAGGCGGCAGTCATCAAAAGGTGTGTATTATTACTTCAGGCAGCTGTATATCCTACATACATATGCATGTAAATAAAACACATAGATATTGGATAATATGCCTATTTGCTTTCTTGCTGAGAATTAGATTACAGGATTAAGAGACAGTCGAAGTGTGGCTTCATATTTACGCAAATATGAGAGTGATATCAATCTTAACAAATTCTGGCAAGAAGCAAATAAACATGTATTTATTTGGGGGGTTTTCTTCAAAATGTTGAATTATTTCTATAAGATTTTGGCTAAGAGAGTAGCAAGGAATAAAGTAACAGGAGTAGTTCAGCATATAATGTTGCTTTCTGGTCCTCTTCCTCCATCTCATTGTTTTTTTTTCCCTTCAGGAAAAGCCAAAGCACCGCACCTGCAGGCCTCAACGGACTCTGTATCCAGCTCCTCCTCTCCCTCGAAACCAGAAAACAGTGCACCCAAGAAAAGCACCACCCCTGTATCTAACACTACAACCTTCACCTGCCCTCATCCTGCTCCTCCACTGGCCCCGGTTGCCCGACTCCGCAGAGCTCATCAGCAGGCGCTGAAGCCCGTGGTGCTCATCCTACCTCGCATTTACTTCCCCAACTTCTTCCAGCCTCAGCCGAGCCGAACAGGCTTCAGCCCCGGCTTCAGCGGCGACACGTGGATGCCCCCCTGCTCAAAATGAACCCCTCTCCCGTATCAGCGGTGGTCTCTCCAAGGATGCTTCGGTCAAATCCCGGCCTCTGATTTGAGCTCACAAACACTGACACAAATATAAAAGAAGTATTAACTTTTGTGCCAAATGCTTACTCATATAAAGCCAGTTGTATCTTAATCCAACACCAACATATAAACAGTTATTTATCTGACAAATTACGTGGAGCATGTGAAAAAAAGTCAAGTAAAATGCTTCATGAACCATTATAATTTGTCATCATTATAGTGTGTTTGTGTGCCATAAAAAGCATTCCTGCCACAGAATCTAATCAAACTTCACAAGGGCTGATGAATATTCCATAGGATTCCACTGATGATTGACATATTCAAGAAGCCTCTCCTTTTTCTTTTGGTTATGCATTTATTTTCACAACAGATTACATTTACATGGTGTAGAGATGAGTGAAGAACAGAACTGAAATGACTTACAGCATCTTTCTTGTTTGTTTTGTTTATGGATGTTTGTTTTTTTTCTCTTTTTTTTTCATTTCGATCAGACTGCATTCACAGAGTTCATGTGGAGGTTGTCGAGCCATAGCAGTGTAAAGGTTTTTGATAGCAGTGACAGCAGACTTTCTTTTATTTTCTTTTTTTTACTGCTCTGTGCATATTCGTGTGTGTATATGTGTTTTTGAGTGAGAGTCGACTGGTTGGATTTACTGAGGACTGAGACTATATAGTTAACCCTTGAAGTATGGCACAGATTAGATTTTTTTCCAAGGCTGGCGTAGCGCTGTTGGCCGTGAGTGCTTCACGTCTGCCAAAGATCTGGAATTGGAATTTTCTTGCTACCACATAAATCTTGGGTGTATGCATAAATATTCCTGAGGAAATTGTAAAGTTTTAACATAAGCAATGTAACATTCTCGAGTTATCAAACTCAATCGTTAATACAATCTTAACCAAAATTAAACGCTTCAAAATACATTAAAAACGTGAAACTTTCATTTGCTGAGCTACTCGTCCATCAAGGAATAAAAAGTAAAAATCGGCAAACTGACAATACTTTGATTGAGATTCTGTAAATGGGGCAGAGAGTCGCATTGTGTTAATGTATGGGTCAGAAATAGGCCAGATTGTTGTTGTGCCCGTGTAAATGCAGTCATGGTCAAGTGGAGATGACTTGTGCTAAGAGCATCTATCTCTTGTGTATTCGCCACTCTTCTGACAGAGACCCTTTTTGACTCAACATAAAACATATCTCATCAAGAAAACATGCAAAATCAAAACCCACATCTGTCACCGACACTTAATCTCTCCCTCATATCTAAACGTTTTGTGCCCTAAAGTCTCTCTTCCTACATACAATCATTTATACAAACACACAAATCATTGTAATCACTTCATTTAATCCTCAAAGGAGATGTTTTCGTTTGTTTCAAGTCTGACACACATCGAAGGGATCAAAACATTTTTATGCCATGTGGTGGGATGGAGGGTCTTGTCCGCCTGGTCTTCATTACATTTCTTAGTCACCCGTTTAAATTCCATGACAGCAAGTCCACACCTTTTCTGCCCTGGAAGGCTCCTTTAGCTTGATGCCTCAGGAGTCCAGTCCAGGTTCTCTTACTGATGATGATTTTTTTTTTACAGGAAAGGACAGCATGAAAGAAAATGGAGTAAACCAGTGAGTAGTTCCATCAACCAGGATGTTAATAGAAATGGTGTCTTCTGGGTAATCCGGTATCCTGTCTGAGCGCTTGTTCAAGTAATCCATCCAGCCCAGAATCCTACATAGAGTAAGGGCTCATCAAGCTAGCAGGTGGTTTCCACTTGTACAGAGCAGTATTCAAAGGTCAAAGTTCAACCAATGACACCAGATTTTTTTTTATTATTCCTCCTTATGAAACAGATGAGTTTTCTTCTCACATTTTTTTTTATCATCAGATGTACTGGAGGATTGTTCTTCTTTCCTTCATCTGTGGTGGTGTTTGTTAACATATATGTACATCATCGGTTACCATGGCTGGTACTGAGTAGGTGTTGCCGTGGCGATAGTGTGTGAGTGGCATCCAGGTGTTGGCTGGGGCGGTGCTGTGGTCACTGGTGACGGTCATTGCTGGGGGAGTTCTGACGGCTGTTTCTTGGTTTTCAAAGTGTCTATGAGAGACTGGACGCCACGTTTCACGCTGGTGGTCACCCGGCGAGTCACTGAGTCCGCTGAGGGCGCGGAAGAGGAGCCAGCACGTTGGGAGGGTGGCCGTGCCACCAGACACTTCTGGTAACGCAGCTGAGGAAGAGGAGGACAGTTTTTAGCATCTGGGTTTTGAGTTCGAGGAAATAAAACATTAAGCAAGATGTATGTTAGGTATAGTTTGTAGGTCATTTATTAAAGGAATAGTTTTTGAGTACACTTACTGGCTGTCTAATTGAGAGTTAGATGTGAATATTGATACCGCTCACATGTCTTTATACTAAAGCTCCTGCCAACAGCTTAGCTTAGTGTGTCATTAAAAGTCATAGCATTTGATGTCGTAAAAAATATTACAAAAAGTTAGAGTATGTCATGAAAAATGTCATAGGTTAGCCTTTATTATGTGTGGAAAAGCATTTTACATGACATACTCTGACTTTTTAATGACATTTTTCATGACATACAATAGCCTACTCTCATAAAAAGTATTGAATGTCATGAAAAGTGTCATTAAAAAGTCCTAGTATAGCAAATCATAAAAAATGTCTTTATAATGCCATAGCATGAATGTCAGCAAAAATATCTTTAAAAAGTAATAGTATAGTATGTCATAAAATGTTTTAATAAAAGTCATAGTATTGTATGTCATATAAAATGTCATAAAGGTCATAGTATTGTATGTCATAAAAAAATTTAATAAAAGTCATAGTATTGTATCTTGTGAAAATGTAATTAAAAAGTCATAGTATAGTCTGTCATAAAAATGTCATGAATTGTATGTCATTAAAAATGTCATTAAAAGGTAATGTGTTCCTCGGGGTCAATTTGGCCCCAGGCTGCTTTAGCTGTATCACACGCATACGAAATGCCAACATTTTACAAATAGTTTAGGATAGTTGTTTAGGATGATATTGAATTTAATGTTACAAAACTTCACCCTGATTTAGGGCCCTAAGCTAACATAAGCCTACCTGTACTGCGAGAACCACTGATACGTCACATAACATGAGGAGGGGAAAACTTTGATATTTCTATTTTTTGGTTTGGTTTCTCATTCTTTTGGGAACATTTCTCATAAAAGTTTGTCTTTTTTGGGAAAGCTTGTCTGTTTTGGAAACGTTTCATTCTTTTGGGAACGTTTCTCATAAGCGTTTCACTTTTTTGGAAACGGTTCTCATGAAAGTTTCACTTTTTTGAAACGTTTCTTATGAAAGCTTCTCTTTTTTTGGGAACGTTTCTCCTGAAAGTTTCTCTTTTTTGGGAATGTTCCTCATTTTTTGGGGGAAAGTTTTTCATTATTTTGGTAAAGTTTATCTCTTATTGGGAACCTTTCTCATTAAAGTTACTCTTTTTGTTGGGAACGTTTATCTATTTTGGGGGAAAGTTTCTCTTTTTTGAGAAAGTTAATGAAAGTTTCTCTTTTTGGGGGGAAAGTTTCTCATGAAAGTTTCTCTTTTTTGTTGGAATGTTTCTCATAAAAGTTTCTCTTTTTCTGGGAATGTTTCTCTTTTTTGGGAATGTTTCTCAAAAGTTTCTCTTTGTCTGGGAATGTTTCTCTTTTTTGGGAACTTTCTGATAAAAGTTTCTCTTTTTTGGGAAAGTTTACCTTTTTTGGGAATGTTTCTCATTTTTGGGAGTTTCTAATGAAGTTTCTCTTTTTTAGGGAAAGATCCTCATGAAACTTTCTTTTTTGGGGAAAGTTTCTCAAGAAAGTTTCCCTTTTTTGAGAAAGTGAATGAAATTTTCTCTTTTTTTGGGAACGTTTCTCTTTTTGGGGGGGAAAGTTTCACTTTTTTGGGGGAAAGATTCTCATGAAAGTTTCTCTTTTTTGGGAACATTTCTCACGGAAGTTTCTCTTTTTTGTGGGAACATCATAAAAGTTTCTCTTTTTCTGGGAATTTTTCACTTTTTTGGGGGGAATGTTTCTCATAAAAGTTTACATTTTTGGGGGAAAGTTTCTCACGAAAGTTTGTCTTTTTGGGGAAAGTTTCTCTTTTTTTGGGAACTTTCTGATAAAATGTTCTCTTTTTGGGAAAATTTCCCTTTTTTGGGAATGTTTCTCTTTTTGGGGAAAGTTTCTCATGAAGTTTCTCTTTTGGGGGTAAAGTGTCTCCTGAAAGTTTCTCTTTTTTTGGGAACATTTCTCATGAAAGTTTCACTTTTTTGGGGGGAAAGTTTCACTTTCATGAAAACAATCATGAAAACTCATAGTATAATATGTTATAAAAATCATAAAATTCATAGTATGTCATAAAAGTAATAAAAAGTAAAAATATATTGTTTCATTGAAAACTCATAGTTTAGTGTGTCATAAAATTTAAAGTATAATATTAAACGTCTTAAAGCGTTATAGTACAGTATCTCATAAAATATCAGATAATATATATACAAATTCTGATAATAATCTTATAATATTTTGTTAATATGTCCTAATATGTCATAAATGCTATTTCTAAAAATATCATAAAGAGTATCATTATAAGAGACATATAAGAGTATCACAGTTTGCCATAAAAATGTCATAGCATAGCAAAATACCAAACTATTCCTTTAAGTGCAACACACTTTTAATATTCATTTTTGAATAGTAACAATACAACATATAACATGACTGCATCATATTTTCATAATAAAAGAAAGATGACTTTACCACGCATGCTGCCTGCACAGCCTCAGACACACAGCCTGCATTGGGGTCACACCAGAACACATGACACTGGAAATGCTGGCTCCCAGTGTCCATAACGAAGGCAAAGGAGTGCACATCTCGTCCCACGCCCATGAAGGACAAGAAACGGACTCGACACTCCACCAACGCCTCCTCTTCCTCTTCCTGCATACACAGCCAACAGGAGAATTCAATTTGTGTTAAACTCTCATTCACATCTTTTATACATCTGTTACTCCTCAGGACAGCAACAAAGGTCCCTTGCCTTTTCTTTGATGACAGCCAGAGTGGTGTCAGCAATACTCAGTATGACAGGAGTCCAGTCCTCTTTGCCTGTGGAGGACAGAAGGGTTTCTATGGCCCCATTTATGACGTCCATACCTGAAGACAAAATAGTTTGAACAGTGAGAGAGCGCAGGGTGTGTTATGACATGTGTTTCGATGTTAATTTGGGTTTACCTATAGGGCGAGACACCGATGTCATACCCAGATACAGCACATGAAACTTCTGCACCAACTCAGTCTTTGGCATGGGAAACTCTGCAGAGGGAGAGAAAACATGCACACACACACACACACACACACACACACACACACACACACACACACGCACACACACACATTCCCCACAGGGAATTGTATCACACGACAACATCTAACGCAAAGTTCCAAAAGTAAAGTCCACACATGATAATTGGCTTAAACTTGGGAAATAAACAAACTCTTGTGAATATTTTAATATTTTACGGTGCTGTTGACATGATTAGGGCATGAAAAATATATTCACATAGGCATGCAGGATTTCTGCATGAAAACCCAGCTGTGCCTGTTCACACTTAATTTGGACCATTTTTCGACTTTACAACCTTTCCGTGTCTTTTGTTATACTAACAAGTGTGAGATGAAAGCAGAGAAAAATCTGAATAACTTGAAAGATCACCTGAAAATTGTATACATGATGACTGAAAAGAGTAACTTAACGGCAGGCCGAGAATCAGAGTTTGATGCATCAGATGGTTATTTTTTACAGTGATGCCACAGTGTCCCGGGATACACCTACACTTGACCATGGGAGGTCACTTAAGTTGACCTTCAAATAGAGATAAGCCGCCCACATATGACAGTTTCCTCATTTGGCGTTTCAACCCATTTTGCACAATCCACATCTTAATCACTGAGTTTCAGAGATTAACAATTAATTATAAATTCATCTTCATGGGATTGGATGGACTGAATAAGGGAAATCAATCAGAGATAATGGCTTTTGGCTGGACTCGCCTCATCAGCGTACTCCATGAAAAACGTCCCTAATATATTATACATTCAGTATGAATTGCTTAAGTTTTGGGAAAAAATAGCTGAATGAATGAGGTTTTCATATATGAATTCCACATTTAAAGAAAAGCTCAGACAGAACAAATCGAATGAGGACAGCACGACCATTATCCCGGTCTTGGCGCTCATCCCAAATCATTCGGCACTAATCTCCTAAAATGTGTCCTAACACAGGATTGCGCACTCCCAGCTACCCTGAAGAGATCCAATCCACTCGAGAACAAGAACGGTTTTCCTGTGAATGGCCCTCTAGAGCTCACGGGCTGATCCATCCACTGCCGGGAATATGCCTCTCACTGGGCACCAACTGTATTTTCAGTTAAAAGTTCAAGCAAGCAATAGATTCAAAAGATGCGAGGGATGTTTCACCAATGAGTTCTTTGATCCTGTGGTTGGGATGGGTGCCGTGGAGCACCAAGCCTTGTCTGAAAGAAACACTAATTGGGTTTTAATGAGGTCGACTTCCTCTGTAAGCAAAGAGCCGATATAGTTCTTTTATATTCTGATGCCGGAGCTACTTTCCCCAACGCTCAGCAGATACACACACAGCTAAAGTTACAGCAGAGGGTGAATTGTTCTGGGGGTTTTCTCTTTCTTCCTTTTATTACGTGGGACTGAGAGGAACAAGCGGTCAGACTAAACGAAAATGGGAAACGCTGAATAGAATTACGGAGGATAACGCTCAGTGATTGTGGAGGGGAAAGTCGGCACTATCTGTGTGTAACTGAACCAAAAACTGCTACCTTTTCTGTTTAGAAATGTTCACAGTCGTTCCTGAGGTGATAAGGTCACGTTAAAAAACCCCCCACAAATATATGGCTTCAGATGTGGAGGAATGCTGTAATGTGAGACAAGAAACCATAGCAGGGAAGATAACACGAGGCTGACAAATCCAATTCTCTCATGAGGAAACAAGAGGAACAAGACTCATAGAAAAAGATGTGTGTGTGTGTGTGTGTGTGTGTGTGTGTGTGTGTGTGTGTGTGTGTGTGTACCTTGTAGGGGTACATCGGAGCCGGTCTGGGAGGAGCTGCCAGCTGCAGCCTTGGCACTTTTCCTTTCAGCCATAATCTAGAGAGGAAAGGAGGCAAGACGAAGAAGACGAGAGGGGTGAGAAGGAGAAACAATGGCAGAGGAAAGAGATCACAATGGGAATGGGGAGAAGAGAACGTTGAATAAGCTCCGATTGTCTCACAAATAAGCATCAAAAAGTTATTTTCTGCGAAGAAATAACACAATTTAGAGGAATTTCACGTCCCAAACACATTTGTTTCTGCTGAAGAATGTAAATCCTCATCATGCTTTGGCTTCCAAGGTAATCCTTGTCAGTAGATCAGTTCATTCTCGGTTTTAGTCGTTTCATGGAATTTGAAAACGTGACAAATATGAAATATTACCCTTATCCTTCAAACAATGTCTAAATTCAAAAAAATCTTTCTTATTCTCTCTCTTTTTTTGTGCCTCTGCTCTTCTGCTGCAGTGCACACACTCTTTAAAACGTGTTGAATAGTCTGCATGGCCCCTGCACTGGTCTGCTGCACTCCTGCTACAGATACTTGATTAATTGTAGGTGTCATTAATCAAGTCTATGGTGAGTCTGCAACTCTGCTCACGGGGGAACATGCGAGAAGACACGTATGCGTATATACACACACACTCTCTGACTCACACACACACACACACACACACACACACACACACACACACACACACACACACACACACACTCTCTGACTCACACACACACACACACACACACGGAGCTGTGCAGCTGCAGGACTCAGGTCACCAAGTTTCTCCGCTGCAGTAAAGAGAAAACTACCATTGTGTTTAAAATAGCTTGTGTGAAGAGTCATGGTCACACACAGAGAAATACAGACACACAGGAGATAAGAAGACGTTAACAGGAAAACATGTCCCTCTTTAAATGGGTCAACATGCCTCTAAGGGAACAGATCTGTAGTTCCAGGTAGATCCAGTCTTTCCAAGGTCACTGCTGGTCTGAGGACAAACTGGTTTCTCTCTACAGAACGCTGCGTACCACAGCACAGTGATGCACAACGCAAATCTAAGGAATTCTCCCAACAAGAAATCATTTAACTGATGTATTAATTATTGGTTAAAATCACGAAATATTGTATTGCTTCTAAATCTCAACTTTAATCTTTTATTTAAAAAAAGACAATAGTTTATGGCATACTAGGCTTATAATCAATTCTATTTATGGGCATATGATTTCAATATCATCAAAATATATATAGCTCTGACTCATGCAATGTGGATTTCATCCAAGAACATTTTGAAGGAATGGTTTATAAATGTGGATCTAACGTTAATGCTGCTTTTGTGTTTCTGTCTGAAGGAAGGAGCAAGTTCTCAGGTGAATGTCGACGGTCAACCTTCTAAATCTTCCTCTAGATGTTCGCTAAAGGAATATCAAAACGTTACCCGGCAGTTTCAGCTCCTCCTCCCACAGTAAACCCAGGCAATGAACAGTATTTTACCTTCTAAATGATTCACTGCTCCGCAGTGGAGAGCACAGATAGCTGCAGTAATGCTAGTGAGCAGGACAACCGGATTTACTGAAGAGAGTCCGTCTGTTGCTTTTCTGCAGAGCAGTGCGACTGAAACTATGTGTATGAGACTTCAATTTCAATAAGGACAACTAAACTAAAATCTGACTAAAAACTAGTATACAATTTTCTAAATCAGGTGCTGAAATCAACACTGGACTGTTGTATGACCACAGACTTTGATTCATTCAAGTTATACGATACCAAAGAGAGAATTTAGATTTTGGAAATCAGAATTGAATGATGTCACACTTAGACCTGCAAGATCGAGTTCTGCAGACACAAACCTTCTGGAAACCTCAGAGCTAGAAGAAGAGCCATGAGTGTGACGTACTCTCCAGCAAGTCTACAACTAAGTTTAAAACAGCTTGTATTGAATTTAAACATGCTTGAGATTATGGCGATCAAAATCCACAAAAAGAGTGAAGATTACATCATTCAAAGAGAAGCAGACATGCAGGGAGCTTTCAGGGCTTTTGACTCAGAGAGATTTCAAGTTCCAAGACACGGTCAGGAGGCTCAAAAGATCTGATCCACAAGAAAATGACTATAATGTATAACATTTAAACTATAGGCCGTCTTTTCATGCACCCCAACACTTTGTACATTTCTTCACCTTGAAGATCGCTTTGCCTGTCTTGGTGATACTACGGTGCCTGGTGCAGTACGTGTGGGAGGAGAGGAGCACACAGGTAGGAGGTTCATTCAGATGAAGCAAGTGAGTTGCTGATATTTTGGTGGAAATAGTGCAGGGAACAGATATCTCAGAACCACATCTGTTTCTGGAACAAAGCTGGTGCCAATCTCAAAATATTGTTTCCTGCATAATCCACTTGCATGAGCCTACGTTTGGTGGATAAAGGCTACAACGCTGTTGTATTTTACGAGGTATTTGGCAGACACACACACACACACACACACACACACACACACACACACACACACACACACACACACACACACACACACACACACACACACACACACACACACACACACACACACGTGCACTGAAAGCTCTTTCCTCCCTCTAACCTGAATCTTATCTGGTTGCTGTAAAAAAAACCTCCCTGTATCTCTCTCCTCAGCTCTTACTTCACTATTAAAAGATAACAGAAATCTCATCAGCGTACTGGAAATGTGTTTTTGCTCTCCTGGCAATTAGTTGTATACAACATGCATGTAGGAGAACAGCATCTAAGTTCAAACCTTAAAAAGTACCTCTGGGAAGGAAAAAAAAGAGAAGCTTCTCTCTCCCCAACAGTCACCGTGATTAAAGCTCGGTAGCTTGTTTCAGAGCAGCAGGTAAGCTCGTTCATGCGTAGGCTGCAACAGTAATGACAAGCACCTTGGAGCAGATTTCGTGGAGACTTGTCGCGATGGCGGCGGCGGGAGTATCACATCGGAACACGTGGCACTTCAGCACTCGCGTGTTCTTGTCTCTCGCCACGTAGGCAAAGTCCCTGAAACACGGACAGAAGACAAAAGGATTTACACTTTGAAATACAGTTAAGAAACAGCATTGATGGACTAACCTCACCATCACATTCTCCCTTTATACATTTGCCTTAATGACATTTGTTCCATCTCATAACACTTCTTCATTCCATGCATTGTATGTGGGAGCGTCAGGTTTTATCCACTTAATGTTAATACCGACTGCTTCTACCAGGCAAATAGAGAAAAGTTTTCCTCTCAAAGCTCTTGGACATTGTTTCATATTAGGATTAAACACATCATCCCAGGAGCCACCTACCCTCGGGCCAATATGTGGATATGATTGCCAATTTATATCATACATTCCCAGTTTGTTGGGTTCAGTGTCAGCATTATCAGCAGCAGCTTGAAATATCTAATATCTTAATACAATACAGTCCAATTTAAATCCCTCAAATCCCCCTTTACACATTTTATTCTTAGTATCCTCGTCAAGAACTGCTCTATCGGAGTTTTCAGGGAATCTTTTCCATCCCCGCTCAACACGTTTGTGTATTCAGCTGTTAAACAATGGAATAAAGAGCCAGCAAAATGATTTATCATTATTACCCCATTTTGCATCATGATGTGCTGTATTTTCCTTTGTGTTGTCGGAGCTCTGCTCTAATGAGTGCCCTCGTTTATTGTGAAAACGTTGCTTCATTATTCGTGCCATTTACAGGCTGCCATAAGCTTTGCTGGTGTTGCTGTGATTTCCTTTATCAGTCAAGGTTTATTTGAGGAATATTTTTACTTTAAGCCCCTTTAACACATGGAAGGTTGTCAGTAAACAACAGGATATTCTGTCCGTAGACATTCCTGGACTGAAAATGGTATTTGCCATTTTTGGGGGGTGGGCTCCACTGACACACACACAACACAGGTATACAGGAAGGCAGATGTGTGTCCCGGTGCCTGAGGAAACTATGTGCCGACGCTTCACAGCGATGCCACACGGAATAAAAATTAGGAGTGAGGGTGAGGCTCGGAGAGGAGGCTCCGCTGGGAAAGAAACTTTCTGCACAAAGTGGGTGAGAGATGAAACACAGCTACATGTGGGAGATAAACACACACACACACACAAGATGAAAGACGGACAGATTTCTTCCTCATTAAGAGGTGAGACGAGCTGCAGAACACAAAGGTAGGTCTAGCCAGGACTGGAAGGATTGAGTAAACAAATAAAGCAGATTGAGAGAGGGGAGTGGGGACATGCAGAGGAGCCAACTGGATGGCAGAGTGACCAGATGCAGCCAAATGGTTTCATGCACAGACACACACACACACACACACACGATGCACACTCCCAAATAACAACAGACACAAACAGAAATATGGCATTTATCACAGCGGGCTCTTTGTGTTTATGAGTCCATTATCCGGACTGTCTCTTCAGCTTAATTGTGTTCTCACACACGTTAGGTCGATAATGATCTGTGCCTGTGGCCAGACAGGAAAGTGCAATGCGACGTGTGTGCGTGTGTGTGTGTGTCCACTTCGTTCAGGGACAATTGAGCAGCATGTCACCAAAGCAGCATGAGTGGCCTTGCCTCGCATACGGCAAATGGTTCTTTTATGACTTCTGGACCCTCTCTGAGGGATCAAAATGCTATAAAACATCATGCAACTCTTAATATGAAACAGCCAGCGGCTCCTTGATGATTTAACACCAGCGATTTGGACCTTCAGAAGTTGCTGTTGCACTATAAAGATCAACAGTGTATGATGAAACAAAGCTACTGATTTGATATCTGGGGAGAGGGATGCGATTACACAAGGGGTTGTCTTGGCATAATGATTACTGAAAACAATAAAGAGGCACACTCAAACACACCACAAAGAGCAGATACCTTTCTCTGGGTCCCGGTAAGCAGAAGGGAGGTGGGGAAAATGAAGGGTGATGAAGGAAATAGTAAGGGAAGTATAAATGAGTTGTAAAAAGAGAAAAGGACAGGGGAATTAAGAGACAGGAAACATGTTGTTATGTCAAAAGGTGAAAAGGGAGCGGAAGGTGGAATGGAAAAAGTAGAGGGGAGAAAAAAAACAAGAGAGACGTTAATACACACGACATATGAGTCTGAAACAGTCACAATGTTCTCAATCACCGTTTCCTCTGTGTGTGTGTGTGTGTGTGTGTGTGTGTGTGTGTGTGTGTTGTGTGTGTGTGTGTGTGTGTGCGTGCGTGTGTTATGTTGGCTCATCTAACAGGAAAGGTGTGCTGTGTCATAATGTAGTGGAACACTATAAGCCACTGAAATGAAAAGTACACAGACCTGAGCTCCAGTGCACACACACACACACACACACACACACACACACACACACACACACACACACACACACACACACACACACACACACACCTTGTCACAGCAGCTTTTCCTCCCCCCTACTCGCCCGTTCCCCGCTACCTTCTCCTTCTCTCAATCTCCCTTTCAACCTCCACTTTGCATTCGCTCTTTAATCTCCCTCTCCCCCGCTCTCTCACTCCCATACTCACTCTCTTTTTCGTTCCACCAACAGGAGAAGCCCCCCCAAAAAAGAACAAAGGTGCAACACACAGTGATTCATAGCAACAGAGTAACACACAGCCGCTCTCTTCCACGTTATAGTCTGTGACGCGGTGAACTCAGGAACACTAGAAAGGAGGTGCAGGCTGGATAAAGAACAGAGGGCTGATTCAAACACTGTCTGCCTTTGATTCTTTGATAATCCACTTAGTAAGAAGCAATCCATGCATATGTGTGTGTGTGTGTGTGTGTGTGTGTGTGTGTGTGTGTGTCTACTCATATTACAATGCAACTCTTTCTCTCTCTGTTTGAATTTCATTCATGATTTTCTTTGTTCCAATTCCATTTACTTGCCATTCCTTCTGCTTCGTTCCTCATTCAGACTTCTTCACTGTCTGTCACTTTGGTGGAATTAGATTTCAGTGTCAGAATTCTGTATTGTCAAAAAGCTGCACTCCACATTTGTATTTTGCACATTTTCCCAGATTTCTGCACCTAGGACAGACTCTTACCTCCCAAAAAGCCTACAGCATCGTCATGATCACACTGATCATGTTTGACTTTGACAGCACAGGATTCAACAGCTGGGAATCTATCCTTTTGTCTCTGTTTTGGCCTTTTTAACACAAGTTAATGTAAGTAAATTAACATATCAATAACGAGGAATATTGAGATTAAGGGATACGAGGATTTGAGGTTGATCAGGCAATAAACTGACTCATCTTTCAGGTGACTCTGACGTTGACTATAGACCTCTCATTTAAAATGTTAATGGTGCTAATCACACTAAACAGGTGTTGCCATTTAGTCATACTTATGTTTACGTCGTCAGATGACTTCACAGCCATGAAACGGTGATTTGATGAGTAATTCAGGGCAGCAACGCAGGTAAAAGTGTTCGTCTGCTTCAATGGTAGCGTTTATGAGCTGTGATGAAACCACGAGTTGATCATCATTCAGATGTCGGGCAAAGAAACAAAACGTTGATGGAAATGCAAGAGTGGAGAATCTGCCGAACCCCACACACCTGAGAGATTCTTGACCAACACAAGAGCATTTACAAAAATGTATTTTGTTATATTATATAGATTACATGTTACGTTTTTGACAAAAATCTCACAAACCCTACATCTTTAATGTGTATGTTAATGTTCTTTTTAACTGTTTTTAACTGTTATTTGTTTCATACTGTGTACATAGTCTATTATGTATTTTGTATTTTGCATCTGCTATTGATGCTTTTGTTATTTGCACTATCCTCTTTGCTGCTGTAACCCTGTAAATTTCCCCACCGTGGGAATAATAAAGGATTATCTTATCATGTAAACTCAAGATCAGGACATGACCACAGTGCCCCGCCGACACCCGTCTCAGCTTGTTGGCACTGAGGAGTAGTTATCTCTGACCTCAATTAATGGAGGTGTGACACATGGGAGGGAGGGAGACAGCGAATCGACAAACAAGACAAAAAGATGAATGACACAAAGACCTTGGGGATGTAAGGAGAGTTTTTGGCAGAAGATTGAGGAGGGAAGACAGACAGATAGATAAAATGTGGAGAGAGGGGAGTGATAAAGGCGGGAGGCCAGACAGCTGAAATGAAAAGGTGGGAGCGAAGGTGTAGAGGTACAAGGTGCAAGACTAATTACGGGCTGGACGGTGGAGGAAGAGGTGGGGAGTGAAAAGGAGAGGTAAAAAGAGGTATGAGATGAAAGCTATGAAAGCAGAGAGATGAGTTATAGCAATACTCCCACCACTCGTGTTCTTTCTCTCCCTGTCTGCGCTCCACATATTTCCAGAGCTGCATAAAGGATGACTGACTCACTACTATCAATCTCTCTTTGATCCTGATTGCTGCGAGGCAGGCTCGCCTGGAGAGGATGCGTACAACTCAGAGATGAAATAAGGTCACGGCTGCAGACGTATGGCCAACTGAGGAAGTCACGCAGAGCCGTCGGTGTCTGCAGCTCTGACATCAACACCACTATCAGTAGTACAAACAGCACAGTTGCACAATAGTAACGTTAGGATGTGTCCAAGGGAAACCCACAGTCTCACACTCAAACACGGTTTTAGTTTGTGATATTCAAAGCCATTTCAGTTATTTGTTTAGATCCCCTACGCCTGAAATGATTTTTTCCCCATTCATTAAACAGCAAAAAAAGCCAGCAAATAGGTTTTAGAAATATCATAAGCTGCTGACAAATACTGATGACAAATGTAAGAATCTATAATGCACAATGCTGGGGAGTAATGATCGTGAGGTTAATTGTGAAATTGATGTCTTTGCCTCTATTATAATGGTTTTCTGCATGAAATATAATATTGATTGTTAAATGCAAGAAAGCTGCAGCCAAAGCTGGGTTTCTCTCACACTCGTGTTTGAGATGATGGTTGAAGAGCTGCTGCGACGAGTTGAAGAAAGTCTTTAAAGTGGATGCAAAATGGCCAAGACTGCTTTTTTTTGTGTTTTTTTCCATTGACACCAACTTTGTTTTCATCTGGACCTCTTCCCCTGATATACACGTCCTCTGGGGTTTAGAGCAAAGGCATGCAATATGGCCCAATGAAATTCTGACTTATGTTCCCACTTTTAAAAGGATGATATTTCCGGAGCATGCCATATAACCAGGGTTTGATTCCAGCCTTGAGACCCCGACTCTACACTGTCCTCTGTCATAAACAAGCAGAAACAAGTAAACAAAGGTCTTATGGCCTCGACAACTAAATGGGTCCAGGAATGTAGCGTATTTTCCCCTTTTCACTCTCTGCCAGAAACATTACAATTAGCAAACGTAATGCTCAATAATTTAAACTTATTTTCCCTGATAATACTGTATAATTAAAATGCAAGTGGTATCAACAGATTTGCTCCAGAATGACTTCACTGTGCATCTTCAGGTGCTAAAACGCAGTGATAAAACTAAAGTGTCCACAACCGCTGCAGTAAATGAGGCTTTTTAAGAGGCAGTGGAAACAACACAAATGGAAGTGGTCCCCAGTCTGCTCTGCTGTGCTTTCCACTGCTCGGTAGCTTTGAGTATCACTCAGTGGAGACCCTCCAAACCATCTGTCACACACACACACACACACACGAACACATAGCAGAGCACTTCACACACACTTTGACTATCAAACAGCTTTACCGAGTGTCTGGGTAGCACCGCCGCTATGCTAATGCTCTTACATATGCTAATGGGAAACAACCAAATGCTGATTAGAAATGTCTGAGGATGTTCTTGTGACTCTCCCGTCAGCAGAAAGTAGACCAGCAGGCGGTGACGGATCAAGTGTACAGCGTGTGTGTGTGTGTGTGTGTGTGTGTGTGTGTGTGTGTGTGTGTATGTGTGTGTGTGTGTGTGTATGTGTGTGTGTGTGTGTGTGTGTGTGTGTGTGTGTGTGTGTATGTGTGTGTGTGTGTGTGTATGTGTGTGTGTGTGTGTGTGTGTGTGTGTGTGTGTGTGTGTGTATGTGTGTGTGTATGTGTGTGTGTATGTGTGTGTGTGTGTGTGTGTGTGTGTTCTTGGGGGGAAACGATCGACTGCAACTGAACTGGTGACTCTACGATTACTGACAGCGTTGTGATTTTGGCTTTATTCCAAAGTGGATGTGGATCTGGTCCAGTTTATCAGTGAGATTCAACGCTGAACCGTGACAGGTGAGAGTGGAGACCACAGCTGGATGGTGATTTAGAGGAAACCCTTTCATCACACTGTAAAGAGAATGAAAAAACACCTCCCAGGTATATTTATATTTAGCAGCTGTTTCCCTACAATTATTCCCTTTCAAAAAAGTAACACTTGCGTGAAACTCTTGTTTTAAAAGCTTGCTTAAAAACTGGATGCAGGGTGAAGATGAATACGATTATCAGTACAAAAGCAATATGAAGCCATAAAGACGACAGCTGTTATAATATTCATGAGAATTATAAGAAGCAGTAAAAGATAAATCCATCGTGAAGCTCCCTTTTGTGAGTGCTGAAAAAGTGAGGGAACATTTCTTCTGTCACGGCCTGGAAAATTCATTTGGAAATACATATTTTCGATGAATTAAAATTCTGTTGATAGACCTTGTTAATCTAGATGCGGCTATTCGGCTGGAAAATTCTTCATTTTCATTTGTACAAGAGCAATAAACATTGCGTTTGTGTCTCCAGAAAGCCGTGTATGTTTCTAATGACCGAAGTTAATTGTAGTTTGTTGTAATGGAACGTAGAATAGGGCGATAAAAGCCGGAGATAAAACCAGAGCGAAGGGATGCAAAGTAAACACTTTACAGAATCGTTAATAGAACTTTACAGAGCTGCTGACAGATATTGGCTTAGTTATACAGAACCCTGCACTATTGATGCAATGTCGGTGTCCACTAACTGCTATTTGCAGTTGTCTTTTGCATGGCTAGATATCCAATTTTGAGTCTGCTACCATTATCAATATTTGAGACATTTTACATTTTTTAAAGGATCCCTACACACTCCCTTTTTTATGGTCATTTTCCTTATAATAATTGAGGGAATTAGATGGTGTCATACTTTGTACAGATTTTAGATGATGAAGACTAGAAGCTGGGGTGAACGTCTATTCTGGCTGCCTCAAAAATCCACCAATCAGAACCTTTAAAAGAGAATATTGTATCTTATTGGTTCAATCCATATCAAAAAACTAAATGTAAACACGACAATGTGGTTTTAAGGGGACTAAACGTGTCTGGTGAGTCTTAAGTTTACCAAGAAAGAAATGAGACACTTCATCAGTGAGTGGACAGACCCACACTATCACATTTCCCAAAATGTTCCTTCAAGGACAGAAAAGTGTCTTCGAAGCAGGATTTTGGAGTTAATTTGGATCTCACTAAAAGCAACACCAGTAAAAACCACAGATGCACCGGAGTACTTAAAGTCTGTGTGACAACGCGGTAAAACCCCTCTGCGACCTGGTGAATTAGTCATGGCCCACAGCCATTAAGCCTAATGTAGAATGTCTGTGCATAATTATCTCTCTACGCCGTAAACTTGTTTACAGCACCAAGATGAGCAGCAGAAAATGAGCACCAGGGCCAGAGGGCGAAGCAGTGAAGGAGGAGGAGGTACCACATGACACGCCATGTCTCCCTGCACACAAATACCCATACACACACACACAAATCATCAATATTGCCCAAGGCAGCAAAGAAGTAGGCCAAAATCAAGTCAAAATAAAAATAAAACTGTTGTCTACGGTGTATTAAATAGCGTATACACAGCCCACGGCGGTGCCTGTGTGATATGAACCGACGGTTGATGTTGTTTACAGCAAAAGCAATGCATCGGTTTGATTCGCCCTCGGTGCCTCTGCATCATCTCTAAGAAACCGCACACACGTACAAAGCTGATGGTGAGAACAGTGTCTTACTATTAGGGAGAACACACACACACACACACACACACACACACACACACACACACACACACACACACACACAAGCCCAGTTTATGTTGAGGCAGCTTTGTGACCCATTTGCAAGCATTCTGGTGTGGCAGAGAGGCAAATGAGAGAGGGAGGGGCAACAAGCTGAGGAGGCGCCCGTGTGTCAACACTCGTCGTAGTTCATTACATATTTAAGAGCAGAGATGGGTGGGTGGGCGAGGTGAAAAAACAGAGGAAATGTGTGTGTGTGTGTGTGTGTGTGTGTGTGTGTGTGTTTTAGGGGGATGAGGGGAAGAAAGAGTGATTTGGGTGGGCGAGAGAGGGAAAAAGATTATGTCCTGCTGTTCTCTCTGCTGCTCTTGATCATTTATACATCACACTGCTCTGGATTGTGTGTGTGTGTGTGTGTGTGTGTGTGTGTGTGTGTGTGTGTGTGTGCACAACTGCTGATATTCTCAACTGAGACAGAGCTTCAGTGAGATGTCACTTCAGTACAACGCCCCCCCATGCACACTTCTAATGTGTGTGTGTGTGTGTGTGTGTGTGTGTGTGTGTGTGTGTGTGTGTGTGTGTGTGAGACAGAGAGAGAGAGAGAGAGAGAGAGAGAGAGAGAGAGAGAGAGAGAGAGATAAATAGAGTGTGTGGGAGAGTGCAGGGATTTGGTGTCGGGTTGGTGTAGAGTTATGCCAAGCATTATTCACAGTGCAGTTGGGATCTTACTGTATGCATATAACCTAATTAGCTGCATGTGCCATACATCATTATGTTTCATGCAATAATTAGATGTCTTTCTCTCACTCTCTCTCTCTCATGCTACTTGCGTTGCATTTTTAAAGGGTCAGTACACCCATTTTACGAAGAAAAAACTTTTGAATTGAGTTTGATTGATTCATTTTTTTGTGGTCTTAAGTGATATTAAATGGATCATTTTGGGGTTTTGGATTGTTGGTCAGAAAAAAGAAGACTTGGACTTGGGCTTAAACAAATTGTAACGGGCATTCTTTGCCATTTTTGACATTGAATAGTTAAATAATTGATGTGATAAGAAAATAATAGTTGTTTAGCTTACTCAGAACATTCAATTGATAATCCATTTAACAACAATTGACTGTGTGTTTTGTGGATTATCAAAAGAAGCAGTATCAGGACAACTCCATTATATTGGGGTCGGGGGAGAAATCTCAAACCTGGGCAGATAAGGCCAAAACTGTCTGTATGTTTAGATATCACAAAAGATGAGTAAAAAGGTAAATTTTTTTCCATTTGAACTCTTAGGGGCGCTCTCATTAATTACCTTGTTTTTTACTTCTAATCTAATTCCAAATCATGTGTTTGTGAGTCATCTCATCCTGAGCTGCAGAAAGATTTTCAATCATAACGATTAAGTGATAAATGTATTCTTCTCTGTCAAACTATGTAAATCCTTTGAATCAATTGAGATATTGATTGAAGTAACTCTGGGGAGATGAACTGACCACCTGAAACATTTATTCTGCAAGGCATGTCGACATCTGCCTTCCCGATAACAGATCTACGTCAAGAACTTCCAAGGAGCGGAGAATTCAAGTATATTGAGCTTAAACAGTCAGTGGCCATTTCTGCTGTCTGTGAATAGATATCGGGGCTACATGCAGACACGCCATCGTCCTGCTGTGTGATCAGCAAATATCAGCGTCACCTCACACCGCTGCCCACCGCGGCCTGGGACCAGCGAGGGTATTATGGGGAGGAGATTTATGGGCTGGCGGGGGGAAAGGGGAGGGGATCTATAGGAGGAAAAGGAAGAGTACTCTGTCAGGAAGACAGGGATTATTGCAGGTGAGCCTCACAATACTAATGCAAAGAAAGAAGGAAGAAATGCTTGGGGTTTTTTTTCAGGGTTTTGTATACCTGATTGCTTTTGTGATTGCGTGTGTGTGTGTGTGTGTGTGTGTGTGTGTCTGACATGTGACTCTGGCCTGTAGAGTGATTGGGGACACAGCTCCGACCATAATGACCCTTTGGAGAATGAGGGTTCCTGGGAGGCTGGGTGGACACATCCTGACACGAGGAGTGTGTGTGTGTGTGTGTGTGTGTGTGTGTGTGTGTGTGTGTGTGTGTGTGTGTGTGTGTGTGTGTGTGTGTGTGTGTATGTGTGTGTGGGAGTGATGAATCGTGAGTAGATGGAAGGAGCTGACGTGGAGGAGCGATGACTTACAGGCCAAAGAGAGAGGTCTGTATGGGGCTCAAATCGGAGCAGGAGTGGGAAGGAAAGGCCATCAATCACTCTGGCGTCTATCGAGTGGGTCTAGGTGTTTGGAGCCCGTCCCTGGTGGCCCTCAGTGGGGGCCTTGCATGTTAATTAAGGTGACTGGGGCCTTGACATCAGCAAATAAGCTGCGGATCAACTGGGCCGCAGCAACTGAACCAGTGACTGCTACAACCCAAACACGCACAAACTCTCTCCATTGACATAAACGGAGGTGATCGCCAGGGTGTGTTCAGCATTAAAATATTAATGACTCCGTTGGCTCTCCTCTCATCTCCTCTTCTCTGCTCCCTTCTTCTCCCCTCTCTCTCCTTTTCTACAATCCATAGCTGTCCACAGAAGGTCAGCAGTGGTGGGGGAAATAAGTGCGAGCTGGAGGGAATAAGCAAGCGCACGCTGGCCACTAATGAATATGAATGAAACGTGAAATCAGCGTGTGTTTGTGTCATTATGTGTTTATGCATGCGTGTGTGTTGCATGCGCGCTGGCACATCTGCTGATGAGCCATTAGTGAAGGAAGGTGACGATAATTCTCTTTAATAGCAGGAAACACACATAGACATCAAAGGGTTTTTACAGAGGACTATATTTAAGGCGTGAATCACAGCGGCACACGCGCCCTTAGCTTTAAAACACCAAAGTCTCAATCCTAATAAGTGTCACACGGCAAGGACAAGAAAACAAGCAGGACCTGCCCCCCTAATGTCGTAAATCATTTCACTCTCGTTCTTCGCTTAGTGTTTCCCTGCTCATCGCTCATCCTCCTCGTTGCTCCTCCTCCTCTGCTTATTATGGGAGATACTCAGGGAGGGAGAGAGGGAAATTCCACATATGCATACAGTGAAGGCATTTTTCATGTATGCACACACACACACACACACACACACACACACACACACACACACACACACACACACACCTCACCTAAATAAATTCAGCATGTAGCGCAATATGTCAAAAACAGTAATATTTTGGGTCTGCAGAACACACGCAGACATAAACCAAGTGCAAAATCAAACACTTCCAAAAAGCAGTGACACACACTTTGACAAATTCCCGTCGCACATCCAGACTCTTTAATCCTCTCTTTCTCAATCCCCCCTTTTGCTCACTTCATATTTCTCTCCCTCTCTCTTCCTTTCTTTCACTCTCTTACGCCTTTTCGTTCTTATCCGGCTCCCTGAACGTCTCGCTCATGTCTCAGTGACTCCGGCTGCAAACCTGCCGCTGCCAGCCGGCATCCCTACACTTGACAGCTAGCCAGTCAGGGAGAGAGAGAGGGGAGAGGGAGAGAGAGGGATGGAGAGAGAGAGAGAGGGATGGAGAGAGAGAGAGAGAGAAAGAGAGAAACAAAGTACACAGCTTGAAGTCAAACACACAGCAGGTGGCTGAGAAGTAAATGAGTGAAAAATGGAGGGAAAGCTAATGAAGGAAAGTGAGGCTGGGAGCTGTGTGTTGTGTCGTCTGTGCAAACGGAGCGGATGGAAATCAACAGAGGAGAGAGACATGGGGAAATATTGAGATAGCAAAGGAGGCGGCATAATGAATGACTGTGAGGAGAGAGACGGATGGATGGATGGAAGGATGGATGGATGGATGGATGGATGGATGGATGGATGGATGGATGGATGGATGGATGGAGGGAACAAATAAGAGATAGGGGTACTCACACAAGCAGACATGCTCGCCCTGTAACAGACGACTACTTCCTCTCGTTGTTAGCTCCAAACCCACGGTGACATTGCTACCGCCGCGGTACCCGGGGGGTAAAGTCGTCCTGCCTGCCTCCTCTCTTCTTCTCCTTCTTTTTTCAAAATTTCTCTTGGGCTCTTTTTCCCCTTTTCCTCTCCCTCTTTCCTTCCCCTCCCCCCTGCTTCTCCTTCTCCTCTTCCTCCTTCTCCTCTTCCCTCTGCTACACTTTTTTTTCTCTCCCCTCTACGGTCGGCTTCCTTCGCTTTGCTCGCTCAGACCAAAGAACCCCCTGCAAAGTCCTGCCGTGTCCTGCTCAGTGCGAGCAGGGAAGCATGCACTGCCTCTCCCTCCCTCACTGGCTCTCCATCGCTCTGTTTATGCCCCGCTCTCTCTCAAAACCACAGCCACTTTTTCCCCCTGTTTGTCTAGTATCTCCTCCTCTCTCCAGTTGCTTCTATCTTTGTCTCTCCCTCTCTTGTCTTACTGAAGCTGGGAGAAAAAAAAAGGGGGAAAGGCTTACACCCTGTAAAAAGTGCACCGATGGGACTAACAAAGGGAGGCAAAAAAGAAGAAGAGGCAAAGCTGTGCAGCCAATGGCACAAAGACGAGGCAGAAAGAGCGCCGGAGACAAAGAGTGGAAATAGCGCAAGAGCATTACAGACAGAAAGAGGGGATGGGGAAGAAGGGGAAAACGTAGACACACCCGCTCATTCCCCACACATATACAAACAGAGTGCTCCAGTTATAGACCTATGACTTCATCAATTCAAACCCACGTGCAGTGACACACACACACACACACACACACACACACACACACACACACACACATACACACGCATGAAAACGGGTGTACGGAGTCGGACTTGCTGAGTGCTCCAAATATAGACTCATGACTTCATCGAGGAGCTAACACCCCCCCACCCCACCCCCCTGTCCCGCGGCTCCCGCCCTGCTTCAGAGAGGGGGACTCATTCATATTGAATCAAGCTGAAAGGGAGAGAGAGAACATTCAGGACAAGACTAGCAATATTCCCCAGACAGATGTATTGAGACAGAGACAGTAGATAGAGAGAGAGAGAGAACAGGATGGAGAGAGTTTTACTTTGAGTTACCCTCCTGCATGCACACTGCTTTCTCAGGCCAGCCATACACTAGACAGTGTGGACACTTAAGTATATGGATAAATAAAGTATACATGTGATTGCTGAACATCTAACTTCAAAGTGATGGGCATTCATTTTGTTAAACTAATTCATTTCCAAATGTTTTGGATTCAAATCAAGGCTGTTTCCAGACCAGACTGTTAATTATTTTTTGTTTTTTTTGTATGTGTTTCTTAAAAGAATCATAGTTAGAAGAACCTAAGAATAATGACCAATCAAAATGACAGCAACATCTCACCAACAATGTTGAAGCCTGCTATCACAACACTAGCCCGAGGCAGACTCACCAAGCGACCAGTAAATAAATAACAAAAAAAAAAGATATGAATCATAATATAACACACATAAAATATACACATTTCATTCATTGATATGCCATGAGCCCTGCGGCTATAAACTAAACCAACATACACATTAGGAAGTAGACAGATTATATCGATAGTATAATGAGCATTCTGAGTAAACACAAATCAGCTACAATATGTCAGCTCCTCTGGATGCACAGACTTTGAGCACAGCGCACTCTAGTGGCGGGACTTAGCTATTCCAACCTTCAATCGCGTTCTCGTATCAGGCACACACATTCCATCCCTCTACAGAAAGCATAAAATAATTTGCTGCATACAGAAAGTGCATTGTGTTCTCAGAGCATCGAATATCTTCTAAGTCACACACACACACACACACACACACACACACACACACACACACACACACACACACACACACACACACACACACACACACACACATACACACACACTCCCAGCCAGGCCGGGATTATAATACATTCAAAACCATGAGCCTTAAACCAAACAGTGCAGACGGCAGATTTAAAAGTGCTGGTGGGAGGAGAGGATGAAGAGAGTGGAGGCTGTAATGCTGTGTATGTGTGTGTGTGTGTGTGTGTGTGTGTGTGTGTGTGTGTGTGTGTGAGAGAGAGAGAGAGAGAGAGAGAGAGAGAGAGAGAGATGGAGTGAGAGAAGGGAGGATAAGAGGGAGAGCTATAGTCTGGGGCGACCATCCCATCTTCCCTCCACTACAAGCTTTATCCATTACCGCTGAGAAAGACAGCAACTGAAAGTTTCTCTATCCACTGAGATGGAAGAGGATGAAGGGACTCTCTTTCTTTCTTTCCCCCTCTTTATCTATCTCTCACACACACTCACACACACACACACACCTATGTTGTTGGAGGGAGACAAGTGTGGGAGGGCGCATCCCTCTGTGTGTGAAAGAGACTACGGTGGCACTTAAAAGACAAGGAGAAAGAGAGAAACAGGAAGAGGGATAGAAGGTAACGCTGCGAGTGAAGGTTAAGAGATCAAGCTTTTTTACACAGACGCTATTCTTAACTCCACTTCCACCCCGATCCCATAACAGCTGATTACACATGTCAGACTGGATGAAAAAAAACCTCCTCCACTCTTCCTTCTTCCCTTTGTCACTGTGTTTGTCTGAAGTGAATCTCCCAAACAATCTTAGCTCTTAATGGTTTAAACATTTAGGACTGAGAAGATATCTTGCCGTCAGGATGCTGCGTGTGTATGTTGAGTGTGTATGGCCACGTGTGCATATGCAAATACATACCTCATACATATTACATATATGCACGTATGTATATCACATTAGCACTAATGTTTCCAGATGCGTGTGAAGCGGTAGCTCCGTGGGCTAATGGAACCCCTGAGGGGCCCATATCAATGAGGGCTTAGCTTGTCCCCGCCATTAGCAGCCGTGCTAGCCTCAGCACACTGTCAGCTCAATCCTGAAAGGTTAAGACCGTGGGACATTGCCAAATGACTGAAGGTCAGTCTGGGATGGAAACATGGAACAATGAGCATAATTGTGCAGTTTCGAATTGGGTTTTGTGCAAATAGGCATAGAATAATAATGAGGCTGATTTCTCTGGCGATTAGTTAATACTCCTGAATCAGCGAGAATGTACCACACATGCATTTTATAGTGTTTAATGCACGGTGTATTTACACACAATTATGTGCATGTCTGAAGCTTGATTTATGTGTTTGGTGTGTTCTTTTTTGTATGTATGTCAATGGTTCCAGGGAATGTGAGAATCACTAAAACAGCCGGATCAACAAGTCAGTTACTGGCTGTGAATTCATACAGCAACAAAAAATAAAAAAAGGAAAAGAAAACCTACCTGTCGTGGTCTCGGCCGACTCCCCAGACACGGATGCTACTGATTGGCTGAGAGTGGAGCAGACTGCGATCATCTGGGTCGACCAGGGTCAACATGCGGTCTTGAAGCACCAGCATCATCCCTTTGCCCTGTAAGACCACGAACAACGATACGTGATAGCTGTGGTTCACAACCTGGTGTTGCAAGATGTTTTTGGGTAATTCGATGAAAAAAAAATATCTCTGTCTTTATTTATTTTTTGTATTATTTCTAAACCTTGCTTTTTAATGTGACATAGTTTAGACTCTTCAGGCCTCGAACAACTACAAGTAAAGATGGGATCTCTTAAAATAATTAGGGATACTATCAGCCAGGAGCAAAAGTCCACTGCATTCACAAATAATTACAAGGTAAGCACTAAAAAATGTTGTCCTTTTACACTTTTTTTCTTGAAAAAAAAAAAAAACATCAGCAGCAGTCTATCCCTAACCCCTAACCCTTAACTTAACCATAACCCCCTAACCCTAATTCTAATCCCTTAACCCTAACCCCCTAACCCCTAACCCTGAGAAGGAAAATCACTCTTTGGTTGAACTTCTTGAAAAAGTTTGGAAACAGCCCACTGTAGTAAACATACTGTGTATGTTATGTGACGACCTGTGTCTGCTGCTGACACACTGACCTCTCCCCAGACCCCGGCTGAGTCCCGTATGTCCCTCCTGCAGTAGGACAGCTGTCTGATACAGTGGTGGACAGACACACTGCTCCTCCCCTCACACAGGTCCTGTTCTGCCATTTCCACCCAGCCCAGAGATCGCACTGGAAACGACTGGGAGACACACGATGCACACATGTTCAGTGTTCAATCTCAAAACAGGTCTTCATTTTTTATTACTTATGATATCACTTTTATCACCAAAAATAATTTCTGCAATTTCAGAACAGGCTGATGTTGCTAAAGTCCCACAAGAAATAAGGTTGGTCAGACGAATATTTAAAAAAAGGCATAATTTAGCTGCAAATCTAAAACCAAGTAGCCGCAAAATTTGGAAAAAATCTATCTGTTCCTTTTTGCATTATATAACTTTACAGCAAACACTGTTCCAGATCAGAAGAAGTTCCTCTTGAAGTTGAATTTTGCTTAGAGAGAAGCAGCACCAAAGGCATGGACGGCTACTGTACCATCACAAGCCAGCCATCAGAGAGAGGTTTGAATGGGGAAGACAACGCATGAAATATAAAAGACTGTGCGTGTGTGTATGTGTGTGTGTGTGTGTGTGTGTAGACTGCCTCAGGCCAGCAGCTATTACCATCCACCCCACTCTCTTCCTTTAATCATTTCTCTTTCTGTCTTCTCTGCTGAGCAAAATGCATTTCTAAAATCTCCATGCAACATTGCCAAGCAAGCACTTCAGCATACACATACACACACACACACACACACACACACACACACACACACACACACACACACACACACACACACACACACACACACACACACACACACACACACACACACACACACACACACACACACACACACCATCTCCCTCTCTCTTGCATTGACCATATTAATCCCTCTTGTTTTCTTCCTCATTAAACTTTCACACATCCTAAGAATAAATCTGAATTCCCACACTTCTTCCCCTGTGTTTCTGGGTACCACTGAGATATCTGAGTATCTCAAGCTTTTATTTCACTTGAATTTTAATTAATAACGCATAAGTATAAGTCTCATGTTCTGTCCTTTGTGATTTACGTTTGGAAGAACAAATTAGAGACTCAACAATAACACTTAGAGGGTACTTTTGGTTTCGTAATCCTAAATATGATGCATCTTTATCACGCACAGTTGTGTAACTTATTTAACTTGAATTAACTGTTGGGTTGATTAAATATGACCTTTGCAATACAATAATACAAATAATGGTGAAATGTGTTTTCCATATGCTTGTTCATCCAGCAGAAAGCTAGTTTGGCTGAAAAACATATTCACCATAGCTCAGTTCACAAAGTGACCACTGAGTGGCACTGCAACGAACAGAGAGAGACAGGACAGGTGGCAGTGAGCAGGTTCATTACGTCATCGCAAACAAAGCCTGGTGACTCCCCTTCATCGACTCATACATGATTTGCTGAAAAGCTGATGTCTGGTTCAAAAATTTACATAAAAATTGATGAATTATCATCATCATCATCAATAAAGGATACATAAATAAATAGATGTATTTTTCTATATTGTATTTTTTTTCTGTTTAGTGGAACTTTTGTGTTTTTTAACCATCAGTGATACAATCCTAGAGCTTGTCTCATCCCTAGCCACCAAACAAAGATCTTTATGATTTTGTCCTGCAAAAAAAAGGCAGACGGATGATTGTTCTTTGCCTCAAACTTATTTCACACACAAATGTTAAGTATGCTGTTCTGATCTCACCATTGCCTCTGGATTGGAGAAGGTATTGTTGAGGTCCACGATCTCCAGCTGGGCCGGAGCGCTGCAGGGAAACGTCAAACAAAACAAATAGTCACAGGAGTCATATTTCCCAAACTAGAATATGAAAATACACACATGTAGACATGATACACATGTCTTCACTGTGGAGCAGGTCTATGTGTATTACTTGAGATTAAGGGAAGCATAGCGGAGGGTAGCCCCTTCAAACGCCTTCAGACTGGGATCTGGATAGACTGGATAGTCCTTCAGCTCCTAAAGCAAGACAGACATTCAGAGAGAGAGAGAGAGAGAGAGAGAGACATCAGACACTGCTGAGGGAATGAAGAAGATAAAACAACAGGCAGTTCTCATATGTATTTATACAATATATTTGATCTAATGTGCTTTGAGGAAAATTCTGCTTTTAACCTAATATGAGAGATATTCATCTGTGTTGAGTCTGCACCTCAGACTGACAGAGTACTGTGTTCTCATTTCCATGTGATGAATGTAGCAGTGAAAGCAGAGATTCATTGATTAAAGACAGCGTTGCAAAGTGTCACTCAGATGAACCCAACCTCGTCTAAAAGCTAGAAAAAACAAGCGAACACCTCAATCAATGTGACTCTGTGACTCACGTTGGCTGTGCAGGTGGTGGCGTTGAGATTTGGTCCAGAAAAGGTGACGTCATCGTAAGGGGTGGAGGAGGAGGAGGGGGAGGAGCCAGAGTGGGAGGAGCCAGAGGGGGAGGGGACCGGCTCCACCGAGCTGTCAGATATCAGACTGCTGGGGCGCTGTGAGGGAGAGAGAGGGAGAGAAGGATGAAGATAGAGAGACAGACAGATGTTATGTGAGAGAAAGAAGATTGTTGGTGATCAATGATCACCAATAGCTTTCCATTTGGACTAGTATTGAACATTTGACAGTTATAGCATCCAACCGTTGATGGTATGGAAGCTCCTCCCTGACCACAGCTACACAGAAATCACTTAAATTTACTTTACATTACTTTCATTCTTTAAGTAAATGCTATTTTCAAGATTACAATTTTAGGCTCTGTTTTATAAACAGGTGTTTTAGTAAATAAGCAAGTTTTCTTGCTGCTTCCGTCAGTAAATTAATTATTATTAGGATTCAATCTCATTGTTTAAATGTAGAAGAGTGGAGGAGAGTGTCATCGCCACTCAATTTATTTTCTTAATTTCCCATGCAGTATCGCAAAGCATCCCGTTCAAATTAAGTCCCACAGTGAATACACTTTAGCTTTGTACAAGTAAAGTTATAGATTTAAAAAGAAAGTTTGACCTTGTGTGTTTGAGGTGCATGAGGTTCTCTCACCTCGTTAGGAGGCTTGAGGGAGTCCTGCGTTTCCCGTTGGGATTCGTGCTCCGTGTCTGGCTCGTTGCTGGGAGAACTGAGTTGGTTGCCGGAGGCAACAGGTCGGTGGTACTGTGTGGTGCCAGTGGGGATGTGCCAGAAATAGATCTCTGATGAGTCTGAGATTTCCCGCCAGCCTGGGGGCAGGTCCCCTTCACTCCATACATCTGCTGATGGATGTGGATGATACAGAAACACATATTGTATATGACTGTATCACACAAACATAAACATATGCATGCTTGCACATTGGAGGTTAAAAGAAAATGATCATGACAATGTCACACGCACACACACACACACACACACACACACACACACACACACACACATATACAGACACACAGAGATAGTAGGGTAGATCTCAGTGATGGTCAGCCTGTCCCTACTTAGTTTCTGTTGTCATAGCAACTCTGGGGCTCATCCCCTGTAGTAGGACCCAGTGGGCAAACAGCATCTCTCCCTTCCTCTCTGCTCATTTCCTTTTTTCCTGTCGGTCTTCTTATATTTCTCTCCATACTCTCATATTATCGAACTATTGATTTCTACTCCATCCTTTGCAATCATCTCTTACTAAATCAAGCTCTGCTTTTTCCTTCCTTCTGCACGCCCTGCTAGCTGCAGTATCCTATCCTTCTGTCCATCCTAATGGCTCTCTGCACCATACGGTGGCTCACAGGGGTCTTAAAGGTTCCAGCAGTAGTGCTGGAGTGACGTGCTTGCTTAAGAAGAGGCTTTTGGTAAATGTCCAGATCAGACAGTCAGTCTGTAGGAGGCAGAAGGAGTGAGAGAGAGAAAGAGAGGGAATGAAAGGAGGGTGCAATAGAGGAGTGATTAAAGGCACAAATATGCAAATTAATTAACAAAAAAAAAGGAGAATCAAATGGAAGACAAACCTGTCTCCCGTGGAGTCTGAGGAGAGGGTGTCTCCTGGGACAAGGTGGTCCAGCTGGAGTCTTCATCCTCTGATGGAGTTTCAGGAGTCAGATCCATTCTTAAGCCCACTTTAGGGAGCCCAGCCTCTGGTTCAGGACCCGACAGGGCAGGGGGTGCCCGGTTCCTGGCAGGGGTGTTCCTCTCCGCAGCCCGGGTCTGCTTAGGGGAAGATGGCAGGTACTGCTGCAGGAACTGGTTCTCATTGTTGGGGTGCAGCTCCACTTTGATCACCCGTGGCTGGGAGCTCCTAGGGGGCTTTGCAGGACTACGTGGGCTCAGCAGAACCTGGGCACAGAGCTCCTCTCTGAGCTGGACTGGAGCCTGGTTCTGGTTGTCCGGGACCCACTCTGGGCTGTTGCTGGAAGAGGAGGACGTGGGGGAAAGCGGGGCTTCCACCACCACTGGTAGCAGGGGCTGCCTTGGTGTAGGTGTGGGGTCATCATCTTCTTCCTCCTCCTCCTCCTCCTCCTCCTCCTCCTCCTCCTCCTCCTCCACCACTGGCTCCACCTCTTCCTTCTCTTCCTGGCAGGTCTGCTTGCTCATGGGCTTCTCTTCCTTCTGGCTCTCCCTCTCCTTGGCAGGGCTGGGCTGCTCCTTCTCTGGGGAAGGCTGCTGCTTCTTCTCCTCCTTCTCCTCTTTGTTTCCCCAACTGAGGTCCAGATCCCAGCCCTTCCCATGATACTCCAAGAAGCTTTTGGTCCTTCTACGGAAGGGGGGCAGCTGTGAGTTGTCTTTTCCTGATTCTAGCCAGTCAGAACAGGGGTTATTGATGAGATCGTTGTGAATTTTGCCCTCTGTATTCGCCCTGCTCAGCTCCAGCTGCTGACTCTCAGCTCGTCTCTGCATGTTGGCGCCATTCTTGGCCAGTTTGGTTGTATTAAACAACGCGGAGGAGGACGAAGAGGAGTAAAGGGCAGAGCTGGAGGAGGACTTGGTGGGGAGACCCCTCCCTCTGGTTACAGGTTGGTTTTTAGAGGACAAAGCCAAGTTGTCGCTTATCCCCACGGCGCTCCGCACACTGGGCATTGCGTACCTCTGACGGCTCCTTGGCAAGGTGGCCGAACTTCCGGTTTCCATGGACTCCTTGATGACATCTCGACCGAGCAACTGGTTGTATGACGAGCGAAGGCTGAGGGAGGTGGGAGGGGTGGTGGAGGAGCCGCTGCGATTGGCCAGGCCCACGTTAGAGGGGGAGGAGCCAGAGCGGGAGAGAGGAGGAGTTTGTACTGACGTCATGGCTGACTGGAAACACACTGCTGTAATAGAGCTGATGAGAGAAGAGACACGCAGTCAGAAGTCATGTAACAACTGATGTATAAACCAATGTGCTTCACAATATAGCCCAGCTGATACATGTTTATATATCAATATTCTTATTTTTTTTTCCTTTTACATAAACACATAACATTGAACATTACATTTTTGATGAGAATCCTTGAAACCGGATTAAATTCTAACAACTGTGAGTGAGTCTGACTACAATAACAAGCTTTTACATGCTGATTTATCCGCTAACTATTGATTGGTCACTGTAGTGTATTTTTAAAAGCTTTGTTTCATATATGACCTCTAAACTACTATAATAAAATATTTGTTTTAAGATAATTTCTGTCCCAAGTACTCTCTGGGTGTTTCCTCTATGTGTTTCTCATCACAGGCGGATGACATCATCAAGGTAAGACTTTCAGCGACGTGTCACGCATTTGCATTTCTGTGATAAATCAGACAAAAACATCTTCGGCTGCAGCTCAGTCTGTCTTTTATTGATACGGTGCTGATTATTTTCCAACCTCTTTTACACTCTGTTGAAGTGTCATAAAAAATAAAAAAAACACTGCATCGACGACGTGAAGCTGGATCACATTTGCATGATAGTGGGAGTGAGTCAGACCCTCAATGTATTCATCCAGGACTGACACTGAAAGGCTGAGCAGTAAGCCAGTCAGTGGGGAGGAGAAGTGGCAGCCAGCTCCTGCTAACTAGCTAGCCGTGTCTCTTTTATCTCGGGGTGGATCAGCCCTGTGATGCTGAACACAGACGGATCGCAGCAAAGACAGCAGCGCAGAACCTTTGTGATTTCAAAACAGGCTACATAAACATGTATATATGGGTTGCATCGCTGTCACTTCTATTTTGAGTGATCTAACTCGGTTCCAACCCTGAAACAACTGAACACGGAAAAAACATGCCCAGGCACGCAATCATAATGTATAAACATCCTCTCACCCAATCACGAACACACACACACAAACAACGCTGCCGTCATCACCAGCACCTTTTCCTCAGAACCATGGAAAATACAAACGCAGCAGATTTTAAAGCACGACAAGATCTTGGGAAAGGACAGAGGCAGGTTTTTAGGAGAGAGCAGAATCTCTGGGGAGTGCACTTTGTGCATGCGGGGCCCCTATCCGCTCCCCTCTGCCTGGCTGGTTGTCGTGTTGTCCCTCTGCCACCGAGCCAGACGACCACAACAACCTGTTTGTGCCGAATCAGCGTTCTCTTCCTGTGATCAGACACAAACACAGAGTCAACAGGTACAGACTACCTGCACTGTGCAACGCGGTCTCTTCCGCAACCCAGCTGTTCTTAACCAGCGATGCTTTTGTCAAATACAGCTTCACTTTGTATGTTTCCCCCTTCATAAACTCTGTCTATAGGCTCAAATTCATACAAACATACAACATAAGATTTCAAAAATACCAAGCCAAAAGCCTCAAAAGCTGTGGAGCTGCACGCCTTCCATCAAAACAAATTGTCCCTTGAGACATTGAAGCCAAAATTCACAGCAAATATGATGCAAGACTCAGAGGATGAATTACACATCCTGACATAAACCCCCAAAACAGACAGGGAGTAATAAGCAAACAGAGTTTGTCTCTTTCTTCTATTTGAAAAATGAGCACACAAGAGTTTCAGAGAAACCGGATCTTCCTTCTATTTTCTTTCCCTTTCAACAAGGCAGCCGGATCTCCATTAGTTAAACAAAGTGGGGCGAAGAGAGGATGTGAGGGGAGTTGGGAGGAGAGAGGATGGTTATTAGAGAGGGAGAAAGCGAGAATGACACAGCAGTTTGCAGGACAGTGGGGCACGGTCAACACACACCGAGGTAGTTAAGCTGTTGTTCTCAATAGATCTGTTGTTGTGCAACAACAACAGAGGTCATTCATGAGGATGCACAAGATATTTGCATGCTGGCCTGGACATCAGCACATCGTACAGCCTGATAAATATAAAACAGGAATCATTATGTTGCTGCTCTTCCTCCTGTGTGACCATAAAAGCATCATAGAAGTCTCATAATAATAATACAACTTCTTGACAGACAAAACAGTCGTTTTTATCTGTCCCTGCTGTCGGCTCAGCCTGTATACAGATTTACAGACAGTGTTTCCTGAAGGTCACCCTAAAAAGAAAGATTCAATTCTTATCACTTCAAAAACAATCATATTCTTTGGAGTTTGGTGGTCAGATATCATCTAGATGTTGACAGAGATCTCGGCCTGCAAGAGGAGACCTAATCCTGTATCAACTTACTCCTTGTGATCTTGGCAGGCCTCTTCCCTCAACTCTGAACTGCAAACCCGCCGATTCAGAATGAAATGCAACAGATGAAAGCTCAGGCTGGGGAGAAAATGAACTTGAACAAAGTCGATGATGTCATGGGTGGAGGATTCTCGCCCCTCGTTTCTTGCTGCCACCCAGTAAACTCACTGACACATCGGAGACAGAGCCGGATCTGTCTTTAAAGCCACCGCGACGCCGAGGATGGAGGCGGAGATGCTATCATTGCGGAAGCAAAGCTGTCGATGTGTGAACAGACGCAGTAAATCTTCCGCTCTCCAGCCCCATCATCCTCGCCTCCGCCGCCGCCGCACTGGGAGGGGAGCGCATCTAATCGAGAGAAAGCATCTATTTACATCCACTCACCGCCTCGGGCAGCCTTTGGACCTCTGCGCTTCCCCTCCCACGACGACACACACACACACACACACACACACACGCCGAGGTCGACAGCTGCTTTTAAGTGGCAGTCCGCCCGTAGCTGCAGCCGGCCGCCCGTATTGGATCACATCACATCATCTGCCCTCCCAGCCCAGCTCGGTGCTCGCTGGCGGCCAAGCTGCGCTTTCTCTCTGCGCAAGAGGATCCCTGAGCGGCGCGTCGCCGCGGAGCGCTCACCTAGCCGGCCAATCACGGCCGCGGACGCAGAGGACGCTCGGCGCGCGGAGAAGGGACGCAACCCATAATACATCTACCGGCGGTGTCTCGCGACTCAGGTAATGAAATCACACATCATCGGAGGCTTACGTCATGCATTAGTCGGGAGAAATATGAATGGTCTGGTTCATAATGCTGCACCGGTGATCACATCTGAACTCAGGCAGTTTAAATTCGGTTAAATATTGGATGAGATTTAATCAAAGTAAAGCGAATGATGTTTTGTAGGTTAAAGTTATTATACAAGAGGACGAGTCCAGAATACAGTATGCTGCTTAATCTAATAAAAGTTACCGTTTTTGTTCTTCACTGAAATTTAACTGTAATTACAAAGAAACAAGACGGCCATAAAATTTCATTTTTAAGGATATTTTTTTAATAATTTCACTAAGCATTGACAACAGTACAACATCCTCCTCGCAGTGCATCATAATTCACATTAGCTTATAGTTTATAATGAACAATTCTCATAATAAAAATGCATTTCCCTTTTGTCCTTCACAACAGTACAGTAAATATTATTGAAGGTTATGGTAAGACACTCATTTAAAGCATTTTGTCCGTTTCAGCAACACAATTTACTGACACAATTTATAACAAACCTCCTACATTAGAGAAATGAGAAACCACCTGAGTTTCTCAGCCCACTCAAAGGCACCTCGAACATGTTTTCTTACTCACAGGAGAACTTATATCAGAGAAACCACATCACTGGTGAGAAACCAATAATAAAAAAGTGTTCATATATCACTCTCCACATCATATCTTAAGACCTTGTATCCAACATCTCTTTCAGACTTATAAAACACCTTCAACACACACGCACACTTGACCAGGTATAAAATCTATTAACTCTTATGCAGATTTCACAATATGTACACATTTTGACCTTTCACCCTTCACCTGTGCTGACTCAGGATAACTATCCAATCCCTACAGTCCACTGGCAGGCCCCTCCCTCAGTGCTTTGAGGATGGAGGCGAAGAGGCATGGATTTCAGTGCCGGCGGGACGCACAGGCTCCCCGTGCTCCAGGAGTGAGGCAGGAAGGGAAGGGTGACGGGGCGACCGGTGGAGGGCGGGACATGGGTGGCCAGAGAAGAGAGCGGCTGCTGGAGCCGATGGTCAGCTGCAGAGAAACATGGGGATGAACGGATGGAACGCAACGCTGCATCTTGTGCTGAGGAGGAGAGGGAGACACGGGAGAAATCAAACGCTCATTCTCACAGACATCGTTACTGCCGTCTTGGCTCATTAAAGGCTTATCGCATGCAGTGTCATTACTAACAAATGCAAAAAAAAAATGACTCATATGAATGTGAAATGTTCCATGTGTGCCTCCCCTTACCGGATGTATCATTAGGAGGCTTCAGTAAGCTCTTAGCCTGCTTGTTGCCTGCTTGAGCGGCTCGTTTGTAGTATTCGTTGGCTGTCTTTAGATTCTGCTGCACCCCAAAGCCGCTCTCAAAACACTGACCCAGGAACAGCAGAGCAGTGTCATCCTGCACACGTGAAAATATATAAACATATGACTTTGGCTACTAAATCAACTTAAGAGTCACTATTCAAAGATGCACAGCCATTCTGTGTGGCTCAATACATTAATCAAGGCTGTAGCTCTGAAGTTATGTGTAGCAACAATAATTGACAGCATTACTTCAGCACAACTGAAGCAGAAATTGCTTAAGTATATAAGAATTAATAAGTGGTGAATATCAAAAAGCAGGAGACGGTGGGGTATTCCCTGCTGCCTAATACATAATGAGATGATACAGTGGGAGTGGAGATGAAATCTCAGCGATAAAGCCATAGATAAAACTCGAGAAGCATCTAGAAGGGCACTCACTCCGCTCTCTGCTGCCATCTTCAGGTACTGGACAGACTTGCTGCTGTCTCTCACCGGCTCCTGAGTGTAGGCCGAGGCCAAGCAGACCTGAGCCTGAGGAGGGAGAGAAACTGACAGTTGGTTCACTTCTGTAAGGAAACACCAGCATAAAGTGACACACACAACACACACACACACACACACACTATGAGGAAAAGCACCTTTTATTATTGCAAGTATTGTTAAACAGTACTTGAATGAACTAGAGTTGTGATGAATTAGTATCAAAGAATTAATAACATTTTGTCAGGATTTCATACCTTGGTGAGTCCAGCTGCAGCAGCCTGTTCTAGTAAGTTTATGGCCATGTTCACTTCCTCTAAACTCTGGTGCCCCCTGCTGGTCAGGAGCAGCTTTGCATAGCGGTACTGAGCCTGTCTGTGACCCCCAACTGCTGCCTGCCAGTAGTAATACAGAGCCTGGAAAAGAAAACCCATGAGAATCATATCAAGACTTCTGATATAGGAGAAGAGTATGATGAGTTTTAGAAGGATGAAGCCCTCAAGAAAATATAGGGTGCCGTCTTGATTCTCACCTTGTCTCTGTCCTTGCTAACTCCTCTGCCTTTCTCATAGCACACACCCGTGTTGAACTGAGCCTTGCTGTAACCCTGCTGAGCTGCAGCTATAAAGCATGTAAAAGCTTCCTCGTAGTTTTCACTCTTGGCACTCTCTAAACCTGCCAGACACAGAGAGATGAAGATATTCATACAGAAAAACAAATGTTGGTTATTAGGCAAAAAGCTGCAAGACAAAAATAATGGATTTAGAGTGCAACTGTGTCAGCAATCATTACCAATAATGTTGAGGATAACAGGAACGCTGGTTTCTCCCACTTGTCGGAGATTACGTGCTGCTCCTGCTAGCTTCTCCTCATCAGATAACATGTCCTGAAAACACAGAAGAGGATAAAAAAAACTACAATCAAAATGTGATGACCAATCAGTCAGGCCTTTGCAAAGATAAAGAAAAAAATGCAGCTTTCTTTAAAACTAAAGTATGTGTGCTTCCTCCACCTTGTCATTAGCATCTTGTGTCTCCGTGTTGTCTCGGTTGGCATCATTCTGCAGAGGACAGGAAGCTGACAGGAGGGATTCCTCTGTGAGTGAGGCAAGAGAAATGTTTTGTCTTCCTGCTCCCGCAAATACTAGGTTAACAGATTTTGGCATAAACACTATTTTTGAACAATATTTCAACTATAACTACCACAGAGCACAGAACAAACCGGGTAAAGGGGAATCCTGGTTCAGGGGTGCACTCTGTTGGTCAGCGATGACGCAGTCAGCAGTCAGGTAGTCCGGCTCACTGCTGCTGTGAAGACTGGCTTCACCTGAACTGCTGCTGCTACTCTGAACCTGATCTTGGCTCTGTCTCTCTGGCACCCCCTGCAGGCAAAACACACTCCCTCCTCTGGGCAGGACATCTCGTCTAGACACTAAAGAACCCAGACAGACGCAACAACACAAAGTCATCAATCTGATCACACAAGATTAACAATTAAATGTTGATTATCCCAAACTATCTTGGCAATAGAGTTTGCCGGCATATGAAAACGTGAATCATGATGGATTATGGATGATTTAATTTAATGTGACTCACAGATCTCCAGCAGAATGCGGTAGCCGCACTTCTGCAGAACAGAGGGTGCCGCCAGGACTCCAGGGATCGGACTCGGCTCAGTGCTCGAGGAGAACTGGGAGTGGATCCTCCTGCAGATCTGCATGAACAGAACTGCTGCAGCACCCTGAGGAGAAGCATATCTTCCTTCATTCACTTCTACTACTGTCATCGACATACTGTACACCAGGAATGGCCAAGCATGTGTCATGGGGAGCCAACAGTCTCTGGATATTCACTCCAAAACTCGAGACACTACAAGCCCTCCTTTAAGTAGAGGGGAAGAACTCATCAGTCTGTGTGTTTGCATGCCCACAAAAGCAGGCAGAAATCCCATCTATAGGCAACTCCAGTAACCTGCCTGGGATGAAAACAGGCACACTGCCGACTCCCCGTGACACATTCTTGGCCACCTCTGCTGCATACTTTATCAAGTAGTAGTTATCAAGGGAGACCACTAAGTGGTGCTAAAGGAAAGAATCAGCTAGTTGCAGATGGAGAATGTGTGGATAAGCAGTCTATGAGAGCGACTGTGAACCATATCATGCTGAGTGCTATCTCACAATTAGGCATGGCTGGGTTGCATTTACTTTTCCTTGAACTTCTATTAACTATTTTGATTCCTTTGAAAATTTAAGGTTTTAAGTTAAATAATCCGCAATTGGGAGTGGAAAACAGTGTTTTGTACACTTATGGAGGTGGACTTGTTGCTTTTGCTGCTTTTCTTCTTGTCATGAAGGTTGAAGTGGGTTAATACCATCATAGCAAGCTCTAAATCTTAAAACTAATAGCTGTCAAATAGTAGATGGAAGCCAGGCCATCATGGACTATTTCTCTTATCAGTCCAAACCCTCGGAGCGGAGACTCTCCGTATTACTTTTAACAACAAAGACTGGACGTCACATACTGGACTGGACATATGAGCAAATATGTGAGGTCTTTAACATTTGAAAATATAACATCAGAAGACGAACCAATCCCACAGCATCCAGCGCTGTGTAACGTGGAAGCCCAGAGTAGCCAAGATGAAATGTCCTTCGTTTCTTCCTCCTCTCTCCATCCTCCTCTTTCTGAGAGCTGAAACAAAAACAGCACAAACAAAATATATAATCTACATATTATATTGTATAAAGGCATCACTGAAGTACGCTGCTAAAGGCATGTGTTTTTGTGTCTGTGCCCACGACTAATCCTGTTCATGCTTACAGGAGATGCTGCCAGATGATGAAACAGGCTGTAAGGGAGGCAGCGAGAGCAGGTTCAAAGGAGGGGTAAAGGAACGGGAAGAAAGGAATGGGATGAGGGTAGTTCTGAGGTCTGACATTAATTCAAAGGTTTTCTTTTCATCAGCTCATAATATGGTCAGGTGTTTGAGGGCAAAGGAGTTGTGAGATCAAAGTGAGATGCTCAATTATTTTATTTTCTATTTTTCTAGGCTTTTCTCAAAAGAACTGGAAGAAGCCTGAAGAGCGGAAGAAAGGATGGAGGTGTGGAAAGTACCTGCCGTCAGAGGCGTGACGAGGGGTAGAGAGGACAGCTGAGCTGTTGATGACCTCAGCCTCCCCCAGTCCCTGAGACTGCCCCTGGTTCTGGGACAGCCTCAGGGGGGCGTTGCCATGGCATCGCTGCAGAACTAAGAAGTGATGGGAAGACAAAACCATTAGATACATGGAGAAATAGAACATAAAAAATAAAAAATTAGACATTCACATCCAGTCTTTACATTCCAGGGTGATGTATAAGGTTCAGCTTCTTCAAAACCACTTGACATACAAGAGATCTGTCATTTTCTTAAAAAAAATCCCAGGAAATTTCCTGAATATATGACACACATGTTTAAGCAGTTGTATATTTCCAAAGGAGTTTTTCTCCATTCAAATGAAAGTAAAGTAAAGTTATATAAATATTAATTGATTGCTCATTTAGCATTGGAACTTTATTCTCAATTTATGTGCAAGTGTATGCAAACTTCACAAGTTTGAACAAAGTGGAACTGATCATCTAGAAGTGAACGCTGCCTCACCAAATTAATAATACCAAATTACAGAATAATTTTAAGGAACAAAAGTACCAAACCAGTAATGTAAAGGGGCACATCTGCAGTATCAAAGTCCTGAAATGTAATATAGTAATAATAAGTAATATATAATGTGGCGGATTTGACATTGTTCTGTTTTACATTTACATTTACATTTAGCAGACGCTTTTGTCCAAAGCGACTTACAATAAGTACATTTGTCGAAAGAAAGAAACCACAACATATCATTGCCGATTGCCTGTCACTGTGTTTAAAACATAATTTGCGAGGAATATTGATCGAAAGTTCGAGAAACCGGCTGACACAACGGGAGCATGAACTTCACCTGCTTTTAGACCAAAATAACCCGGATGACGGTGTCACTTACACCGACAGAGCAGATACTAAAGCAGCTGTTTAACGACGCTATGTGAACTGACTTCGCTGGCTGTTTGCTAAGCGCGATGTGTAACGTGTGAATCACAATAAACAACACGTTTATATCTCAATAAAAGCCACACGCTTAGTCTTCTTGAAGAAACATGGCGTTGTGTAAAGTGTCAAACATGTTTCGCTCACCTCTTCCAACAAAACCTTGAACTCTCCACATGGTTCGTCTCTTTTTTTCTTTCTTACAGCAGCTTTAACTGAAAAGTTGTCTCAGAAAAGGCATGTTTAGCTTCTCCGGGGGTCGTCCGGCCCCCATGAATCTCGACAGATGCCGCCCCTCACTCCAGCACCAACTTGGCTGCTGATAAATAAAAAAACTGTCACGAGATATGTCGGAAGAGGAGCCAACCGGAAGTGCCGCAGAAGAAGCGGATTCACAGGGTCACAGCGCCACCAAGCGGTGTGGTGGAGATAAACGTCTCAGAGCAGAAAAGTAAATTTAGAACAAGGTCCGTATAATCCATAAATATAATATTATATATATAATAATACTGTTGTTGGATATATGCTGTTGGATGCTCCTCCCAACTTACATCTATCTATCTATCTATCTATCTATCTATCTATCTATCTATCTATCTATCTATCTATCTATCTATCTATCTATCTATCTATCTATCTATCTATCTACTTATCTATGTCTATCTGTGTGTATGAATAAAAGATTCACTCATGGGTCCAGGGGTTGATTTTGTAAACCACCCACGGCTCATCAGCCACCCAGCGGGAAGGTTTGGCTTTTTTCTTTGGCCGGCACATAGATCAAACAGTGACGCACGCACGACTCTTACTGGAAACATGCGCTCTTGTAGTCAGATGGGGCTAAACAGGGGGCTGGAGGGAGGAGATCTGCTGTTGTAAAGTCAGATTTAACTTGGAATAATTCACCCCTTGACCAGTTGCCATGGTGACAAGTCATTATGTCTTTCACTTACCATCATCCTCAGGCAAATAAGTCTAGCCTGCAGTAGTTTGTAATGTTAGCAAGATCTCTGTGCTGCCAAACGATATTTGCTGATTCGCCTGAGGCCAATTTCTTCTGGGCAATATGGGAAACATTGAGTTGAGCTGGAAACAGAGTCCCGCCAGACTTTACTAATTGAGCAGTTTGTGTTGCCCCATGTTTCAGTCTGTACTCAAATTCTCAAGTTTGGGAAATTTAAAGCAGGGAGGGAACTACCAGAAGTACCAAGCGATTTTTGAAACCTCACTTTTGTGTTTGTGTGTGTGGGGTAACTTTACCATTTCTCTTCTCACTTCACACATTTCTGGCTGTTGGCTTGTTGTGGGAATCATTTACTCAAGTATACTTTTCTGAAGTACACATACTTTCATTGAAAAGAAGGTTTTGAATGCAGGACTTTTCCTTGGAATAGAGTATTTTATTTTTTATCCAAAGTGTTCACCTCATCCACACAAACACCACACACTCACTGCTGCGATACACTCACTTCACTCCCCTCACCCCGATCTCTGGAATGTCAAAGCCTCTCATTCAGAAGAAGGGGATGGAGGGCAAACACGGAAGGACGTGCGTGGGGAACCCAACGGGATGATCCGTTTATTTTGTCAGCTGTGTGTGCTGGTGTGAGGAGCTTTTTTTTTTCAGTCCGTGCGAGTGAAATGTGTATCTTGTCTTATCATAGGCCTTGACTTTCTATCCACATAATCTATGGACATTGACCTGAGTATTACAGAGGATTTGTTGCAGCGTGAGCCTCGGCTGAAGTTGTAGATTTTTGTTTGTCTGGAGCCTCAAATTGAGAAGCCTGAGTTATAATAAAGATTTGACTCTCCGTAAACATCTGTGGGCTGCCTGGCCATAGCTGTGAAATCCCCCAAGCCTCAGCCGGCGTGAAGAAAGAGAGAAAGCGTTGGATTTGTGTACTAAATTAAGTGAAGGGGGCGGGGGGATTTAAAGAAAGGACACAGGGGGGTGTTTCTTACCCCTCTCTCCCCTTTTTCTCTCTGTGCTGGTCTCCTTGGTCACACACACATGCACACATCTTCACACGAACACTGACGAGGGCTAAGTCCTGCTATGGCCACCAACGCCACGGAGGAGACCTCTCTGCTCCCGGCCCCCATAGCACACCGGCAGCCTGACGTGGAAACTAGCGTAGAACCCGGCTCAGCAGCGAAGCCTGAGTCCAGCGAGGCCCGACGTGAAGGAGAGGAGAAAGAGGATGAGGAAGAGGAGGAAGGCGGTGGAAGCTCTGTGCCTGTGAGGCAGGAGAATGCTAGAGGCCAGAGTTTGGACCCAGACTGGGTGGAGGAGAGGTTCAGGATCGACAGGAAGAAGCTGGAGAACATGTTGTATGGTGAGTGAGCTGAGATGTTCATATGGACCTGGACTCTTTGGTTTTCCACTGGTGCTGTTGTCACTTTACAGTCTTCTCAGGCTGCTTCGTCTCTGAACATCACTCTGTTTCTGATGGCATTATTAATATTATGTTATTTTACGGTGTTGTATACGTGTCTTCGTGTGCACATCTTGGACTGCCTGCCTGTGTGATGTTTGACATGAAGCTGTGGAGGCAGATCCTCCAGGTGGGCTCTTCCTCACAGCCTCTGTTATCTACCTGACCCCGTGTGCCTGTCAGGACCTCCAGCTGGCTGCATCCTTGTTGTCACCGCCGGTGTTTCTGCCATCCACTAAACCCCCGTTGCTGCATCACCATGATTTATGACCTGCAATGGCTTATGCATTCAGAAGTCTTTCTTGCTATTATCATTCCTGTCTGGGAAGCAGAGGTAACTGCCTCCGTTAGTTATCGCCGCTTGGCAGGTTTATGACGAATGCATCCCCCGTGTTACTGGGGAGACTGTCTCTCTCTCTCCTGTGTGTTCCACGGCTGCAGAGAGACCAACGTCTGTCTGTTTGTCCTTTTGATGGGAAAGCTGGAGGGAGTTCAGTTCCGATGACTGTGGGCTGTTTTAACGTGTGTCAGTCAGGCACTAAATGTTTTATCTCATCCCTTCAGGTGACGACCTGTCAGGCTGTACTTCAGACAACACTGATAGGCTGAGGAGTGCTGAACTTTTTTTTTTACTTATTCCTTCTTGTAGTTGTTATTTCATTTTTTGGTCAAGTGGGAGGTCTTTGCGTCAGCGAATGCCATTGATGTGATTAGTTGTCTCTAGGCTAATTTGTGGTCGCCCCCCCCAACTACCACCCTCTCTCTCTACCCCACACTGTTCTCTTCCCATTCCTCAGCTCTGGCCAGCGTAACCCATAGTGATGAGGGGGGCGTTCCCAACCCCCCCGTCCCTCCCTCCCCTGTAAATGTCACCGTGGAGCGATGGCCTTTTAAAATTGTTTATGTTCCCGGCAACCCCTTGTTCCAGTTGCTTGGCAAATCCTGGACGGGTCAACATTTAAATGTTGACTTTACACACATGCTTGATATTGAACACTTGTGCTGTAAGCAGAGGGCTGCTGTGCTGCACAACACACAATGGGACACATCACAGGAATTTTTTTAAAATGTCTGTTTATATTTATCTAAGTCTGTTTTTTTTAATGTTTGTTTGCTATGTCTTTCAGCTCCAAAGCATGGAGATGGTGAGACAGGAGAGGAATTTTTCGAGAGAGTAAGTAAAAGTCTACAGCAGGAAACTTTTTATTCATAAATCTAATAAAAATGAGCTGCCCTCCTCAGTGAAAGCCACTGATAACCAGGAGTGCAAAGACACTCCCGGTTAAATGCAGCTTAGGAATCAGCGGGAGCATCCCTGCCACCGTTGTAATATTTGTTCCATGCTCTGCATCCAGTGATTACTGGTTTTATGGAGGTGATAATCGCAGGCTTTGAAATGCAAATGGGGCTTTGTATTGTTAAGAGATGTGCCGTGAGTCTGGATGTCTTTATGTGTGAGTTCCGATTGTATGTTTTGTGATTCGTGGCATACAATGAGAGCTCTGTCTTTTCTTCTCACCCTCTGCTATTGTTTGTGCTTTCACAGGTGATGAGAGAAACTGACACTCAGGTGAAATGGCCATCCAAGCTGAAGATTGGAGCCAAGTCAAAGAAAGGTGACGCCATATGAGTGCTCTTTATTTCCTCTCCTTCCTGCTACAGCTGTTTCCATGCAACCATTGATTCAGTTATTTGAATGTATAACATAAACCGAACGTCTATTTCCATCTAGATCCACACGTGAAGGTGGAAGGGAAGAGACACAATGTTTTGGAAGCCAAGAAGAAGATACTAGAAGTGCTGGAAACCAGGGTGAGGGACTCTGGTACTTGATTTACATACATCTCTAATTTGCTTAGATATTTATATGGACATGAAAAGTAATCTGCATAAATGACATGGCTTTTAATATAAAATCCAGGTCAACAAGGTGACACTAAAAATGGACGTGGCCTACACAGAGCACTCCCACGTGATTGGGAAAGGTGGCGGAAACATCAAAAAGGTGATGGAGGTCACGTCTTGTCACATCCATTTCCCCGACTCCAACCGCCACAATGGGACGGGAGAGAAAAGCAACCAGGTAATTAAGGCTCGAGACACCATAGCAGTAGTTAAAGGGACTTAGGGCAGGATCAAGAAATAAGACTCAACAGTGACACGACGGCCGTTAGGGTAACTGCAGCCATCTGCCAAGCCGGCGCGGTAGCGCGCACGAACTCTTCAGTGCAGCTGATGCTGTGACACGGTTATTTATTTACTCGCTGTTTACGTGACTGTTTACTACAAGCCCTTCGCACATGCCTCCGCGGAACTACGTTGGTAGCATACATCTGCGAACAGCATCATGTCAAGCGACGAAGTAAGTAAACAAGTGTTTATTTTAGTGTAACTTTAGGAAGACGAATTGCCGCTGATAAAACCTTCGTTTTCTTCTTGGTATTACTTTTTAGTGGACTTTGTGTGGTGGTGGGTCGTTTTCCGGCCGAAGCAGAGTCCATTACTACACATACAGTACTTGAGTCCACCGCGCTTGTCTTCTTCTGGTCTCCAAGCCGTCGAGTACGCGCATTCAGCGTCATTTGACGTCACGTCCGCCGGACTGCGCGGGAAATTCGGACCACGAATTGCAGTACATCATGCAGCACACAGCCTGTTCAAGGCAATGGGGAGATATGTGTGTGGTCTCATTCTTTTTGGTTTTGAACGCTTCATCACCCATTAGCATTAAAAGACTTAAAGTGAATGTTTATTTTTTCACAAATCCTGCCCTAAGTCCCTTTAAATGAGCCACTAACTAATAATCATTTGTTTTTCAACTTTTTCCAGGTCTCCATCGCTGGACCCATAGAAGGAGTGGAGGAAGCCCGGAGGAGGATAAGAGTGAGTGGTCAATGTACAGTCTGAGCAGAGACTGCCCAGGATCAATTTTTATTTGTCTCAAAATGCAATTTCTTCACTCCTGTCACGACACGGCGATCAATAGAATGATTAATGGAACGGCTGGCACAAAGAAGACAGGTGTATTTGTCAAAAAGCCACCGTCTGTCTCATATCTCTTTATTTCCCCCCTCCTCTCTCTTTGTCTTCTCCGTCACACTCTTCCCCTTGTTTTCCCGCCCAATCTTCCTCCTCCCAGGACCTGCAGCCGTTGTCCTTGACCTTTGACCTCCCAGTCAGCATGGTGCCCCAGGCTCTGCCAGATGCGGGCTCCCCACTCATCCAGCAGGTAGCGCAGACTCTGGGGGTCAGTGTGAGCTTCAGGGCCGTGCCGCCTCATCCTCAGACACAAGCCAACTTCTACGAGAGCTGCTGCAGCGTCTGGGGCCTGCAGGGCAACGCAGCCGCTGTCAAGGTTAGTGGCAAACACGTTACAGTGTATGTACACGTGAGAATGAGGCGTGGCGTCATGTACAATATCATGTCGTGCATGTATGTGTCATCACCTGGCAGAAGGCGACCTGCATCCTGATGGATCTTCTGCTGGGGTCAGAGGTCACAGGCGGTATAGTGAGCAGCCAGATGGATGTCACCTCCCAGCAGCATCTCTTCCTGTTGGGGCAAAACGGAGCTCACTTCCTGAGCGTCATGCACCAGACCCAGACCCAGATCATCCTGCCAGACCTCAGTGCTCCCCAGAGCCCCCCGTCGCTGCTGATCCAGGGCAGCCCAGACGGAGTCTGTCTGGCTCGGCAGCAGCTCATGGTACAGCGTTTCCGTTTTGTCTGCGTAGATACTGTGCTCAAGGAAAAAATCCTGAGAGGTGGCAAGTGCATTTGTTTTGTCTGATCTTTGTCGGCTTGCATGTGTCAAAAAATGTGTTCTTCATTCTCGTGTTTTCCGAATCTGTTGCTGTTTGACATTCCGTGTGGTATGTGTCTTTGTGTGCACGTCTAGGACTGTCTGCCTGTGTGTTTGATGTTTGACACGCGTGAAGACGGGGAGGCAGATCCTTGTAAACTGGCTCAGATGATGCAAAACCTGGGAGTCTTCATAAGTGTGAAGCCCAAAGTAAAACAGACCAGCAAGGTACAACTCTATCAGTGTAGCTTTGCTGCTTTGTCCCCGTTAGGCTCGACCCGCCCCTATGCAAAATCACATGGTAATTCTGTTGCCCACCATCAATCTCTTTAAAATCACTTTCATTCCAGGACTTTAGACCTTATGATTGCTTATCTCATATGCATTAAATACATGAGAAATGTATAAGAGATGTCTACTAAAATATTCCTTAAAATTTCCCCTTTGATTTGAATCCAAAACCCTCCCCCCGTAGTCTCGTATGCTGTGTGTTGAATACTGATGTGAGAATCTGTGAATTTATCAAGTCAGTGGTGGTGAAAGGTCTGGAAAGGAACATCTCCTGTCTGTATGAGGCCCGCCGTCTGCTCCTCGGGTTGGATTCCTGTGAGACTGCCAAGGTAACCGAGATGACCCCTGACCCTGCGCTAGCCGGCAGCGGGCTCACCAACTATTGGCTCAACATGTTGCTGCAGCAGCTTCGTCTCTCTGAGCAGGGTGAGCATGCACACGTACGCTTCTCTGGAGGCCTGTTTCAAAACGTAGTTTTACATGCAGTGTATGGAAACGTGTGGGGATTTTTAAACTTGTATCTGTTTTCAAAGTTTCCCTCTTTTATTCAGTACAACCTGATATGATCTTTACTCACCATCATGTGTGATCTTTTTGATCAGGCTCTGTGCCAGCTCCCTCTCCGGAGGTGCTGACCGGTACTAAGCCTCGCCCCTCACCTCCACCGGGTCTCACCCCTCACTCTGACGAGGGGAGGACGGGACTGAAGGGAACAGAGAGCCGGCCCCTGGAGAAGGTTTGTCACTGTTTGCTGTCAGTATAAAACAAATAATTCCTAATAAATATACCTCAATAGAAAACACTGAGCATCAAATCCTCTCCTCGCCTTCAGATCCTAGAAAACGAGGACCAGTCTGGCCAATCAGAGGACGAGAGCTCTGCGGTTGGGCTGATGTCGTCGTCTGAGGTGTGTGATGCCGTCAGCAGCATCGGCAGGATGGGATTGATGGGACGGAGGGGGAGTCTGCAGGGTCCTGAACTTACCAAGGTTTTTAACCAGGCTAGACGCCATTCAACAGGGCAGGCATTAACATACAGGTGAGCATTCCCTGATTAACAACTGTCACTGTTAAGGAAAATAAACCTCATCTGTATTTCCCTTTTGTCTTCCTCTGTGCTTTTGCGGTTCTCTGGAATAAAAACTTTCTTGCAGTTTTCTTGGAGCACCTCTCCCTTAATAAAATCCATAATTTTAAAGCATCATAACACTGTCTTCGAAACTCCCCGTAGTGTTGCTGTTGTTGCTCCAGGGAAAGAAAGTGTTGATAACCTCTCAAATATTGGACACAGCAATCACAGTTTAACCCGACCTTATCTCCCTGTGTGTTCTTGTGGGGTTTCGTGCCAGATTGCTGAACGCAGAGATGGAGGGAGGGAGGAGTGAGCGGAGGAACAGCCTGAGGAGAGAAGTGATGATGACTCCGGATGTTCGTGCTGACTCATCCGAGGCTGAGGTGAAGAAAAACAGCAATTGATGGTCTCTGTTTCCTCGTAGAATGTTGCACTGCATCTATTGACAACCTTATTTGGCTGCAACGAAATCTCAGCGGAAATACAATCAAGTCTTATTTTATCTGTGACGTCATGTGACCTATTGATTTGCACATGCCCGACCCTGGCGCAATTTGATTTAGAGGATTGATTTTTGTGATTGTTGCTCGCTTCATTTCTTATTTGCCACTTCTCGCTCCCAAAGGTTACCCAGCGGAGGATTAACAAGTTTACCTCCACAGCAGCAGGACGTGTTAGGTCCCCCCTGCCTGTGCTCAGTAACCAGAGAAGAAATAATTCAATTTCATGCATTATTTACCCTCTCCATTTCCTGTTTGTGCTTTGTAGGATTATGACTATGAGAGGAAGAAACTGCTGGCAACCAGAGGTTAGTGCTCCTAAATGTTTAATATTTCCTCCTGCCTTGCTGTGATTTCAGCGATGTACAGGCTTCTGCAGCAACAATAAGGCCACTGCAAAGCAAGCGTTTCTTTTCCTTATCGATCTATAGTTGCATTCCTGCTGATAGATATATTAAAAACAGTATTTGCAATACTTATTGTTGTTTTGTGTGCCCAACAGCCAACTATATGCAGCCAAACTGTTGGTTTTGGAGCTGAACTTGATACAAATTGGAAAAGTACTTTCACTCAGATCCTCAAGCAAGTGACATAGTTTGCTGTAAACGTGCACCATTATAGTCACGTTAACACATGTTTTAATACCATATGATCACCCGAGATAATGTAGCTTATTTGGTTTATTCAAGTATGTTATGGAGGCAACTCATTAATATCCTGAGCAGAGGCAGGCTTTTGATATAGGGGCCCCATTTTCAGAGCTGCTCACTGCCAAGACAGCTGATGAAGGGGACCTGTTTATGAGCTGCAACGTGCCAAAGTTATAATAGAGTGGCCCTGGCACTCCCACTTGTTTCACAGGGGGGCAGATACACAATGCAGATAACACACACACGCATGCAGACTAGACACACACACACACACACACAGGAAACAGCACCTCATCGATCATGCAGAATGAGAGATACTGGGAAGCTCTGCAGCCAAATGGTACTAAATCCCCTCAGTGTTTCTTTATGGGATTATGAATTAGCAGTTTGAATGGGCCATCTGCCTCACAGTCATTAAGACCCCCATATGCCAGTATATGAATGGGACATTTACTCACACAAACACACACACACATACCACACAAGTGGCAACCCACCAGTTATAATCCTATTGATATCACGCTCTTTGGAGTGCTTTGACAGTTTTTTTTTTGATCACACATGGATGATGTTCGACACTGCCAGAAGAGGCCCGGGGTCACTTGTTTGTCACTGGAGAGGGTGTGTCCGTCTCAGCCATTTGAGTTTTATTAAGTATGCCACATGCTGGCAAAGAGAGGCACTGTTTGGGATGCATTATTTAACACCTGAACCCAACCATTAGAGGAGACAGGGAAATCCATATCACCATCTCAGCAAAAGTCTGTATTTTCCTTCCTGTTTGTGTTTGTGTGTGTCATGTCAGCCATGCAGAGGAAGCCCGTGGTCACAGAGGTCCAGACGCCCACAGACACCTGGAGTGGCCTCGGCTTCTCCAAGTCCATGCCGGCCGAGGCCATCAAAGAGCTCCGCAACATCAGCCGACGCAGCTACAAACCCTACCTGAGCATAACCAATGGCCAGCAACAGGTACAGGTGAGCGCCATGGCTAATGCAACGTCTGGCAGGTTCATTTCGATTGTTAACTTTAGGTTTAAGGCTCGCCTTTAGCGGAACTGGTTTTGTGCTTTTCAGCTGCCAAAGCAATCTATTGTTGCAGTGCAGTAAAACGAGCACCCACTGACAAATCCTCACTTGTTGCTCTAACAGTTTCGTGCATTTATCTGACTGTGCGGTAAGTACTGCCAATTTGTGCGCTGCCTTACTGATAGCATCGGCTCAGTCGAAGGAGCCAAATCTCAGCAGCCTGTTTACCTGAGCTTCTTCAGCTCATCTCCCCGGCTCTTAAAAGCCTCCCGAACGGCCTCCCTCTGACTGCTCTGTAGCCTGCGAGGGGGAAGCTGACTTACTTAGGATAATAAGAGCAAGAGGCATTCCTACAATAACTTCAATAATCTACTTAGATCCAGCTGGGAGGAAGCATTTTCTACGCCCACTGCATGCAACTATCACAGGTCAGCCAGCAGGGGCAAATGAGCTTTCTTATTAAACCTTTGGATCTACTGTCACTGAAACCCTCTCACACAACAGAACATGTGAACACCTGTAGTCGTTTGTGTTATGACCTCTAGACTTAACCGAGAGAAGAGATGAAAGTAAGGGGAAAGTGACAGAAGTGCGAGGTGCTGCTGGATGAAAGAATCAGACGTTCATATTTAATGCTGTTTGAATCTCCGTCTCCTTCTTAGTCATGGACTCCTCCGATGGGAAAGCTGTCTAATGGGAGCAACTGTGACAACTGGAGGGACAGACGTGGATCCACATCTTCATCCTTTCCCGTCTCATCCTCCTCCTCGTCCTCCTCGTCCTCCTCCCCGTCCTCACCCCCGTCTACTTTCCCCTCATCCACCCCTTCCTTCCCTGCCTTTACATCCTCAATAAGTAGAAGCAGGAATGACAAGCCCGGTAAGTCTAATGCCTGTTTTTAAGCTCCATGAATCACAGTCACTTCCCCTGCGATGCCTTTATCCTTTTCTTCTGAACACTGACCTTCGGTTTTCTAGCTGAGAGCTTCTCGAGCAGCGGCAGCAGCTACTTTGAAGGCGTGTGTTCTTCCAGGAGGGCGTCAGCCTGCAGTCAGCGGAGCCCCTCCCCCCAGATGATCGATGACCTGCCTGAGCTGCTCACCCAGCTTGGCCTGACCAAATACATTGACGTGTTGGAACAACAAGAGGTAAACATATAGTAGAGAATTCCAACGAATCCTTCTCTGATGCTTATATTTGGACACAGTTATTAGTGTGTGAAAACACACATCAGATCCAAAGCAGGTGAAATTGATTCACAATCACTTAAGCTTCCTAAACGGACAGATTGAGCTCCCTTTTTTTTTCCTGTGATGATTCAGTGTTCCCTTCATTTTGTGAGCAGTGTACATTTGCATCATCACATCAACACATGCAACCTGTCATGTGGAAACACATATATACACAAACAACTCACGTCTCCCAGCCTAAAGTGCTGTGCATCATGAATGAGTACTGTGATGCAACTTCTCTCTGTACTCTCCGTAGATCGACTACCAGACGTTCCTCAGTCTGTCTGATGAAGATCTGAAGGAAGTGGGAATCTCCACCTTTGGAGCCAGACGCAAGATGTTATTGGCAATCTCAGGTGAGAAACGTGATGCCCTCCATTTGTTAACGCGGTAGGTGGCACCAGCTCCCCGTCTCATGAAAATGATTGAGTAATTTATCTTCCCATTCAGACCTGACCAAGTGCAAGAGGAGGCTGTCAGATACTCCCGCGGTGAAGCCTGGCTACCTGGAGGGAGGCGCTAGCGGTCGACTACCGCCGATCGTGGATCTAGAGGTTGCTGCTCAGAGTAATCGCTGGTGAGAGGAGATGCCCAGCAGCCCTGAGCTCCATCCGAGCGACGTGGAGCTAATCAGCCTCTTAAAAAAATGACACAGTGATGCTTAGCAGAGCTGAGGTCCAATCGGCTTGTTGTTCACCATAAATGAATGAGCATGAAGTTGAAAGAGCAGCAAACATATGTAAACGTTTGAGTCCAGTGCCTTTAATTTACAGCCATACCCCAAAGCTTTTTTATATATAAAATCAAGACAAGGAGGTCTTTCCTTCCAACTGGACGTTTTGATCCTTTGTGGTGTCTTTCTTATGCAAACTATAACTCTGTTTTGTCCATGTTAACTGTAAATAGATTTACATTGAACTGTACTATGATACTGATGATAAATAAGATGTTGCCGTTCAGGTTTTATTCATCTCGACTGCATTTTTTGGGGGTCAGACTCTTACCATGACCTTTGACCCTGTGTCATTTTTTATCCAAAAGCACCTGTAACTGTGAACCCGGTCCTCTACTCAAAGCCAGGACCAGACCACCAGAGGGCACTGGTGTCACACACTTAGACATTCAAGTCACATTTGTGTTGCATGAAAAATAACTGACTTGTTTCAGACTGAAACAGCATTAGAGCTCCTGGTGGACGAGGTGGAGCAGCGACAATCAGATAGGGAAGAAAATGAATTAGAAAAACGTAATAGGTAAATGCATTTATTGGTGTGAGGGTAATGTGACACCTTTTAATGTGGTTTGGTCTCACCTGACCGCTCACCTAAAAGTTCCAATTTAATTTATCACTGTTGACAGGTGTGAAGCCACTGGAACCGCTTAGGAGTCGGTTCATTTATTTAGCAGAGGACTACGCCCAACAATTTAGTGCTATCGGAGGGACCTCACTGGCGGAGCAACAACAACGGTATGATCTCTCCTTGAATTTTACAAATTTGGAAACAGTTGGTTACCACATCGAGGCGAACGATCCAAGAAACCCACACTGGGGGGGTCACAAGGGGGTCTGATCTGTTCAGGCACTCGCCAAGCTGGCTGGTGCAGCGGCAGCCGAGCATGAAAGAGAGCGCGGGTGGAAGTGGTGGGCTGTGACAGATTAGGGAGAGATGATCCCCACTTATTACAATGTCTCTGCCAATTACATAGATCCTAAAATCTGGTCCTCGGGCCCCGGAGCACTGCTGGTTAAACGTAGTCCCCTGTGGTTGCAGGTCTAAATCGGTCCTTGATCACACGGCTATAGGATGAAAACTACCCAAGAGCACCAGCAGCACTCTGGACCTCGAGGACTCTGGAGAGCCACTTGGACTTTTCACCTGCTAAAGTGGCAATCCTGGCACGTGGCCAAGTTATATGATAGGCACGCAAAATGAAACCATGAGCAGATTCCATTTGCAGCCTGGTCTTTTTCATTTAAGTGGTTTCAACTTGGTGCGGTACAAGTTAAAGCGTTATACAATAGGGGATGTATTTGAGCGTGAATATGAGAGGTTTAAAAGCTGCTATAATCAATATTTTCATATCGGTGGATCAAATGACTCATGTTCATGGACGCAAAGTTAATTATCTCCACACTGCAGTTCTCCTAGCATTAAGGAGCTTTTCAGTATCTTTCAGTTTATTGTTTTGTTTTTATGTCCTGCAACTTTAGTGTTTTGCTTTATTCTATCGTTACACTCCTCAGCCACAGACGGCGGTTGTGAAAACCCAGTGTAAGCTTCCTACTGAGCAGCAAATGACACGCACACAGTCAGTGACTAGCATTGTGCAGCAAGAAGAACAGCAAGGCGTCACATTAAATGGCAAACTTCATCAAGCTGCTTCATTTTGTCCCCAAAAAGGACCACCGATTGCCTAAAACTGCCCACTCATCACAGCCAATCACCAGTCTCCATGGAGACCCCGGGCTAACGGGAGGATCCACCTGAGAGGGAAGCCATCTGTGGAGAATAAGAAAGCAGCCAATAGAAAGAATAGAAATGAAGCAGGGGAACGCAGTGCCCTGAGGATAAAACACAACCACGCAGCTCCCTGACTGGGATGGAGATGGAACTCACTCCGGGAGAGTGAATGGTAGAGTGGAGGGAAATAATAACAATAATTAGAGGGAGGGAGAGAGAGAGAGGGCGAGGGTTGTAAGTGAGCACTGGTGTGTGATAGAGGTGTCTTGTGGTGACTGGAGTTACAAGTTAGGAGGAAAAATAAACCGCCATCATTGGGATTTGTATTATCTACCTGCTTTTATGAATTATGGTACTCCTTTCACTGAAATGGCTAGTTAGTGGTATGTTAAAAGTCTGGAAAAAGTTAGCTTAGCATAGAGTGGTAACAAGGGGAAAGGGCTAGCCTAGCTAAATGAGGAATATGATCATTTTGGACAGAGCCAAGTTAGCCTTTTTCCCCATTTCCTGTCTCTATGCTAAGCTAAGCTGTTCGTGGTTCCCTCATATACTGCCAGGTCATGAGAGTGGTGTCCATTTTCACATCTAATTCTCAACAGGAAAGATGCTACTGGCCAGTTTCCTTCAAGAAGTGATTGGCTGTGTTGGCATATAATTCATTATCCCCCCCAAAAAAGAATGGAAACATAACAATGGAAGAAACCTGTAATCTCACAGACACAACTTCAGTGAGAGGAATAACTGGAAGTCCAGCTCATAACTCATCATGCTCTGTAAGGAATAAGGGCGATGCAATGGCAGAAAAACGCTGCGTGCGATGAAATATGAACGAACGGGACATTTTCTTTACAGCTTTTGTGATGTAGGCTGATGACAGAAGAGGATGATGCACTAGCCAAGGTCCCAGAACCGGATGATTATTCACCCTCCACAGCTCCTGGCATAATTTGATGCACATAGTTAAGCCCATTGTCTATTGTATCTGACAGTGTGTTATAACCTGCTGAATAGGCTGTTCCAAGCCAAAAGATTCGGTCATCCTTTTAGCCTCCGATTGTTGTTTCATTGTGTTGTTTCAAAGCGCTGAGTGGGCTGTTTCAAGCCAGTGGGGTCAGCTGGTCCATTAGCCAGTGATATTACAAAAAAAAAAAACACTCATTAAGCTTTTATGTTCTTTTGGGCATTGCTGGCTTTGTGATTCTCCTCTCTCAAAGGCAAGTGATAAGAGAATTTATTTCGCTGCTACCATTTATGTCTGCTTCTAACACCAGACACTGCTTTCTCAAGGTTGGAAAAGGTCAGAATTGATGGAGGGCTTTGATTGTTCCACTGCAGAGAAACCCAAGCTTTCGAGAAAAATGAAACCAAAAGGCACGAAAAACTCATATAAATGTTTTTTTTGGTTTCACAGTGAGGAAAGGGATGTGTTTTTATTTCATCATGATTTGGTGAAATAAGATGAAATGTGAGGCTTGTGCTGAAAAACAAATGGTACATCAGGAGAACAAGAGACACATGGACACAGACCTGGAAGGTTCAAAAGACACCCAAAGTGCCACTTTACTTAAATGTTCAAAGTTACAAATAAAAGTTCACTTAGTTGACATGGTGAGGATTTCAATTTTAAATCACGAACATATCCAGTGTTGGGTGGCAGAACAGAGCCTCTTCTCTGCTCGCCCGACTTCATGTGTCCTCCCAGCTCAGGAGCAGCTTCTTCCTCTAGTGTCTATGCACAGCCAAACAGCCTCAGAAGCCCTACTGACCAATTAGGAAAAGAATAGCTGGCTGAAACGCCGCAGGTTTTTTGGACTGTAGGCCTCGCAGTTCGCCTTTCTACACTGCTATCGCTCTGCAACGCAACTTCCTCCTGAGATTGGGAGAAGGACCAAAAAGACACTAGACAGCATCAACATAGCGACAAAGTATTGTAGCAGCCAAAATAGGCATCACTTTCTGTTTGAGATGCATAGAGCTAGACCTGGCCAGGTAAATCTCTCTTTTACAGAAACACGATGAGAAACATGCAACAACAACGACAATACATCATTAATCTCATTGCTTTCCTGGGCTTTCTGGGACATTCAAGATCAACGATTAAATAATTTACAATCCTCCATGAAATAACAGAGTGAAAGGGGAGCATCTCAGAGCCTGGAAACGGGTTATGGGAACATCTTTGAACACTGGAAGGAGCCCGATGGTGGAACACAGAACAAGAGAATGGAACCGCTGATGGAAGGACAGGGAGGGTTTAATCCACAATCTGGCCTTCCTGGAGGAAACATATTTACATCCAGTACATCAGCTAATGTATCTGGGCTCACAGACTGACCAGAGGCTCTGACATGGACATACAGAGATAGGAAAGAGGGACAGAGTGAGAGAAAGAAGTCCATAGAGGGAGTGATGGAGAAAATAGAGAGTCCATGTTAGAAGAGGTTAAAGATAAAGTGGACGGCTTGAGCAGAATTCTAACAGGGTCTCGACAGCTGTTGTTGTTGTTGAAATCTAATAGGTTCTCTGTTGTCCATCTGAGGAAAGAGTGAAAGACTGGAAAATGAAGAGGTCGGATAAGGATCACTGAAGAGTGCTATATGGATAAGGGACAGGAATCACAGGAGCCAAAAGATTCACTGCTGCCGAAATAACTGGAGGAGGAGACGTTGGAATGGCTTCAGATCTGTGCTGAGTTAACGGAGTTTCCTGGTCGGCTGATGGCAGAATTAAAATGGAGCGGAGCTACCAAACGTAGCCAATCTCGTCATCCTTGTCATCTTCCTCATCTTCGTCGTCCTCGATGGCCCCCCGGGGGTGAATCCGGCCCCGTCTCTTCTTCTGCCGGCTCCGCCCGCTCTGCGATGGCTCCTCCTCCTGGTCGTCCAGGAGAATGACGGCCCCGCCGCTGCCAAAATCCCCCGATGTCTCCTGGTCCTCATCTGTAGGGAGGGACGCACAAACACACACATGTGGCCTGAATAACTTCAGTCATTTCTTAGCTTTTCATCTAGAGCCATCAGGTCCAAACTTTAGATCTATTGCTGAAATCCATTGCAAGCAGGAAGTTAATTCTGGGTCACTATTCAGTATTTCTGCAAATCAGATTGAAGACATTTCAAGGATCCCCTGTTGGGGATGTTCATCGGAGCCAACCACGGCGAGCCAGCTATATTCAAATAGTCATGACTATTGACAATGCAGACTCAAGGGGTTGCTTAGCGAGCCAGCTTTAGTTGTTTCTGGCGAAGCTCAGTTACATGGAATTACATCTGCAAACATTTTGATATTAAAGAAGTGTTTTCTGGTACTATTCTTGTCAGATTGCGGCTGCTGCCTCCAGCATTTTCAGTTCAGTTCAGCCTCTTTACACCTGGGTATGAGAACGCTCTGGTTGAGTGGCACTTACAGTGTTAAAATCACCTTCATGTCCTTGTGTTTAGGCTATCAAGCGCCGAGCTGCTGCACCGCTACCTGTTTGTTCCATGCAAGGCCGAGTGGGAGAACTCGGGCTGCTCCAGCCTGAGGCCATGCGGCCAGAGTTAGATGAGCTTGTTAGACCGGAGACAAAGGACTGCTGCTGTTAGCGTGTGTGTGTGTGTGTGTGTGTGTGTGTGTGCGTGCGTGCGTGTCTGTGGCGCCAGAGAGACACCTCATCAATATTGGAAGCTGCAATTACTGGGTTTGGACTAGACTGGCATTCGAGTGAGCCGTAATCTGTGACCGTGCGTTGGCTGTTTGATTGGTAATCAGTATATCTGCCTGGATTCTTTTTTGGCTAATTATTGTTCTTTTTCCCCCACAATGAAATCCCTCGGCCATTGATTTGCAGCAAAGCGCTACTATTGGCGTTCTGACCATTCCCTTTGAATTACCACCATGGGCTCGTTAACTATGACTTTGACATATGAAAGCAGCTTAATTATATATATTCTTTGCAGAAACGCATCTTCTTGGATTCCAACATCCTGGGCAGTTTAAGTGTTTATTCCCCTCTAAAAGGAGCAACTCGGTCACGGCTACAAAATGCATGCTTATAACCAATCTTTTGACGGTGCTCTCGGCTGACAAGTGTGATTTAGCGATTTGACTCGCAGGACGCTGGTGTTTTATCAAAGCTACATAAGCAGAATATCAGATGCAGATAGAATCAGACATATGGGTGATTGTAAACCAGGCGGACTGGCTCCAGAGGCATGCCTAATGTTATCTTTTTCCTAAATGATCACTGATGCGTAGATACCGTTAAAAGATAAAGAGAGGCAGGGAGAGATACTGAGCAAAGAAAGAGGACGGAGTTGGAATTGGAGTGCTGTAAGCGTTTCAGCGGAACATTACGTTTTAAAAAGAAGGTCTCCAGTCTCTCTTCTCCCTAGCAGCAGCAGATTACAAAGCGAGATGAAAAATAGACATACAGCAGTCCACCTGGATCAAAGCTTTAGCTCTGAAAGGCAGCGAGACAAATGGGAGGCAATAAGGGCAAACATAACACCACCTAAAAAAACACTGTTTAGCCTGGGTGTGTGCATGTGTCCGTGTGTGTGTTGTGGTCTTACCACAGTTGGGGTTGCCTTGTTTTCTGGAGCCAGCGATCTCGTTGCCGTATTTGTCCACACACCAACACTGGCCGGTGCGTCCGTGACACTGGGTTGGTTTGAAGTAGCCCTCCTCAGTACAACGGGGAATATAAAAGCCTAAAGATGGGAAGGAAAGAAAGGGGGGGAAAAAGGTTAGAGAAAGAAAGTAAACGGCGATATGAAGAGGGGGAGCGAGGGTGGAGAACGTCAAACTGACAGATTTACTGTATGCGAAGCATTTGATCCAGCAGATATGGCACGCTCTGTAGTTGAGACCAAAGTTGTTGTGTATTCACAGAGGGAGATCAACAATCAATTACTGCTGTGAAGGTTGCTGGACAAGGACCATACATCCTGCTTAAAGAAAAGCAGTTATTTTCAATAACACGGATACACACACACACACACACACACACACACACACACACACACACCTCGTTCTATTACCTTCATTTGACCCAGCACAAACTCATTTTTCAAGCTGTTTTGTTGTAAGCTGGAACACTAAACAATCTGCCCGGAGGGAACAGAGGACATGTGTACAAAATGTTAGGATATGCTTTACAGTGTGTGCGTGTGTGTGTGTCTGTGTGTGTGTACCGTGTGTTTAATGCTACTGATTGATTTTCATTTTAGACATTTTAGACAGCTGTCAATCATCCAGACTGACCTATAAGACTCTTCCTTCGACTCTGGTTCTGGATCCTGCTCTTCTCAGCTTGGCAGGGCAGTCCTACAACCAGAGAGCATACAGAACAGTTTCATTAATAGAGCTAGTTTTTCTACCAGCACGTGTCTTACCATCTACTCTAGTTACTCTATCATCTTATTGATCTCTTATATAGTTCACCCTCTCATTCCTCTATACATCCCCCTAAATAACATCATCTAATGATTTTCAATCTCTGCATGAATTTATTCTGCATCCTCCTTAACGCAACAGTCACATTACAAAACACATTTTATAAACAACTGGTAGCAGCAGTCTTAATATTTATCAAATGTATTGGTTTTATTGTTACATTATCATTACATTGTTTTCTCTTCTGCATTTGTCTCAAATGGTTTTATTGTTTACATCTCATTATTGCCTTTGTTGTTGTTATTGAAATGTCAGTTTCCAGTAATTGCTTTTTTTTTTCCAACCCTCTCCGTCTCCTCACCCTCAGGTTTCTGAAAGCAGTAGCACCACTCATTGTTTGACAGCTTGCCGTCCTTGAAGGAGTCACAGGAGTTAAAGAGGGGTTTCATGCACAGCTCGTACTTGTCCAGGTAAATGGCACTCAGCTCTGATTGGTCCAGCAGGAGGTCAAAGTTCATGTCAAGCTTGTTGAACATCCAGCCCAACGAGTCCTTGCAGATGGGCAAGATGCTGGTGTCGAAGTCTAGAGGAGGAAAGGAGACGGAGTGGGGAGAAAAATAGATTGTGCGATGTTGACGTTAAACATTTTTTTAAACTGCAGAACATGTCCAGGTCACTTACATTTTTATCATTGTCAAATATCGAGATCTAATTGTTTCTGAGTGTGTGCGGTGGCAGAGCTGACCTGTGTTATGACATGTTGACAATGCAGAGAACAGAGCAAGGTCGCTGTCAACAGCTGCCCTCTTGAGGACTGAAAAGCGTGGCTATTCAACGGGAAAGGGCTGCACGTGTACACACGGACACACACACACGCATGCACATATACACACACTTTGTGGGGGGATGTACTCACGTCCAGTGGTGGAGTCGAAGCTGTCAGAGGATTTAAGGTCTCTGTTGGCGTCGAGGTGAAGAACTCCGAACCAGTCCTTTAGTCGTGCAGCCAGACTGTGGAGCTCTGCATCGGTGCAGGCTACACACACACAGACACACACACACACACACACACACACACACACACATGCACACACAGAGCTATCAATCTACTGCTGTCATCAGAAACCAAAAAAACAACAACAATTATTTTTTTGCTTCTTATCAGACTTTCATTGCATTTCTGCTGTGTACTTTCCCTCTCCGTGTCCTCTCTTTCCCTTCCCTTATCTGACTCTTCTCCTTGAGTAAACACCGTGGAGTGATATCCACAGTGGTGTTGCTATCGCCCGACAGTTACCATAGGAACCCAATCTGACATGTAGACACGCAAATACAGCACACGCATTGTCGTTTTCCTCATCTGCCATCATGTGTGTTTACTATTTAGTGTTGGTTGTTAGAGGGATGAAAAGATGTGTATTTTCATTTTTTTATCAGTATTTTACTTGAGAGATGACTGAATTGGGGGTGAGGGGGTTTGATAACAATGCAATCCAGTGTTTGTGTTTTTATGTGTGATCATACCCCTCTGCACCCCATGAAGTGAAGTGGATCCAACACTGCAGGTTGATGCTGCTCTCCATCCCACTATCCAAAAAGTGTAAACTGAACAATACATCTAATGATACCCCCCTTATTAAAAGTATAAACAAGGCTCTGTTGCTGCCAAACAAACCCCCCCTTTGCTTCAGCTCTGCTGGACTGACAACGCTGTCTGCCTGCAATCCAAGCAGACCGCTGCTGTAGCCCTGCTTCCTCCCTCTGCGGCTCCGTCTGTCAATCTCCCTCTTCCTTTCTCTTCCTCTCCTTCATGTGATTGACATATTTTCCACCCCGTTCTGTTTCTTTTCATAGCTTGATCAATTTGCCTGAAGGACACGAGGCGCTCTTCACCTTCTGCTGAGCATGCCAATCCAAAATACTCCAGTTTTGTCGTGGCTGATAGAAAACACAGAAGGACGTTGTTAGCGTTTCTGTGGCCGGTGGCACCGCCAATGGGTGGCCATTGCCATCCTGATATAATCGCCGTCACCTCCATCTGCCCGCCACTTGTGAGTCACATATATAACATGGGAGGTCTCTGTGTGGTGTTTAAACTCAAGTAGGCTTGTTCCCAGTACATGTTTTGTTCCTTACCATCAATGAAATCCTGTGAATCAAAGCTGGATTGTCTTTCTAAGAAGAGGACAACTAACCACTTTTTTTCAGAATTGAGGCAATTTGCTGTGAAACATGCAGTAGGTCTCCCCCCCTCTGATGGAACAAAGAGCCTGATTCAGAGAAAAATCCGTCTGCTCCGTCAGCACCATGGACAGTGCATTGCACATCTGGGCCGCCTCTGAAATGGGCTGTTGCACGTCTGCCGGAATCACAAGCATTGTCTAAAGTGGCTGCAATCAGCTCTGTTGGAACGAGGCGCAGCTGTGCCCGGCGGAGGCTACGGCTATTTCAGAGCCATGCTCAGGGTCATAGATTCTGCACAAACTTCAGTCAGATAAAGGATGAATGAGTCAGATAGACATGGCTAACATATCGGACTAAACAACCCCTCTGCCCCTGCTGCTAGAGGACGGAGAGGTGGGATGGCAGGCTAACAAGTGGGATGCATTTTGGTCAATTATTTCCATTTCCAATGAGGGGGATGGCATTCCCCCTTTCTGTCGAGTCACACACTCATGCTGTCGGTACACCATGCTCTGTGTCCCTAGCACAGATGCAAACATGTGAAAACACACATAAGATTTTGGGATGGTGTCATTATTGCAGCTGCTATAAAACAGAGGATACTACAGGTACCAGACTGGAACGAGACTGGAGCCTGGGACTGATAACGTTTATCTGTCTGGCTGTCCATGTGACATCACCTCTGCAATCCCAAGGTGGTCTGTTTCTGTCTGTGTTTGTGCATGTATGTGTGTGTGTGTGTGTGTGTGTGTTACATCCCTTCAGGACCAGACGGATAACATTTCAGAGTGCTCCTCATTTCCACGGTCTGGAGCAGAGAAACAGAGAGAGAGAGCAAAATACCAACAGCCACAAAGACACTTCCCATCTTCACCTCCTAATTAAAATGCTTCCTCTGGCAGAAGTGGAGGCTGTAGCGTACTGCTCTTGCTTTTCCATTCATTTATTTGACCCTTTTTCATCCCCCCCTCCCCACTCATAGTTTTCCTTTCTCCTCCCACTCACTGCCATTTAAATAACTCCCTGCTATTGTGAATCTTTTGTTGCTTTTGAGGACTTCTTGCTCATTTCCCTCTATTGCCGATTTATTTCCAATCTCTCTCTCCTCTATCTCTGTCAATTGTCTGAGATTCAATAGAAGCCACTTATCACACCTGGCTGTACCTAACTCAGTTTCTCTTAAACTTGGAGGACCACTTTAGATATGCCCCGCTCCTCTATTGCTTTCTCTCACCTAAATTACTTTGAGTGCTTCATCTCTCATCTCTCCCCTCCCACATCCCCCTATAGAGTCCAAAGGCTGTTTTCCTCTTTGATATCCGCTTCCTCTCTCTCCCATCTCTCCCGCCTCTTCCTCTGCTTTTTCTACTTTTGTCTCCACTGCACTCTTTCCCTCTCAAATCTCTTGGAGTATGCACTACGACCCACAATGAGTCTCGATGGACCTTTCTTATCTCTCTCTCAGTGTGACCCAAATTGCCTCGGACGGGCCCGACACTGCTGTCTGTGTAAAGGCTCCTTTTGTCGAGCAATGAATCAGAAAGCTGGAGCTGAAAACATTCACACACTGGAGGACACAACACACAGAGATAAAATGGCCTGTTAACCGTTTGTCTCTCTCCCTCTCCCCCTCGATCTGCCTTTCCAAGCCACAGCAGGGTCAGGCAGGCTTCAAGCTGTCAGACACCGCCGACATCAAAGCCTGTCCACGCGCAGCCACACAGATTAACAGTTATAACACAACCTGATTGGTGATGTTGCTGCTGACCGAAGAAAAACCTGATCAAGTGTCTCAATCACTTTACAGAACACGTTGGACTTGATTTGAAAATGGGCCTTTCCACGTCTTGTTTTTCTAAGACATTGCTCTTTTTATGTGTGTGTGTGTATTTTGGATGATTTCCCACTCAGAGACACTTAAAGTACAAGGCTATAGACACATGCCAAAGGAAACAGGTTTATATATATATATATATATATATATATATATATATATCGTCTTCAGCTATACCATCTTTTCAAATAGTGAACATTAAGTCAGTGTTTTCCAGCCAGCAGGTTGGTATTCCTGCAAGAAGTCACAAGATACATCTTAGGGGTCATGAGATGAGAGGATTTCACTTTCCTTTTCTTATTTTAAAATGGTGTTTTAACAGGAAATGAGCAGTGAGCAGCCTTTGGCTGATAAGATGTCAGAGAAAAACTCCTCTTCAAATATAAAAATGGTTGCATCCTTCAGCCAAACAGCTCCTTTCTTATTGTTCCAGTGTAAATGCTCACGTGTACAGAAATACCAGAAAGTTGCCAGAACTTGTGTTACCGGCTGCACTTCCAACCCATCACAGATTGTTTGACAGTGAACTCTTACAAAGGATGAAGTGGTGGTAGACAGCCAGCAACGCCGGCTGCTTTCACACGGGACAGGAGGAAGAATCGATCAGAGCTGCGGGTCAAATATCAAACCATGGCTGGGAATTACCTTCTTATCCGTCATCCTTCCTCCCTCCCTCCTTCCCTCTCACTTCCTCCTTTCTGCTGTCTTTCATGTCTGTAGTCTCAGACCAGTAGAAAATAGCCACAGAGAAAAAACCCACAAGCAATGGTTTTTTTCACAGAGCTGTATGTGGAATGGACATCTATACTGCAAGCCAGTAAGCACGATATAATGTAGGGAGAAGCTTTCCTCTACCTTTCCAGAATAGAAAGGTAGAATACAAGAACTAGTTTTTACATTATACACAGGACTTAGTTTTGTGTCCTTATTTGTTATGCTCAGGCAACTAAAACACATGGATAATAAGGCTGGGCTTTTCAAAACAGACATAAAGTAATGAAGAGATTAAGTTTAAAGATGCCATGGATTTGATTAATGTTATGATTTGGGTTACAACTTGATTTAGCCACTTGAGGCTGGCTTCAGCAACGTTAATAGTCTAACATAGTCTTCTATCTTTTTCAAGAATCTTCCTCATATCTCTTGTTAAAAAGTGTCACCTCACTGCACAATCTCCTGTCTCTCCTCTTCCCCTTGCCACCCGCTTTTCACCTTGATCAGCTCCGACCATGTTCCCGATGTCTCACACTTTTACTGTGTGTAGACCCACTCCTTCTATTTTATATCCATCTATCGTCTACCGCTTATCCTGTAATCAGGGTCGAGGGTACACCCTGGACAGGACGCCAGTCAACCATTCACTCTCACATTCACACCTACGGGCAATTTAGAGTCACCAATTAACCTATCCCCATCCTGCATGTCTTTGGACTGTGGGAGGAAGCCGGAGAACCCGGAGAGAACCCACGCTTACACGGGGAGAACATGCAAAATCCCAACCCGGGAATTGAAACCCGGACCCTCTCACTGTGAGGCGACAGTGCTACCCACTACACCACCGTGCAGCCTCTTCTATTTAATATGACAAACTTAATCAATCATTTATAAATTATCACTGCTGACGCCGCATCCACCTGCCTGTCCACTCACTCATCATCAACTAGATGTAGTTGGCCTCACCCCTACACATTCCATTGGATTATTAATGGGAAAAAACCTTGTGGACATCAGCAATAACGATATCTTTGGAAGGTGACTCAAACTGAAAATATATGTATAATGGCTGTGTGTTCTGATTTGACTCCAAAAGATTCATTATTCATGATGATTCACGACTAGCCATCAAGAGCTAAAGATATATACATTCAGCAGTTCTCTTGCATGTTTTCATCTCCAATCACGACACTAATCTACAGTTGAAAGATGCTGCACCTGAATAAAATGGTACTCAAAATGCATCTTATGTACTGAAAACACCACACTTAACAAGGCATATCAAACGTGCGCCGGATCAGAGACACCAATCAATCATTTATGCATCATTTGATTTGTCAGAACTGTCAGTTGAATTGGAGATGCATCCACTGTGTTCCTTTTTAGTTATGCAACAGTCTATCTCCATCACCAGACGTCATGCTTGTGACAACATTGCCAAATTACATATGGTGGTAATCCCTCCAGACTGGTTGAGGTCATGATATAAATGTCCTCCAGGCTTCCTAATATACAACTCTAAATATAAGGAATAGTCAGGCTGTGTATCCCACTGTGAGTCTCCTTTATCATTTATAAATGATGAACTTAGTTTGTCATATAAAAGGGGTCTAAATCTAGACGGAGTAAAAGTGTGTGGTAATCACCTCGAGACATCGGGGAACCTGGTCAGATCAAATCAAGATGAAAGGCAGGTGGTGAAGCGGGCGAGGAGAGACAGGAGCGAGGTGACACTTTATAACAAGATAACACAAGGAGAAAGAAATAGACTCAGGCAGTCAAATAGGAGAGAGAAGGAAGAGAGAAGGTCAGATTCATTAAAAAGATACAAGGCTATGTTTGATTTTCTTTGCCTCAAGATATCCACTGTCCAGAACAATCTAAATGGCAGTAAGTTAAGGTTATCCTATAATGATCAGTCATACACTGTGTGTATGGACAGGTAGAGTGAAACAAAGAGAGAGCCGGAAACCAGTTAAGTTTTAACCTTGGGAGTGAGACATTACATTTGCTGTGGTTTGGTTTTGGTTGAGGTTTCCATTTAGATTAGCTTGAAAGGTGTTCCACGTTGGTTTTATTTCCCGTTTTGTTGGGACAAGGGAAACTAGCTACAGACAAGCACAGCTCCTTTTAAATTTGATGAGTTGGCTGCATTGGCTACAATATTGGATTTATCTATTTAGTGCTAGCTGGGTGACTTTGCAGTCAATGTACCACCGGTTTGTTGAAACCATCTCTCCCACTCAGCCGGTCGTCATTACGGTCTGAATTACATGATGTCAACGTGCCATGGTTAAAACCACTGAATGTTTGTTGCAGAAAGGGATGCAAACTGAAGCCTAGTGCCAAAACTGAATTCCCAACCGCCCACCTGAAATCCTCCATGAGAGGTTTTACATCACCATAACAAGCCTGTGAGGAAACCGTGAACATTGTTTGTTTTGTGCTTGAACAAATGACCAATGCTGCTTTCCCCCCCCGGGTGAGGTCCGTCTGAAGCGGACAAACTAAAAAAAATCCTCTACAGGGACTCTTCACACCAGTCAGCACTCTGGGAGGAGAAAAACCTTGAGCAATTGGCAAGTGTTAGGAGAGGATAGGAAGTGTGGAGGCAGCAGAGAGGAGAACACAATCTGTCCTCCTGTGTGCTTTTCATGGAGCTATGGGACAGAATCGCCTGGGAAAATGACTTTTAGTGAGGGGATTTAGCCCGTTCAACAGTTTGTCAGCAACAGCAGAGAAATAAGTATTATTGTAAAAGAAAATCAGCTCGACCACAAGCAGTGTGGCCTTTACACATGATCACCAGCAGGATGGCTTTATGTCAGCAGTCACTGGTTAATGTGAGGGGGGGGGGGGGGGGGGGGGGGGAGGATGTTCAACGTCACAGCAGTGTGCCTCCTGGGTAATTGGCAGATCAAATTAAATCTCATTGCCTCTGTGTCAATGCGCTAACCTTTGCTGACAAACAGTCAAGCAGCAGCGATGGATTTTTCTGAGTAAATCAGGTTTGTGTGATCATTAAGAAAGCTCTAAATTAGACAATGAAATAAAGATTACACCACGTTGAGCAATTAGCGTATGCAATTAACCTGTAATTAAGGTCTAATCTTTGATAACTTTTCTAATTTCTTTCACGTTCAGACAGTTTCTGGCTTGTGTTTGTGTGGTTTCCAACACTGCAGAGACTTTGCAGCATCCATTTGTGCCAATAAGACCCAATATCAAAAACTACGGAAAGGTTTGATCTGTTTGCGATGTTAAAGGATGCATCTCTCACACTCATTTGTGCAACTGATAAAAGGGGCAAATGTGAGAAAGATGGTGGAACTTTAACCCAACACTACGAAAATGATGGATTGGAGGCTTGAGGCAGAAAAATAACTGTGAAACAGAGATGGGAGAGTACGGAGAAAGAGTGTGGAAGAGATGTGACATGTTCCCCACACACCCACTAACACTGTGAAAAATAAAGGTTATTAGTGAGTTTGAGGAAAAGGTAAAGTGGGCTATGTGAAGATTTCTGCCTCGACGAACACAAGTGTGAGACTGAGTGAGAACGGATGGGAAGACAGAGATTCAATGACACAAAGCTGCTTGTTAAATTCTTCATCTGCTTCCTCCTGAATTCTTGAGAATCGACTATTTTCAGGGCGTCTGTAGCGTTCGACACACAGAATACTGCATTTGTCACAAAGTTTTTTAATAATAATATTATTATTATATCATTATCTCATCAACTTGGGGTAGTTTTCCTCCTGTAGTCTCTCCAGGCTCCATATAGGCTCAAATAGTAATTCAGAAAAAATACTATTCTGCCGAAGAAGATATATATATATATATATATATATAAAAGTCAAAATTCAGAATTTCTGGCTTATATCATGCCTTCAAAAATCCCGACAGTGTGTCCACTGCACGTACAACCCTCGACCCGATGCGCCGTATTTAAATATGCCAACATTTCAGCTGTGCAGCAACACCTGTCAGAAAAATGACATTGATGAATAAGTGTCCAAAATACCAATTTATCTCTCCCGAGAGAGTGAACTAATGAGGGTCTGTGAAATAAGCAACAGCGAGTGAATGAGGGATTGATTTCCAAAACAGTCTTGACCACACCCCAACCAGTGGAGTCAAAACAGGTGTTTTCACTCAGGCTAACATGCTGCTCTGACTTAGTTCACCTGGGAGCAGGTTGTTTACGCCACGCATAATTCAGTGTTCATTTACCTGCCATGAACTAACTGTGAGTAATGACTGGCATCTCCTTGTGATAATTACTGTCCTAGTCTGTACTGTGGTGCCACGATATTCACGAATGTGCTTAAAAATCAAACTATATGAATAATGATGTTTATGACAATATCAGAGCTCAGCGTCCTCTGCTGTGAGGCTGTGATAATATTCTAAGGATGTCTAACAAAACTTGATTTACAGCCCCGTGTCACTTTAATTAGATTAGTTCTGCATGTCTAGCTGATTTCTATGACACTTACCTATCTGTCTTCCACACGGATGGGAATACACACACACACACACACACACACTCTTGAACAATGTATATCTTTAAAATTCTTCTAATTTATTTCATGATAAAAGCATATTTGCCAGTATAACCAGTTATTCTTTGTAACAGACATAAGTGAAAATATAGCTACAAAGTATCCAAAGTGTGTGTGTGCATATATATTTATTTTTTATTTTTTATCAAGATATATAGTTTAACGGTTATTTTCCAATTCATAAAGATATGTTTACATATCATTTGTTATTCTGAATCTCCAGTGTGAAAGCCGCACTACAACAGAGCGCTGCAGCGGCGTGGAAACACAACTCTGTTTGGTGTAAACGTGATGTGATGCCGCTGGTTGCAGAGACACAGATGTTGTGTGAACAGAGACGTTATTTACCAGTGTGGTACGAAGGTGCAGAGCGGTTTGAACCTGTGGTGATCAGTCAACACAGAGGAGTGATCGCACATACCAAACTGTTGCAGTCTTCTGGCTGTTACCATAGGAACACAATCTGACACACGCACACACAAACAGTGTTTTCCTAACCTACTGCCATCTCCATCTGTTTTAGATTTTGTGTTGCAGATCTAAATAGAGATGTTATCATCCTTGTGTGTCTCATTGAAGGTCTGAGGACGGACTTGACTGACTGTACAGCGACATTCACACGGAGAAGATCCAGAGAATAAGGATACAGGAGAATGAGGAAAGTTCAAATAGACGACGGAAAAGCAGAGAGTTATATAGCGATACTAAGTGAAATGGTACATGCTGTTACTGTTCACGATCTGGAAATAGATCATCTTTCTCTTTACACAAATTGTTCACTCCTGTACTCTGAGCAACCAAACACATACTTAGAGTTTCTATTGAACAAAGACAGGGAGGAATTAATTAGGCAGCAGTCAAGTTGGTAAACACTTCTCTGTTACGTTACATAATCATTAATTAGCAGACATATTCCGTTTGTATTAAATGTGGATGATTGTTTTTAAACGCTTCTTAAGCAGAGAGGGATTAGAAAAGACCTGCGAGGGTTTTGTGCATGAAGGATATTAGCACGTCCAAATACTCACTATTCCAACTGGACAGACGGATGGATAGATAGACTCACAACCCACAAACGCACAAAGTGAAACCACCCCACAACTCCCTGATCTGGGGGAGAGGACGCCTGTTACGATAACAATCCATCCTTTTTCTGTGCTGCTTTCCTTTAGATTGCATTTCTCCTCCAAAATCTCACCATTCATCTACCAAAATCCTATTTTCATGACAAACAATAAGACACACACACTCACTCCATCACGGCTCCCTGTAGCTGTCAGCAAACGGCCGGGGTGGGAGCGATGGGATGGCACGAGGAGAAAATAACGAGTAAGGGGAGAGCCGACAGGAAAGGAATGGAAGAATTTGAGGGATTACCAGTCGAAGGGTGTGTGTGTGTGTGTGTGTGTGTGGCATAGTCACAGCAGTGCGTTTCTGCTGAACTGAAAGTGATTGGCAAGCTCACAGCAGATGAAAATGGACCTGGAGACAGAGAGGACTGACTATGTAACCTGCATGACAAGGTGAGATCAGGTTGATGAGAGAATGACAGTACTCACCAGCCTTTTCAGTCTTATGTGGCGGTTTGTTGAGCTCCTGACCAGGCAAACAAGGACACAGCCCGTCACATTTGACTGAGATCGTCTTCCCAGACAAGCAGCTGTGGAACTCCAACTTGCACTGTTCAAAAACAAAGAAAAGAAACACAACAAAACCATGAGTAATGAAGGCTCTATTTCAGGGACTCCGGGACTGGGGAATCCACGTTGGGGAGTACTTGGTCTGTAGAAACAGTTATATAATATCTTCTGGGGCTCTGGAGGTGCTCTCTACAGCCTAACAAAACAATCCAGATGATGTCATCACAGTTACTTTGACTTGTTTTTGAAACTTGGCTAAAAGTCAGACATTTTGGGGAGACTGCTGCACCAAATATGACCGTTCTTATTCAAACCTGCTTTATTTTGTGTGCAGAATAATATACACAACAAATAAAGAGGAATCATGAATTTTGGAGAATTCACCTACAGGATGTATCAGTGTTATAACTGTGATCCAAGTGTAATAACAACCAAACAAAAACTTTGAATTTCAAACTTTCGTTATGGAGCTGATTAAGGGAAGGATTTGCTGAGGCAGGATTGGTCATTTATCTTCAATGAACAGATGTGTCCATTAGGCAGCCACGTAGACACACCATTAGACACGGTGATGCTCGTGACATTCTATTATTCACTGCAGTACAAACCCACTGCAATGCAGAACGCAAGAGTAACTACTTTAGAAAGTAATTCAACAGTATAAATGTCAGTTCAGGTAAGTGAGGGGTAAGAAAGTGTTTGTACTAGTTGGGGGGGAAAAATCCAATTACGAGATCCTTCCGAGGGGAATAATGAAAACTGAAATGAGTTATGTAAATTCTGTTTGTGAGACGATGTGGACAGGTTTTGTCAGATCATGACTGTGCATCAACATCCCTGCACATATCATGCATCATACAGAAGATCCTGCAGCACTTTCATTTCCCATGTTGCGATTCAAATCCGTCATTTCCTCCCTGTCGCCTCTTTGATAGCGCTGCTAATGTTGCTTAATGAAATTTGTTGACAAAGGAACAACCGTATGTCCTGTTCTCAAACATATTGAATTAGCTGTCTGGGGAGGGGGGAGGGAGACAGACAGAGGGAGACGGAGAGAGGGAGAGAGAGACCAGGAAATGGATGACCTTCCGGAGTCACTGTCAGCACACTGAGAGAGCCCATGAATCTTTATGTATGTCTCTCTCCGGGGGTTAATGTGCTTTTGATGAAACAGTGTTTTAACACCTGACTCGGAGGAGTAAAAATAGAGGAGGAGAGGGGGGGTTAGAGGAGGGATGATTTAAGAGGAGGGACGTAATGGACTTAACTTAGTGGGCTGAAGCCTCTCAGGAGATAAGAGCACTGTCCTCTTAATAGGATATTGAGAGTGCATGTCTGTGTGTGTGCGGTCACGACGAGAGAGGCATGTAATGTCATAATAAAACGTGAATAAGCTTGAGACCAGCAGCTCAATGGTGAACAGGGTTTAGGTTGGGCCACAGGGACCCATCACTCCACCTGCTAACTGAACCCCTCCAACTAAATTACCACAGTGACCAGCGGGACTTCCCAGCCACCCCCCCTCCTTTTGTTCCTCCTCCTTCAATACTTCTCCTCCTCGGGACAGCTGTGTATCTCCCGATCATTGTTTTACACCTGAAGGTTGGAGGTTTAACTCTGATTTTAAACTGAAAACAACATGACCACCAAATATCTGGAAGTCCATTCATTTCCTGCAGAGCTGAGCTGAAGAAAACAACGGATGACATGTGAATGGACAACAGGCTTCCCAGCAAAGAAAACATGACCGCCATGGTAATCCTTCTTTGAACGTTTGCTTTTATTGATTCCGTCTCCTCGGACACTACTGTTGCTGCAATTAATAAATAATACTGAGCAACAGTGTGCAGGTGCCCTGAAAGCTCATAGCTGGCTCTACTTTGCCAATAAACCTGTCACAAAGGCTTTGATTCTGCTCAAAATGTCTTGTATTGTCCATTTCTATGAAGTTCTTGTGTATTGGATTGTGCTTCGCCCCTTGCAACCACAACAATATGGATGTGGTTGTCAATAAGAATCCATAGTCTGCCATATACTAGAGAGACCCATAATGCTTTGCTTTTTTTAAAAGTATTTCCAGCCCCTTTCCAACTCATCAGTCTTCTGCTCATTTCCTTCTTGCCTTTCTTCCTTTCCTCCTCTATCAGGACATTGAGAGGTAAGATGCTGGAAATGGGGCAAGAGACAGATGACAAGATTGAGGTTGGAGATTTTTTTTTAGCTGCTGGAAAGACCTCTGATGGCTGACCCTGTTCCTGGTCATTACAGACCGAGAAAAGCAGAGTTGAAATCAACACGGCGAAGGAGGACAGCAGCCATTATGGTAAAATGGGACAGCAGGAAAAGAGAAGATGAAGCAGGGAAAAGACGGGGAGGCAGAGGGAAACAGGTGATGACAGATGAGTTCAATTAAAAAAGAAAGAAAAGCACACATCTCAAATATTTACACCATGAATTATATAATTCAGTGGCTCTTCAAGTACTGTTGAGTGTCTTGAAGCAATCCTGCCCTGTTTTATGGTTGAAAACAAACTGAATTATTGATAAATAATATTTACTGAGAATCTGGGAAAAAGGGAAATGACACACTTTAAGTGAAAAGCACAGAGAGAGGAAGAAGAGTGTGAAACTTAAAGGGAGAGATACATGGATAAAGTATTGTCTCACCCTGGAGGAGTAGGCGTGTCCATCAGATCCACACACAGGACTCGACTGTAGCCCCAAGCAGAGCCTACATTTCCCATGAGCACCAGCTTCAAGCCTGTGCTTGTGGCCTGCACTGCCTTTCCTGGGTTTCACACTGAGAGAGAGAGAGAGAGAGAGAGAGAGAGAGAGAGAGAGAGAGAGAGAGAGAGAGAGAGAGAGAGAGAGAGAGATCATTATGAATCATTGCCATTACCCAGTAAAAAACGTCTCCTTCACATATATAGAAAAACAAAACAAAATATATGTGCACAGTGCTTATATATCACATTTTCACATTAACATTTCTCTCATACATTTATGTATGAGAGAAAACTGAAGTGCAGTAATAAATTTCCTGGCACGAATATTAACCAAACTCGCCGAATCAGTTTCCCACTAAGCAGAAAGTTTTAAAAGTATTTGTGCTCGTCAGGGCCGGCTGAAGCAGAGCAGATCCTGATTGGTCCACCGAGGCCCTTTTTCAGTAACGAGTGTAATTGCGTTTGATCCAAATCTTGCAGCAATTTTCTATCTAAGTGCACTCGCTGAACACCCTGCTGACTCGTGATCCGGGGAGCCGGGAGGAAATTAGAGTCAGACAAACTCGGACAGACAGAGGAACTAATGCCACAATAACGAATGATGCGAAGTGCAAATGCAAATACTAAACATTCTCTGCTGTCTTGAGTGAAAGTAGTTCAGTGAGACTAAGAGTTTATCATTCAGTCCCTTGAACGACACCTGCACTCTGTGAAACTACAAGGTTCGTAGCGTCACACTCACCGACCAAGACTAAAATCACAGTAGCTGCTTTATATCTATATTATTTATTTTTTTGTTGCTTTTTTGATTTGCTTTGTTTTCATTCTCTTTACTCCCCTCATAAATGTACCACGCTATTAAGCTGTTTTGTTTCACATTGTGTCATGTTTTGTTCATTTTTATTATTGTATAAAAATATTTGTATCTGTTAAATCACTGCTATTTGTTTTTGCTCTTGCACCAATAAAAAAGGGGAAAAGAAGACGTAGTCGTGCACACTGCACTGATAAATAAAACATAATAAAACAAGATGGAATCACAATTAAACTTGTAGATTGATATTTAAGATGTTTCCCCTCATTTACCTTCACATCAAATCCAATTCACCTCCTCCTCACCTTCCAAACACATGAATTTGAGTTATCAGTGATCTGGGCCGGATTGGTTTGGCCATGGGAATTAGTGCATGACAATTATTCACAGAGATCGTCAGAGTGGACAGATGTTCTACGGACATTTTAACCTCAAACAGAGGCAAGAAAGTGATATCTCTCTCACTCTCCCTCGCTGTACTTGGAACCCCTGATGAGAGTTTCCATGTTGCTGCAATCTGGAAGGGCCCTGATGTGATGGTACTACAGCCCCCACACAGCAGGACGGAGCTGCATACCAATTAACACCGCAAGGCTCCATAATATTTTGGGAATTATAGCTGGGTGGTAATGTAGATGTCCAAGCCGGCAACCAAACGTTACTGCCCAATGAATGAAGTTGAGAAGTTTGCACAGAGTTACATGAATTTCAAGAAGAAGACGAAGAACTTATACTACTAACACAGAGCCCACACTTCATTTCATCCACTCCCTAAATAAATATTATAACACTTATTTAACTTAAAACCGAAAGAAACTTCAGAGAGAAACGGTTAGTGAGTGACGAGATTATAGAAAGGGACCTTTTTGTTAAAGAGAAAAAGAAAAAGGCAGCGTATCATTTAGTAAATTAAACAACAATTTTAGTGTCATAAATCCAACTTCATTCAAAGTCGAAACATAAAACTCACCAAACCCGTCTTGGTAGGTCTTTTCACTGTTTAAACAATCAACCAACTCTGGTTTGGTGAAAATAAAGACCACATATATTGCATTATATGTGAAAATGCCTTGAAAAAAAGCAAAAAAAAAGTTTGGATAGAGGACACTCGACAATAACTAATTTAACTTTTAGAATAATATCATGGTCCAAAGCTTCAGTGAGTGTTGCTGTTGGGGAAATATAGATTTTAGGTGAATAATTTGACATATTAAGCGGCAAATGGGACAAATAGGATTAATTAATGCATTGCAAAGAAAAGTATTAAAAGTAAGACGGAATAAATGACTTGAGGAAATCAATTAAACCCAAGAAAGAGACAAATAAACAATCAAATGTCTTTTCGGGGAAATGCTTCGTGAGCTGAAAAATTGAAAAACCTAAAAACTGGCAACATGACAAGGTTGAAAACACAAATAAATTGGGGCTGACAGAGTCCAGAGAGCAAACTGATAGTTTGATTAAAATTAATTGGCGTTCAGAATATGTGTTCTGTATGTTTGTCACTGAAGCAGATTGGATTCTTAGACACCGTTAACACACTAAACACAAAATGCTACTTTATTTCATGCTTCCACTGGGTGCAATTTATCTAACTTCCCCCGAGACTCTAGCTTATTGACGTTCAACTTTGCATAGTCATTTTTAATTAAAGGCATTTACTTCATAATACTCCCTTATTAAGGAGAAAGTCTTGCATCAAAGCAGCCACAACCCCTGTTGCTGATTGGCTGGAATGGTGTAGTGTGGCTTGGTCCGAGTGTTTGTTTTACAGACCCAGGACTAAATAATCTTAGTAGCTAATTGCATTGAAAGCTTGGTAGCGATGGTACCTGTCAATGACAAGCCACGCCCTAAAGCACGTTTTATCGTCTGTTTTACTCTAAATGGAACCATCATTTACAAAATGCTGTATTGAAGAAGACTTATAACTATTGATTGAGACCATAAACTCATGTTTACAATGTTTACTGAGATAATGAATCAAATGTAGGGTCATTTTCAAATAGACTTCCATATACCGGACTTCTTTTTGCCCCCAGAGGAGTCGCCCCTCAATGGCCAGCAGAGAGAATGCAAGTTTAAGGCAGGCCAGCGTTGGCTTCACTTTTCGGAACCGGTGGTTGCCGCGTGGTTCTTACCTGTGAGTTGGCTGCTTGTGATTGGCGCAGATGGCTGTCTGGTAGTCATGGCTGACACACACCTTGTGAGGAGGGCAGCGCACCTTCAGACAAGGGTCCTTGGTGGCATCTGGACCTATACGGGAGCAGATCAGTGATAAACTTCATCTCTGAGCTGCAGAAGTAAGTCAGCGGAAACATGCACAGCGGGAGGATCAGCACAGTGTCGTACTGAAGTTGATGCAGCACAACATCAATCTTTTCCTTCAGTTTTCCATTCGGCAGATTGTTATGTTCTACTAACTGAAGCAGGAAGAGAAATAATGACTTGGCGAAAAAGGACAGAGCAGAAGAATGGTAAAAGGTACAAAGTAAATGTTGAGTTTTCTGCGGTGTGAGCTGCTTAATGAGGACTATTTTCTCCGAGCGGCGACCCCATCTCCGTCCAAATCAATCTCCACAGTGAAATTATCGCCGTGGCAGCCAGGCACAGCTGGCTGGTGTCCAGGGCCACAAAAGATTAAAGCAGCTCATTGACTCCGAGCATTGTGTCATTTCACACTAAGCTAACAGCACAAACCCACTTTCATTTGACAGATGGAAAGAAAGAAAAAAGAACAGAAGGCAGAGGAGGTGAAAAGGACAGAGTGGGAGTAAAAGAGAAAAAAAGAGGGCAGCTAGGACGATGTCACAAGGACATGAGAACGTATTGGATGTTGGAGATGGATGAATGGATGTGAGTAAGGAGATGAACGGAGAGTGGAGGGGAGGACACTCAGTGTGGGACATCCGTCTCCGGAGTTTAAGAGACTCTGGGCTGCCGAAATAATTAACAGATTTAAAGTTACGTGGAGGTGAGCATGGGCTTGATATACTTTATATCCTGCAAATGTAGGAGCTGCATGCCTGAGATGACCAGCGGCCAAGGACCTGAATGGTTTGATCTGAGTCACAGTCTGGGTGCTGAGGGAGCTGCAGCAATGGTGAAGAAATGCCTGCGATGGTGTTGTTGTGCCAGAAAAGATGATGGATTCTTGTGAAACCAGAATTGAGTGGATTGTCTCCCTGTTTGGTGAGAGAATGTGGTGAGACCTTGGAGGAATACCTGGAACTGTCAGCGGCTCATAAGGCTGAGATAGGAGTAGGGCTACAATTATCGACTTTTGATAGTCAAATTGATTGATTATTGAAACAAATAATCAACTATTCTGATTATGAATCGCACAAATCAGTGGCTCTTATTTAGTTATTAGCTATTTAATGTATTTTTAGGCTGTCTAAATAACAATAAAGACAATAAATACACCTTTTATTAATCTTTTCTGCTGATACAGTGCTTTAGTCAGCATAAATATAACACTTGACTTCAAATATTCAGTAAAAAACAAACACAAACAAGATCTGTATAAATACTGCAACAAAATAGAATCAACAATAAACCTTAAGGGCTCATCCAAACAAATTAATTTTGACAGGCTGTTATGTTTTACACCGTTTTGTTTTTTTGTTTTATTTGTCGAGTGTCACATTTACTTACATTACAACTACCCGAGGACGCCAATTCCCGTAACCTTGGTAACTCACTCCTCCCTGTCTGCGTACAGCAAGAGATGCTGTGCTGCTGCCAGAGGAGCTAAGCAGAGGTGGACATGTGCTTTTCCAGGTGAGTTGAGGTGTGATTGAAGCATCGCCCTCCTCCTGAACCTATGTCTATAGTTCATTAGTTAACTTCATTGGTACAAATGAACAGTGAGACAGGCTAACGTGAGGCGGCGGCCTCCAGGCGGGTGGTCATGGCGACCCTGTCACCAAGCTGACACACAGTATATTTAAGAGATCAAAGACAAACTGGGGTTCAAACCGCATGCTGTCGGCACACTGAACAAAATAAAAAAAAGGATTCCAAATCCCAAGTTAATCAAGACTGAGTACAGCGTGTACTGATCAAAGCCATCAAATGCGTCATGTACAAGTCATTAGCATGTGGCTGCTAACGTTATAAACGGAGAGCGGCCTCGTTCCCATTAAGGGGCCTAATGGGGTGTGTTTGAGCCGCAGCTGCTGCGAGCATCAACTCGTTTCTGACCTGATCACACATCGCTGCAGTTTACACGCTGCGTTACAGTGGCAGTTTTATCGTCTCTGCCACACAGAAATCTCATCTACGAGAATGAATGAACACCTAGGCATATCGGCTCTTAACTACTTAGTTACTCATATGTAACCGTGGGCAAATCTGGAGCCGTCAAACGGGAGAGCTTTCTTTATCTCTGTCATAACTGAGCAAAAACACAGATACAGATACAGAAATGCATTGCGAGCCTGCATGCCCCCTCATATGGATGATCCATGTATGATGTATCAATCTTACTCCTGATAGCTGTCTGATCTGCTGTGTGTTTCCATCACCCGCCTATTTGGGGCCATGTCTTCACCTCCATCTATCAGTGGTGGAGGAAACCCATCTTATTTCACTTCGCTGCAAAATGACTTTATCGCCGCGAGGAAATGAGAGATGAAGGGTGAAAGGAAAGGAGGGATCTGAGGAGACTCGCATCTGGTTAACAGGATTGGAGGACAATTTAGGATTAGTGCGTGACCTCTACTGACAGACAAATTGGAATTCAGACGCACGCACACACACACACACACACACACAAATGAGCAAGTCAGTTTATGCACCTACACACACAAGTACGCAGAGCATCACATGTAGGGGATTACACGGATAAAACTTTCTCATAAACAACAAAGAAAAAGTTAATTTGGAGAGACAATGCTCTGAATGTTAAATTGTTTTCAGCTGACATGATTTGAATTTTTATGTTATCTATAGGAGGAGAGGAAGCAAAAAGAAGAGAAAAGAGACCAAATATGGAGAGGAAAGGCGGATCAAAGAGGGGGGGGGGGCTGGGAAGAGAGGCGAATGGAGGGTAAAATAGTTTTATCCATCTACTTAAAGCTCGAGTGAGCAGCATTGGCTGTTAAACCAGCCAATCAATTGTAATGCAGGAGCACTGCAGCACCCTCTCTTTCGCTCTCCTCAATACGAGTCTCTCGTCTCCTTTTATTTCCCTCTTTTCTTTTGCAACTATGACTCTATTCTCATCCGTGCGTGTGTGAATAAGACAATATTCATGAGCAATGTCACTTGACATGCCTTATTGCATATCCCTCCATTCCAAAAGTGCCAGACTCAAAATCACTTTCTACCCTGAAAATATTATTGATTTATGTAAATGTACTAAGGTTGTCTGCTGCTGATAAGACACTGCCAAATGCACAAGTGTAAAGGATTTGTGTGTGCGTGCGTGTGTGTGTATGTGTCAAGTGAATATTCTTCTTCATTCTTCATCAGACACTGTTGGAGAAAGTGTGGAGACGCATTGCTTTGAAATTGGCAGCTGATGAGGGAAGTAAAACAGGGAGAAGCTAGTCATGTGTGTATTCTCTTTCATGTTACAGCTATGGTTTGTGAGCAATGCAGCAGTTCTGCACTTAACTAGCAATTTGTGTAGCCGTTGTCCTTGGGCCATATGTAAGGTTGACTGATGACCCCTGTGCTGGGTCACCAGTCTGTAGGGGTGAGACAGAACTGTCCCCAAACCGGGTAACAAGGGCACAAGACAACAGCAGATATTTAACAAATTAACAGAAATAACCTTAGATTGAATTCAAGTTTCTCTACATCTGAAACTAAAGGGAGAAACTCTATTTCATAGGAGCTTTAAATGCGTGTGTATAGTGACAACAAAACCACTTAGTTAGGTTGAGTAAAAATCTGGCTTAAAGTAAGTGAATTTATGTATTGTGAATTGCGTGCCAAATGGCATCAACCCAACAATTGCTGGAACAACTTATGAAACATAAGTGAGCATGGGAATTGCCTCTTCCATCATAATATTTCTGAGCCCCTATACATGTTCACAATTCCTTTTAATTAATTTATTCATTCATTTCAGGTTCCCAGCTTTCAGATTATGTATGCCACGCCACTTCTGTGCAGCATGCACTCTTGTCCTGCTATCGCCCCCTACAGGCCGCCTGATGCTCTCAACGAATCTTTTAGGACTGAAGTACCCGTGGACAGTGCAGTACTTTTACAATCAGACCTTTTTAAATCTTTGGACGTGGTCACCTCATGGCTGTTCTTGTACATCCCACTGCTGTGTTGCAGCATGCTTTCAAAGTGCTGCTGTGGCATCATCCCAGCTACCATCTGGTTAGATCTGCTTTTTTATAAAGAGGGGGGGTTTCTCATACTGAGAGTACAGCAAGTACATAAAAGAAAGACATATTCCCCACTGAAATCAAATGTGCTGCTGCATCTTATGAAAAAATGATTCATCTGACTGAGCATGAAGATCAAAATCATTTGCATCAGGCTCATATAATGATGCCCATACACAGCATATGTGTGTATCATCTATAAGGTATATCCATAAGCTCCCTGTGTGCAGTGATATGCAAAGGTATATGGTTTTAATAAATGTCATACTGATCACCAGCCCTCCACGCCGTTGTACTTATGTCCCAATCATAGCGTCAGTGTGTAGGTGTGGCAGTGGTTCAATGAACCCACTATTCTGCTTTCTTGCCATTAACACAGTTACGGTGCTCTCTTTGTGCACATTGTTCCTCCATTTCCCCCAATGTGGATGGAGTAGGTACATGTATTGACTTCCACCACTTCCCACTCTGCCTCCATCCCTCCGAGTCCTCAGCTCAGAGCCTGCAGGGAGCCACAGGGCAAACACTCGGCATAATCTTATTCAGTTCAGTACGTCCGCATGTATTAAGGTCCAATAAAAAAAAAAAAAAACATGAAAATCTGTTGTTTTTAAAAAGGACATTTAACAATACAAGTGTTTTATTTCTGATGCAAAAGTGATTTTAATTGTGCAAGCTTTCAAACGCTGGATATCTGATTTTGGGAATTCAAATTCAGAGTGACTTATTTACTTTCATTTATTTATTTATTTTTAACAGATATGTTATGTTGCACAATATGTGTATTTCTCATTCCTTGGCCTGCTGATGAAATCTGTAGTGAAGTCTGACAGTTGTGTGACACGAACACAGTCAGTTTAGACAGTCATTAAATGACATTCACTGCTTTTTAACATCCTTTGTTTAAATGGATCCTCTCAATTGGATCCTGCGGGAGGGATTCCAGTGTGCTTATATTTTGTGATGTAGAATCAGTCCACAGTAACTGAAATACTTGCATTAGTGTGTCAGTGTTGCTGTATTGTTGCACTATGACTCACTACGGCAAGCAGCACACATGACAGTTTATTGTCTACAGTGTGCAAAAATGCCTTCTTTTTCAGGATATCCCAACCCTGAACATAACTTCCAGTCCATTTAATTGCAGAAAAGCGCCATATACTTGAGGCCGTAACATTTTATGACAATTCAAGTTGACAGTAAATTGCCTACTCATCCACTTTTTGTATCCTCAAGAAATGTTCTCCTCCTTTCTTTCACCATTAATGTCATTTAAGAGACAGGGGGAAAGCGGCTACAGAAGAGAAGAAGGGGAAGATGAAACACACTGTCTTTGTCCTCTAATGCTGGACGGAGGCCAGAATGGAATGCAGTGATTGGATAATAAAGATAGCCAGAGTCCAACAGAAAGGGACCACATTGCCAACAAACCCCGTCAGAGAGTGGAGGGTGACCTCAAATTAATTGCCGCTGAGCTGGACATGGGTCAACGGGGTGTTTTCGTAATCGGTGCATGTGGGTGTGTGCTCCTGGATCGACACCGCGCTCTGTTGCTCTCCATTGTTTGCTCTGTTTCTCGCAAACAAACAAGCTTGAAATTAAATAAACACGAGCTTCAACAACCGTTCCCAGAGGACAGATTTCTGACTGTTATTAGAAAAATGAGCATCACTTTTGGGCTCTGATAAACTAATTGAAAAGGTGCTTCTTCTCTTTCACCTGGGGGACTACAGGAGGAAAACACGAGATGGAGAGAGAGAGAGAGAGAGACAGAGAGGAATCAGAAAGAGAAACGGATCAGGAAGGAAATAAAACCCTCTTTCTGCTTTGTGAACATTCCTCCGGGTCTCACTGTTTGGCCTATGAGAGGCACTGGAGCGATGGATGACAGCGAGGAATGATGGAGGGATGAAAGCACAGAGAGGGCCTCGGGGAGGACGCGGTGATGGAACAGATCCACCAGCCATAAAATTAATTATTGAAAACATGACAATATCATATTATTGTGGATGTAACTGGAATGGAGAAGATAACAGGCTGTATCAATTTGAATGTCAGAGAAGAAGCCACAGTGGCTTACGGGAGAACAAAAATCTGAAGAGGGAGAACGGCTATTGACTGATCTCTTACAAACTGAATATTCATCACCGCCACACAACCACTATACACACATGTACACACACACACACACACAACGGCACATGCACACTCACACTTGTGAAAATCCATGAAAGAGTATGTTTTGTGAAGCTGTTGCCGGCAGCAAAGCATTTTTTAAAGTCACGGTATTAAAGCAAATAATCAAACAGTCTTTGAAGACGGCTTGAGAGCAAAGGAGCAAAGATGCCTTTCAGGACAACATGAGCACAAACGAGGACATTGCAGGTGGAAGTTACTAATGGCTACAGTCTAAATAACGTTGTATTAACTGTTCTGCTTGAAGTTTTTTTTATCATTCTAATCATTTAGTGGAGAGCGGAGCAGAAGTAAAACAGGATGTGTGCGTGAAATTGGCTTGGCCGGAGGGAACACAGTTCCGGTTGTGAGCTCTTCACCGTGATGCTTTCATTTTAAAACAATTGATCTGTTGGGCTCCCTGAAATTCACTAATAACACCAGGCTTCTATAGGAATGCTCACCCAACTTTCAGCACATTTCCCTGTGTGGTCTGTGTGTGCACGGATAACTTCAGGAGTTTTAACAAGACTGGAGGTGTGATTCACACCTCATGTGTGTGAATATGCTGCAGAATCTGTGCAGTCTGTGTTTATGTGCCCCGAAACAGCCAATGTACCAAGCGTCTGGAAGTTAGCTGTAAGCTTGCTAACAATGGACACAGCGACTGTATGTGTGGGAGTGAGTGTGTCTTTGTGTGTGTGTTTGTCAGCCTCTGACTGAGCTAAGAACCAGAAACTTCACCTCTTTCTGTAAACTCCATCCCCCATTGATTAGAGCTACTGTATTTCTGGCTAGCTGTCCTTGTCATGTGAATGTGCCTGCGGCAGGAAGCAATGGTTTTTATTCTGTTGCTTCAAGATTTCATTTTGCACTTTTGCACACGTCTATTTTCTTCCGCTTCAAAAACGCCTCTAAACTCACCATGTGTTGCTGTTTGGTGTCAGTTTGACCTTTTCGTCAAACTCAGGAGAGGTCACACCACAGGCTTGACTCACAGCCGTGTTTGTCTCAATGAAACACTGTGATCTCGTCCTCTTTTTACACACACACACACACACACACACACACACACACACACACACACACACACACACACACACACACACACACACACACACACACACACACACACACACTCATGCATGCGTGGATGACAGATCTGGCCTCTTGCCTCACCTTCAGTGTCAGGGATAATTAAATGTTTTTGCACTGTCCTAGACAGAGGCATTCATTAATCTGAAGCTGAATGGTGTGTGTGTGTGTGTGTGTGTGTGTGTGTGTGTGTGTGTGTGTGTGTGTGTGAGAGAGAGAGAGAGAGATGGATAAAGAGAGATGGAGAGCGTGAGAACGAGTATCAGACTCCTGTATCTCCTCTACTGTACCTCAATCTACTCTCTTCCCTCCTATTATTCACTCATAATCATCATATTGTTGTTACTCAAAAAACGATACAAACAAGACAGATACTGTATCTTTTGTTCCAAAACTGTGTATCCATTAGATGATTCTTTTACCTAAAGACTGTAGTACGAGATAAACAGCAGAAAGACCCGACTCTATTCACTTCACCAAACCCTTTTCAACCTCCTCTTTCTTTACACCTCTTCTAAAAGAGTCCATGTGCTGATCTGCACACATGATACCCATCAAGACTAGCACACCGTACCATACAGTAGCCATGTAGATTACTAGGGAGTGAAATGAGACTTTATGTAATTCAAAAAGTCAACTTATGCTCAATTTAAAGGAGGAAACATGAGTACGATTTGTTTTCTCATATAGCACATGTGGAGTCAGGACTAGTGGCTTACATTTCTATTTAAAGGAGTCATCACCTGGTTTTATACGTATCCAGCCCCCCTTGGATCGCTTTGGATCAATTCGTAAAACTTATTAGAAAAAAAAAAAAAAAATTTAATCAAACATTGAGCTTGTTCTGACCCTTTTTCGTACCGCGATTTTATCACGCGAGATTACGCGCGAGGTTTTGACTGGTCCGGATGTGCATTGTATAATATGTAATGAGGCGCGCGTTGATTCGCCGCAGGAAGGACAGAGCCGGGGGGGCTTGCCTGCATGCAGACTCCAAAACATAATGGCGGCGCTTCGGCGATTTCAGGTAGCGGACGGGGCGGGGTTGGGTGGTGAAAGAGGGGTGGGCTTATGCAAGTAGCCGCCACGGTGACGTCACCGAAGGCGCAGAATCAAAATCTCGTGCTTTAGGAATGCACACCCTTGTGTGCTATTCCTGTTCGGAAAAAGAGCAGAAGCGAAAAAACGGCGCCACTTTCAAACTCCAGCCTTTCAGGCAAGTTTCAACTGAGGTCAAACACAGATATGCATGTTTTAACAAGAGAAATTGCGATTTCCAGGTGATGACTCCTTTAAGCTTCTGATATTTCTGGCTTTCACAACACACTGCCTGACATGTTCAGTTTCTTTTTTTATTATTATTCAGAACAAAGCTACTCTCAATCAAAAACATGTGCTTCATTTAAATCTTTGAATCTCTGACTGGCCTCTTTCTACTCGAGAGCAGCGTTTCCTGAAAGCTGAAAGAGACGTGGCTCTGCGGTGTTTTCTTCCAGCAGAGCTGATAACAAGACGGTCTTGATATGAATGACCAAACCCGCTGTTTGTGTTCTGTGTTTGAACTGGCTCAAGTACACCAAGAGGCTCTGGGAAAGCAACGCTATTTGTTCATGCCGAGCACAATATGGTTGTGGGTCTTTGTGCAGATTTATGCAGGCTTTGATACTGTGGATTACTGTACGTTACCATGCGGCTTATCTCCCACTGAATTGGATCAAAACACGTGTAATTGGTTTTGCAATTACCTAAGGAACTGAACACAATGTGTGCGTCAGTCGCATTTCAATTTGCATTCGATTTACCGATTGGTTCCCCATTTAGTTTTACATTTGCCGACTCATAGCATCATTTGGAGGATTTATCCGACCTTGTTAAATCACGAGGTATATATTAGCCGTGTATGTTTCACCACAACCCAAAGTACACATTGAAGGGATTCATTAATCAACTGATTTCTTTGGATAATCATGAATCACAGTAACTTGTCGAATTTGTGATTATTTCTGCACCAATTCTTTTATTAAATGAATTGATCATTTCTTCTTGTTGAAGCATTATCAAACTAAATAGTAGTCAGTCACACTACTCCGTTCTACATCTTAAACACTGATTATATGTGCATAGTTGTTTAATATCAGATTATGATTTCAGTAGAGACGCCTCTGCATTTCCAATGCTACAGAAAACAACTAAATATCTGCTCTGCTACAGATATGAACACGTGATGCCCACATGCATTTATATTTTTGGAATCTTAAGTCAGATCAAAAAAAGAAAAGAAAAGAGATAATCAAAAGCTGACTACAAGTAAATTAACCAAATACATTTTTAAATATACTGCAAAAATCAAATGATTCATGGTAATCTGAAGCTATAAACAGGATTTCAGCCCAGAACGGCCACGTTGGCTTGTTAACTTCTGCTAAGCTGCGAGCACAAACACTAGAACTGACAGGTATGTGACTCTGTTCTGAACAAGGGAATCTTTACGCCAGTATATCACTGCCCACTTCCTAAATCTGAAAAATTAAAATGTTTCGTGTTAGCCTGCACTAACAGCCCACCATGTTCGCACTGCGGCTAACCCTGGAAATAACTCCATGTTAGTGACGGGGGCTAGCTTTGATCATCCTGTGTGCATTCGCCATGCTCTATCTGCTTCAGATGACGAGCTGCGTGGCTCGGTTATCTCTCTCTTCCACACTCACGTCTCCGCACACAACCTGAGACGGGGTGGAGAACTAATTGTGCTAAACACCGCTGTATTATATCCGCTGTCTTATGGGATCTGCAGCTGAGACAGAACAGAGCAGAATAGGTTAAAGTCGGTGTAAAGTAATGCTACGTGAAGTGTGTTGTAGATATCAATGATTGGCTTTCCCAGTATTTATTTCTCATTAAACCTGGCGATCTGTAATGATCTGACTCTCCCTATAATAGGAAAAATAGGCCCGCGTCATCATTACGAAAACCCAACAACATGTAGATTATATCAGAGCGAAATCAGATTAGTCAGATCAGATATAACAACAAGAACAGGATGGCTGCATGCTGGTTAAAGACATTTCTTCCACGCACAAAAAAAAAAAAGGTTGCCAAACTCACCATCCTGGACTGCCGTCTTGGCTGAGCTGGAGTGACCTTTAGTTCCCGGGTCTCCATATCTGCCAGGTTCAGCCTCTCGTTCTGAATAAATGTAAACAAATCAGAATCATTAAATTAGTTCATATACATCCTCAAAGTCCTTCAACAGAGGACACGTTCATGTTATCTCTGTGCAGGAATGGAGCTGGAACCAGGAGGCAACTAGCTCAGCTCAGCATAAAAACTGGACGGAAGGGAAAACAGCTAGCATCATCTACAAAGCGCTCTAATTAAGACAAACATAAATGTAAAATCTACAACTCCAACAATAGCCTATTAAAGCCTATTAAGGTAGTTTTCTTGCCCCTGGGTGATGTCGGGACTTTGAAATTGTATTGACTCTGAAAATCTTGAGCGTATTCTAGTCCTGCTCAATGTGTTAAGTGTCCTGAGATGACTTCTGTTGTGATATGACACTATAAATACAATTTCTGCTGGCTGTCTAGCACTACTGTTGATTGATTGATTGATTCATTTTAATGACCACACAGCCAGGCTGGTGGAATTTGTTGTCAGCTTGGTACAGGTTCCAACTTACAAAACATATAACACAGATATACATACAGACATACACACTACACAATACATAAGGGCCATGCTTAATCCTTAATGTTCAGAGTTCAGAAAGTTTATTGCAGTTGGGATGAAACTGTTTTTTAACCGGGATGTTCTGGAAGCAATTGTCCTGTAACGCCTCCCAGAGGGCAGTAGCTGGAAGGCATAGTGTGCAGGGTGAGTGGGGTCGGAGATGATTTTCCGTGCTCTGCGTAGTGTCCGTTTGTGGTAGAGTGAATCAAGGGATGGAAGGGGTGTGCCAATAATTTTGGATGCTCTATTTATGATGCGTTGTAGTTTCTTCCGGGAGAGTGAGTCTAGACTGCCGAACCAGACTGTGATGGAGAAGGTGAGGATGCTTTCTACGATGGCTGTGTAAAAGTGGAGCAGAAGATGGGACCTTACCCTGAACTTCTTGAGCTGACGGAGATGGAAAAGTCTTTGCTGGGCTTTTTTGTAGATGTGGTCTGCGTTTATTTTCCATTTGAGGTTATTGCTGATGTGGGTTCCAAGGAGTTTGAATGTGTCAGTGATGGAGATGGATTCACCTATAATGAGCACAGGAGTTTTGGGGGATGGTTGGCGTCTTGGGTCGATGATGAGTTCCTTTGTTTTTGATGAGTTGAGTATGAGATCATGGTCTGTACACCAGGTCACTGCTTGGTTGATCTGTGCACGGTATTCTGTTTCTTGGTTGTTGGTGATGAGTCCTATGATGGTTGAGTCGTCCGCATACTTGTACAGGTTGACAGAGCTGTGGTGGGATGTGAGCTTGTTTGTGTAAAGGGAGAATAGCCAGGGTGAGAGAACACAGCCTTGGGGTGTGCCTGTACTGAGGAAGAGAGGGGAGGATGTGGTATTTTTGATCTTCACCTTTTGTTGCCTGTTCCAGAGAAAGCTGGGAATCCAGTGACAGATGCATGGGTCGATGTTCATGTCCAGTAATGTATTGAATAGATTGGCCGGGTTTATTGTGTTGAATGCAGAGCTGAAATCCATGAACAGGATGCGGGCATATGTGTTGGCGGACTCCAGGTGGTTCAGAATGTGATGAGTTGCTAAGATGACGGTGTCTTCAACTGACCTGTTGGCTCTGTATGCAAATTGATATGGGTCCATGAGGGGGGTGGTGACAGATTTCAGGTGATTTAGTATGATGCGCTCAAATGATTTCATAACTGCTGATGTCAAGGCAATGGGTCTGTAGTCATTGAGGCAGGAGATGGTCTTGGTTTTGGGAACTGGGATGATAATGGTTTCTTTGAAGCAGTTGGGTACTGAGTTTTGGCAGAGGGAGGAGTTGAAGATGTTGGTAAAAACCCCAGCCAGCTCCGCAGTAGTGGAGAACGGAGGGGCTGATGTTATCTGGGCCGGGGGCTTTATTCCTCTTAAGTCCCTTGAAGGTGCTCCTCACCTCCTCCTCGTAGATGGTGAAAGGGGGGGGGGGAGGGGGTCTGGGAGAGATGGTGGTGGAGCCGGTGCCTGCTCAAACCTCCCATAGAAAGTATTAAGTGAATCAGGAAGCTGATTGTCGCTGTCAGGTGTGGGGGTGGGTTTCTTTTTGTAGTTTGTCATGTTTTGTAGTTTTTTCCAGATAGAGCGGGTGTCACTATTAGTGATTTGTTCTTCTAATTTAGTGGCATAGTTGAATTTGGCTCTTCTTATTGCAGATCTCAGTTTGTATTTGGCAGCCATATATTGTTCTTTATTTCCTGTCAAATGTGCTGAATTTTTCTCCTTTCTTATTATTTTAATGTCCTTGTTAAACCACGGTTTATTATTATTTAGTGTTTGACTTTTTTGAGTGGAATGCACAGGTCAACGCAGTAATTGACGTATGACGTCACTGCTTCGGTGACGTCGTTCAGGTCACCTGCGGCATGGAAAACATCCCAGTCCGTGCACGCGAAACAACCCCGAAGTTGTTCAATGGCTTCGGGGGACCAGCACCGGAGAAAGGTTGTTGGTGTTTTGAAGGATTTAACTTTTTGCCTGTATTTTGGAATTAGCAGCAGCATCGCGTGGTCGGACCTGCCCAGCGGAGCCCTCGGGAAAGCACGGTAAGCCTCTCTGATGGAAGTGTAGCAGTGGTCCAGCGTGTTGGTCCCCCTGCTGGGGCAATTTACTTTTGTTCTTGGTTGTTTGCAAAGAAAAAGTTACATGTAGCAACTGACCTAAAACCTCCAGATGTCATAAAGATAGAAACACGTGTTAATTACTTATTGTTCGGAGCTGCTTTTTAACCTGGGAGAGAGGGTAAGCTGTTTAACCCTGCTTCTTGTCTTGTGCTGAGCTGAGTATGTCTTGATGGAAACCTTTTAATCTCAGAGACAGACTCGGCGGCGCTGCAAAGTGACACAAACATTATTTTTCTCGTCTGAAAGGAATAATCATCGCTGCATCATTACCGAGCACAAAAACAAGTAGACTCAGCCAAGGGAAAGCAAAGTAATGCACCTATCCATCTTGATACAAAAAGAAAACACTAATCCATCCTCCCTCTTACACACACAGTGCAGTACGACAGCCCATATGGAGGCAGTCCAGCGGAGGCAGAGCCTCGGGGCGGGAAGCAGAGCAGCCAAACACCGAGGTACAGGGAGTTTGTCATGTCTGTCCGTAGGCTGTGACATTAACACCCTGAGATGATCAACTCCCAAACTCATCCATCTCCTGTATTTATCAGCAAGCAAGGCTTTTGAACATGGGCTGTATATAACAGGGAGGTAGCTGAACCAACGGTGTACCTGCAGTAAGTGTAGAGATTTATGGAAATGTTGCGGTACCCCTTCATCGGTATGTCAAATCACCTCTTCCTCAGCCGTTGCCGCGGCCTGTTATTCATGGTAGTTTGATTGATTTTTTTCTGTGAAGACCCGCCCTACTCTGCCCCTGATTGGCTAGTACTGGTTGCCATTTTTCTTTTGCACTTTTGAAGTTCTGATGAACATGATTGGTGGAAAGTTGGTACCTTCTTGTATAGTGCTTTCATAAATAATTATGTCCCGAATATAGAAGAATCTTTTTATTTATATATACAGTATGCATGTTGCCTTCATGCATGGAATACAACTACAGATTCAATGGAGATTTGCGCCATTATTAAACATAATGTTAACCTTGTTGATATTGCACACTGCTTAACAAGAAAACAAAAAAAGTATCACTATCTCAAAATGGCTGCGGTCCCCTGACATATAATGACCAGGAAGGAGTAAAAAGATGTGTGTGCGCGAGGGCAAAAGTTAACTTTGTTTTTGTCAATACGCCATCTATTCATTATTCTTCCACTCTCCCCTCCCGATCCCCTTTGCCAGACCTTTCTCCTCCTCATTATTGGATGACTTTCTTATCTCAGCGTTATCCTCTGTGAAGGCAATCTCTCTCAAGTGCTCTCTGTAGGTCTTGTGCCTGTACATCTTTGTGTCCCCATCCTTCGAGACTCTCTGATGCCACTGTCGCTTACACAAGCCGGCATTTAGCCCGAGGGCTCCGGCTAAGATCGCTGGCAGCGGCTGTCTGCTCACATCCTCTGAAGTTTATTTATCCTAATTAACGATGATCATAGGAGGTTCTACTGTCTACGGGGCGCAAAGGGCCGAATCAAAACACACACACACACACACACATTCAGTCTTCTCCCTTTGTGATCTACTGTTGTGTGTATCTCCCCTTGAAAACAGCCTGTTCAGCACCGTTCACACACTGCAGCCCATTGATTCACAGCTTCATTTTGCTTTGAGTTTGTTGTTGGTTTTGGCTCCGTGCTTCTGAACTGGAAGTGTATGGCAGTAACAATTCACTACTCACTGTGGCTCTGTCTGCTAACACCTACCCTTTCTTAATCAACATTTCTCTCTGCCACTAGTTCCCCAGTGCCTATTCTTCCTTACCAAATCCTGCGACGGGAATTTAACTGCTTCGCTGATATGATTGGTTTCGCCTGTTCATTAAATTAACAATACCCTCAGCGTGACTGTGTGTACCTCCTTCCTCCGCGTCTCAGTAGGCTCCAGGTATCATTGATTATCACCCGTGAGCCTGTGCGAGTCTGGTTCATTTACTGCATATACACCTGAAATCACTGTAGCGCGTACGTGTGCGTTTCGGCTGATAGTCCCATTCATGTGCTCAGACTCGACACTGCGAGCGCTCACCCCTCTGAAAGCGGGAGATAAGAGCTGAGCTGAGGGTCGTGGATATTGAGTCACTTTTTATGATGTGGCCAACAAGCCATTAAAATCAGAGCGGTAAACAATGTTTAAAGAACGCCAGGGGAAAAGAGCCACAAAACCGTAGCACATTAGACTGATATGAGATATTTGTTCTTGCTCCAGCTCACACTCCATTTAATACACAGACCCGAGGTGCTCACTGTTGTTTGTTGTCCTATCCGTCTCTTTTCTTATTATTTTCTCTCTAATTCTTTTAGCTCCTCCAGGCGCAGATCAAAAAATGGCTTTATATATATATATATATATATATATATATATATATATATATATATATATATATATATATATATATATATATATATATATATATGCGAGAATATATCAGAAGCAGTGACAGAGTTTGGGGAGATTAGAGATGGACCGATGAGGGATGATAGCAGACAGACAAAATATCTTCACAGAGAAAGAGGCTTAGCGAGTTAGAGAAACGGCTGATGAAATATATAACGATGAACACTCTTCTGGGAGAACACAATGTCACGTCTAATCAGTCTGATTGGCAATTTGGAAGCTCCAGATTTTTGCCGCGGCTTTGTTTGTGCCTGCCACTGCCAAGCCAGAGAGCATCACAAATGGCTCCCGTTTCTCCTGCCAACACGGTTCCCATGGCAACCGCTTATTCGCGACGTAATCTAATTAGGCAAACGGACAACACCTGAAAATCGTCCACTTAACTTGCATTGTCTTCCCTCTGTCTTTGTCTGCATTGTGTTTTCTGAGCACTGACTTGACTCTGGACTGTGACAACGGGCCACAATCCTCCCGTTGACTCCCCCTCGCTGCATAATGTATCGCAATCAAAGCCTCGCAAATGTGTCGGGTGTGCCCATACACAAGATCTGAGAATGAAATAGCCGGAATACTGATTCTGGTCTTGCTGACGGTACAACTCTCATCTGCTGCCAAGATTATTCCTGCGCTCATCTCTCTCTCTCTCACTTGGACCTAAAGACCTTTTCAGGGAAACTCCTCAAAGGTTACAGATGGGACTGAGAGGAAAATAATGCAGCAGTACAAAACCAGTCATAAAAACATTTCAGAGTTTGACTCCAGAAAAAGGCTGAGCTGAACTTGAGGACTCGTTGGCTGTAACACGGTGCAGCTTTAAGTACCTTGGACATGGCTGGAAAAGCAGTCCGTTCTTATCAAATCACAGCCGAGTTGAGGAAGTAAATGCTGTTTTTAAATCCATGTAAATGACAAAAAAATATGGCTTTAAAGTCAACAGTAGACTCCGGCGTGTGTGAGCCGGTCTATTGTCTTGAGATTGTTTGACAGTAAGTATTCTGCCTTCTTGTAAATGGGAAAAGTAAAGTAAATGTCACGGCATGGCTGACTACAAGAAATCAGCTCTCACTCCAGATTGCTGTAGTCAGTCACAGGTGGAGTGAAATCAGCAACCCCAGTGTGTGTGTGTTTGTGTGTGTGTGTGTGTCTTCTTGTGTTTATAAGCTCACTGTGTATTGCATGAAGAATACTAACCCTTAGCCTACTTATACAAAAAATGGCAAAATCTCAAAGTGTTGGATTTTGCCTCAACAATGAAAGTTGAGAAAAAAAGAAATCCGACCATGGAAGATAATCTTACCCAATGTGTCGCTGCATGTCTTCCTATATACGTTTATATAAGGCAGTAATTATTAAAACAAATGACAATATGTCATTGTTTATTCAATATTTCAGTTTTCAACCATATTTTTAGCCACATGCTCCAAACAAACGGACAGTATTTCAGCTCCACTACTGGGTCCATACAATCTAAAGTTACAGTAAAAAAAAAAAAAAAAAAAGTATAAAAATATGCAAAATATTCTACCAAACTCCCCAACTCTCAGAGCTGGTAGAAACAAACACTGCTTTCTTCTGATCTACCACATGTAAACTTGATGCGTGCCATCTGTGTGTTTACTGTGCCACTAACCTGCAATATGGTCCCTGTACGTTTGTTTATTGGATTCAATCCAAAGTGGCAGAAACAGGAAAAAAACAACTCAGATTTTTATTTAATTGTCCCACCACCAGGAGACTTCGTCACCAAGAGCAGAGGTTCTCTGGGAGAACTTCTCACTCGTTGGACTTGGGTCTGCTTTGGGCACCATAAACACAAGGCTCTGATTTGAGTACAGCAGATGTCTCTTTAATCCACCCATGAGACACGCTGGGCTGCCTGGCACACAAGCCAGTATCACCCACACACACCTACCTCCTTCCAGAGCCGCGTAGAGTACTCAGCCTTAAGCACAGCATGTACAGAGGCCTAATATGTTAGAAATCCGTGACTGGCAGATGACGGTTCAACGTGCTGTCACCATAGAAACAAGTTAATTTGGCGAAGGATTCCTCATTTTGTAGTCGTGTGATGAAAACAAGACGGTTTGTCACATTAAAAGCTGAGGTTGGCTCTTCCAACAGCTGCAAAAGTAGCTAAATCTAGTGAGAAAAGTCGCTGAGTCAGTAAAACTGACAAAACCTTTAGTACCAACAGCTGTCAAGTGAACGTGCAAAGTGTTCAGGTAGACAGGCAGGTAGCTTATTAAAGTCACAGTCGGCAACATTTGTTTGATCATATTCACTGAAACCGACACTATGATCAGATAGAACAACATAAACCATCCGGTATTAGAATAAAAAACACGCCTCTACGTGCACCTAGAGCTTGTTGTTTGTTTTGCAAAAATCCACCGCGCCCGTATCATCCTGTCCACTCAGCACATTTCACAGTTCGTGCACACGCCACAGATCCCACCTCCCCCTCACGCATGTTACAATATCACAGGCACACCCCTCAAGCTAGGCATACGCTAAATGACGTTAGCAGTTGCTATCTATGAGTAAATTAGCCAGCCTACCTCTGTGTAGCGTGTACTCCATGTCATTTATCAATGAGAGAAGACAAGGGCGCGTTCACAGAATCTGGTGCACGAGCACTGACGAGCACTCGATGGGAGGGAGCGGAGGAGCTCGGTTGTAGAGGGGGAGGGGCGTGAGTGTTGGAAACATTCGAAATTTGACTGAGTCAACTCCATCTGGCAGACTTGCCGACTGCAGCTTTAACTAATCATTCAATTAATACTTTTTAAAAGATTTCATCGTACTTTTTGAATCCACCCAAAGGCAAAGAACAAAATATTTAATTCAATATTTATCTCACAACACACACACACACACACACACACACACACACACACACACACACACACACACACACACACACACACACACACACACACACACACACACACACACACACACACACACACTTTCCATCTACAGGCATCTGACTAACTAGCTACTTGAGTGATGGCAACCACGGAGACTGTCAGCTGTACGACCTCCACCATGAATATGTGGAAAAGATCCCTACTGGGCTGCTGTGACATGGTGGAATTGTATTTTGTGAAGGATGAAGAATGTGAGAAGTGGAGCTGGAAGGGACGACGTGTAGGTGAGTCTTTCTATGTCCCGCAGGGCAAAATATGCTGATGAAAGAAAGGTTGTGTTAATAATAACCAAACCTCGTAAAATATTAATCAGATCCATGAGAAAACGACTAACAACTCATCCTCACAGGCTTTTCAGTGTGTGTGTGTGTGTGTGTGTGTGTGTGTGTGTCACGGAGGTATATTATAGCAAAGTGTAGCAACCATTGCTCATTGTTATCTTATTTCTACCTGATTAACTCAAAACTTCATAAACAATAGAAAACTGTGGAAAAAACACCACACAGATAGTTTAGGGAAAGTGATGGTAATGTTTAAAGAAAAGGTTGAAGGGAGAGAAGGAGAGACAGAAGTCTGTGACTGCGTGATTGTGATGCACAAAAGAGAAGGATTGCAGGGTACACGGTATTGCTGCCTGAATATATTTGGTGGGAAGAAGCACTTTATATGAGATTCCGGCGGTTTAGTAAATTGCCTGCAGGCAGAAACTGACAGAAAATTTCACCTCGATTGCTAAGTTTGTGACGCATGTGAAGTTTTTTTATGCTCAATATGTGCTCCCATGTTGCTCTCACCTTATAAGCAATGGATCATCTATACTATTTTAAAAGATGAACAGATGTCCTCCTCTGTTGACATTTTAAATGCACGTACAGTATCACCTACATCATACACAGCTTCTACATCAGCATTTAGCGGTGGAGCTTCTCAGAGCGCACAAAACATTCAGAAAAGGATGAGCAAGTGTGCCAAATGACAGCCTCCAAAAATCCTCCCAAGGCAATCTTCAAACCTACTGTGAAATACAAATTATAGAGATTCCATTAGATTAAAACACACAAAATAAATGATTCCACAACATCCGTACCCAATATACAGAAACCCTGCGTAACATGAGTCTCTAATGTTGTTACATTGTTAAGTCTCAGTCGGTCGTATGGGAAAAAATATGCTATCTACAAATAAAACACACAAAGTTTTCTCAAATTCTGTAGGATTAGTGTGGCTCTGCATTCGTGTTTACCACAAATCAACTGGTGGACCTCATTAAGCCTAGAAAACAGGTTTCCCACTGGTGGGTTTGATCGCTCGCCGTTCAGTATCACCAACAAGTAATCTGTGATCCCACTGATTTCATTCATTAGAAGCAAGCATTAATCACAGAGTGATTCATTGGGGACCGGATTCTCCCCCATCAACCTTCCTGCTGCTGATTAGTCTCCAAGGGCGACCGGTGACTCATTAGTCAAGCTGAGATCAGCAGGTGATGACTGATGGCGCTATCGTTTCTGCTGTACTGACCCCCGGAGTAAGCGTTGTGGCCACACTTGTCACTTCAATATGATGTCTGTCACCTGACCACACACGTGAGATTTGATGACACATGATTTCTGATTTCCAGGAGGACATTGAAGCAAGTCGGTATGCTTTGTTTAGGAAAAAAGGACTCAGGCCCCACGCTGAATGACTTATATTCAAAGCCCTGTCATGCTGACGCTGGCTGGAATCAAAAGGTTAAGTGAACGGCTGCGAGTGTGACGCCTGCAGGGTGAAAACGGAACCCACTCAAGGCAATTCTGACACATGAAAACAGCAAATGTTCTCCAAAGCAGAACATGCTGTCGATCGATTCCCATTATTTATTCGCCGTCTAATTGTTTTGCCGTCCGTTACTCCCAGGTGTGCTGTTGGCGTGGGTGTAACGGCACCGTGCATAGCGGCGGCAGCTCTGCGTCAGGAGAGCAGCCACATCGCAGCTGAAGTGCGTTGCTGCAGCAGAACAAGGGATGGATGGAGAGAAAACATGTTTTTTATGCACTCCCATTACAAGTCTAATTGGCACAAAGCTTCTCTCTGCTTCAACTGCATTGGATGTCTCTCCGGAGAAGTGCACAGATGCCACGCTCTCAGGAGGACGAGTCACCTCATTATGGGCTGTCGAACTGTCGCAGGGACTAGTGTGCATGTGTGGGCAGCGTTAAAGCCTCCGGACTTTATTTTTGAGAAGTAAAGGGCATTCAGGAAGAATTTTGTTGAAAGAGATTCCACGGTGAGCGCTTCCTGCCGCATGTTTTGGTGAATCGTCCCTGATCTCAACAGTTAAGGTGTCAGCATACTCATATTCAATCCATCTCTGCAACCTTCTGAAACTGACAACACAACATTGACACCCACTTCACGCAGCGATCGGCCAGCTGTGTGGCGGGAAAAGCTGAGAAAATTGCCCTAATTCTCACTTGATTTACTACCTCAGTAAACATTGTAAACACGGGTTTATGGTCTTAATTGCTTGTGTCAAGTCTTCTTCAATACATGATGTGCATTTTGTAAATTGCAGTTCCATTTAGAGTCAAATGGACAATAAATGGTAAGCTTTAGGCTACCTTGTGATTGACAGATCACATCAAATGTCTTATTCGGTATCCGGTTGTAGCAGGCGACAGCTTCAAAACGTCACAGGGACTACTTTCACAGTCAGGCTGGATACGACTAAATGTTTGGCCTCATTGGGAAACAAAGCAGAGCCTCCATGTTTGGAGAACTCCTGTGTCTTGCATATAGCTCTACAGCAACACTCCCCCCCCTGTTAGTCCATCATTGTTTGAGCATCTAAATCAGGCTGCCGTACATGTGCTACAACGGGGTTTTGGCACAGAGGAGTCCTCCATAACATCTGATGTATTTAGTCCCTAGTTGAGAGAATGGAGCTCTGTTTACTTTTTGTCTTCAGTTCTCTCTCTCAGACACTAGAACTTGATGCAGTGAAGCGAGGCTGTTCTCATTAGGCTCAGTATCCACGAGGAGCTGGCCCAGATAAACCTGCTCAGTGAGTCTTTCCCAGAAGAGTTACAGTTACTGTGCTAGATATGCAAAACCAGCACAGAACACAACAAACTCTGTGGGAGAAAGATTGAAAGTCTGTTGTGCTGTTCAGAGAGCTGCAGTCCAATCAACCCGCCCAAAGTGTGTGTGTGTGTGTGTGTGCATGTGTGTGTGTGTGTGACACAATGAGAACGTAAGCGAGAGTAAGCGAGTGTTTGCAATAATTGAGTTTAGTCAAGAGTTTCTGAGGGTCTAAGAGCATTACACACTTGAGTGTGATTGATAAGCAGACTTGGCATTGTTGCCATAGCGAATCCAGAAGCAATGTAACTGTGAAAAGAAGCAGCATTTGGCCTTGGAAAAAGACACACACACACACACACACACACACACACACACACACACACAAAAAAACTCCTAATCGGAAAAACTGTGTTTCTATATTTAGACTTTAACCATTGATCTATGATATTTTACTACATATGATTTACTAGCTATGCGTAAATTGAGCATTGTTTTCCATGTGTTTGTTTCTGTGAGGCTAGACAACCTTTAGATGAGTAATTTCATATTGTTTGACGTTGATTGGTAGTGACTGAGCTTGATATATCTGACACAAGTTATCGTCACGTGTGGCACATGTTTTTAAAGGCTACGACAATTAACTATAAAAGACCAGGTAAAGTACAAAAGAGTAAAGTCAATTTTCTAGCTGGTAACGTCAATTTCTGACTTTGACTTCAATTTCGATCAGGATTTACTGATCACACTCAGCTACAGACACAGCATGCATTAATACAAATATGAGCATCAGACACAAACAACAGGACTCACCTTGGTCAAGAGACTTGGCAGGAGCCCAGCTTTTGAAGTAGTCATCCTGGGTGGGAACACAACACAAGAAACTGGGTTAAAAATAACTCCATTCTGAGAAAATAACATTGAATTATTTTGCTGGCCAGAGAAAGAACACTCCAAATGTTAAACCAAACTACTGAGGAATCCTCTCCTCATTCTTCTCTCCTTTTGTCCTTTCAAACGTCTTGTAAAAATGACTGAATGACAAGGTTGAACCTTGTTTGGACGTTCAAAAATAGGACACAAATATACAAAGAAACCTGCAGGAGACACACCGGGGAGTAAAGAACGTTATATGCTCCAGTAAATAATGGGTTTAACAAGAACAAAAAGCATTTAATGTCAAGGTGAAAATGGACTTCTGCTCTGAAAAAAAAAAGCACAGCAAAAAAGTGTTGTTGCTAACTGGAAAAATTACAGGGGGGAGGAAGGATTTTGTGGTGGTAGTGGTACGTTTCTAGCTGCGGGGACGGTCTTAAAATCCTATTTAAAGAACACACCATCCTTATTGTTCAGAGTAGTATACAGTCAAGGAGAAAGCCTCGTCAATTTGAAATATTAAAACAGAAAATAATCGGATTGTCGCAGCTAAGCTCAGTTGAGGAGAGGTTTGGATTTGTGAAGCCAAATATGTCTCCATTCAGAGTGGATTCACTGCCCAGCTAGAGACATCTATTAATGACAATTAAAAAGAAGGCTATTAAAAAACTCATTATGAAAAGAGCCACAGCTTAGACATTGCCAGTGGGTGTTACATCCATATCACACATGTAGTTGCCAGAAAAGATTTCTTGGTAGCATATGAATCAAAATAGGTGTGATGGGGGACGAAGGCAGGAGTTGTACTTGTGGTGTGTTTTCACAGTTTGCAGAGCAGCAAAAACAGTTGTTCATTTCATTAGACCGACAGCTGACGATCAGCTGATCTCCCTTAGCATCACTGAAGCTTTACTCAGAGTGTCATTTCTGAAGTGATTCGCATGTTACGGCACTTTAAATGGTTCATAGCACTCTAATGTACAGTATTTGTACACAATTATAGCTTCTGCTACGAAGCCATTTTAGATTATTACAAAACTGTTTTCTTGACATAATAAACACTGATATCTCCTTACAACCACATGATAGTGTGTTAAAGCCTTGTTTAGAACGTGTTTAGAACACACACACACACACACACACACACACACACACACACACACACACACACACACACACAGTGGTGCTGCAGCTAAAGTGATGCCAGGATTGAGGCACATGTGTGTCAGCAATGAGTGAGCCTGTGTCAGTGATTCTATGAGAGGGAGGGAGGGAAAGAGAGAGAGAGAGAGAGAGAGAGAGAGAGAGAGAGAGAGAGAGAGAGAGAGAGAGAGAGAGAGTGAACCATATCATAATGCAATGTAGAGAAACCTATTGGAAACAGTGGAAAGAAGAAACTAAAAGTCAGATTACAATGAATCTCTCTCTCTCTCTCCTCTGTGATAGATCCTAACCAAGCACCTTCTCAGTGAGCACAAACCATGGAAAAAGGAAGACTACTTGAAGAATATTGGGTGACTGAGGCTGACAAAGAAATGCACTTCCTCGTGCAATGTAAAATAATATTTTCAACGTTTAACTTTGACAAGCTCAACTCTTGATATTATGTTTCAAAGACCTGAATGACCTCTCAAAATGTAAAAAACCTACTCCTACGGAGAGGGAGATAAGGCTCATTCTCTCTCTCTCTCTCTCTCTCTCTCTCTCTCTCTCTCTCTCTCACACACACACACACACACACACTCATCCAGTCCTTATATAAGTGACAGCTGCCGATATTTTGAGTCAACACAAAAGTTTGAAATGAGAAGATGAAACCTAATTAGCTTCTCCCTTAGGTCCTTACTTCAGTAGTACCTTTTTTCTTTTATGTTCATCTTCCCCGCTCCGTCTCTATTATCAAATTATCCTTTATGGCTGTGAAAGTGCAAGCAGGATGTGAAGTTCTCACTGAGGTCTGCACCATTAAGACAAATGCGAGACCATTACTTTTTTATTCTATGCTTGTACAGTGACAATAACTTGCCATGCTTTAAAAAACTCCATTCTCTCACTGTTGCTATACAATGTGTAAACTAGCCACAGAGGGGAAAAAAGATAATGGTTTGAAGCTGCAGAAAGAAAATCTCTGCATAAGACCCCATAAGTCAATAAATATGAGAGTCACTGTCCTGATCATTCTTTTATACACCTCAAGGTTATGTATCCACAGGTGCGTATATATGAATATGAAATAAGTGCTAAGATTACAATGTTACAACATCTTTGACAAGTTTTATTACATATATTTGACAAAGAAGTCAAATAATAGATGTGGAGATTGCTTTAATCTGTGTTTGCTTACAGCATATAAAAGAACACACAATCAGGAAACATGGGTGTAAAGTGCAGGTGTCCACATACTTTTGGCCATGTTTTCTTGACAGTATGAGACCTACAGAACCCCTACATCAACATTAAATATGCTGAACCAGAGCGCGTCACGGCCCACCTGCCACCCTACCTGATGTGCATTTCAAAGTAGCAACGCCTCTCCCGCTCTGCAACGATGCCTTAAAGCAATTTCCAGCCAAACACTACAATATGGCTTCCATGGGAAGGTAGTGCAGTATCTTCAGTAAAAATCACAAACACAATGGATTTACTTACCTCCGCTTCCTTTAAATGGTTGCAGAGGAGAGAGGCAGAGGAATAGAAGGGAGAGAGGAGAGAAAGAAAGAAAGGTCAGTGATAATGGCACAGTATGCTATGTCTCCCAGATCTATTACAACCCTGTGTTACTCATTCTGAATACTGAGCTCAACTCCAGAGATTCATTTAATAGGAATCTGATTCTGAATGCGCTAGAACGCAAAAAGGACTCACACATACACACACTCACGCTGGCAGCCTTATGAGATAGCCTTATTTGATGTGGCATGTAATTTGAAACACATCAAGGCCAAATTGTACAGGCTTAGAGTCGAGGCACAGCATAAAGAGGGAGGGAGGAAGAGAGAGGGAGAGTCAGGGGAGCTGTGCACAAGTGGAGACGAGGGTGGGGGGGGCATATGTCAATTTAGTGCCTTTATATTTTGCTGAAATGTGGCGAGGAGAGGGTTAATGGCGGAGGTAGAGTGTGTGGAGGTATTCCTTATCTGAATGAGGCCTAGGATTGAGGGCATTGTATGTTCTGCCCTTAGTTTGGCTTTTTGGAATGTGTTGACCGTGTAAAAACTAACTTAGGCACAAGAGAAACATATGATTTCTGTTAAAACACAGTGTAAGAATACTGGGCAGGTGAAATATGTGGTGAAAAAGCCTACGCAGCCACTACTGGAATCTAATTCTACATATAAACTGTTAAATAAAATTGTTAAATAAAAGCTGGGCAGCAGCCAAATGTTGATTTACAGTTCAGTTTCCCCTCCGCAAGGCCAACATCAAATGTTCTAACTGAACAAAATAAGCAAATATACATTCAGAAATCATTAATCATTTGCGGGAGTCTCGTTGATTGGCTGTTCCCATGATTGATCGTGACTCCACACGTGTCGTTGCCTGGGGAACTCAGACTGATTGACGTGATGCGAGTGCTGCTGTTGTAGAAAAACCAAATATTGCTGATGGGATGCAGGTTAAGCGAGCCAGGTGAGCATGACGCCACTCAAGAGGAGAATAGACCCTGCAGGGAAAGGAGATTGAAGTTGTTTTCGTAAACTCCAGAGCCAAGCAATGATACAGAAGTGGAAGGAAGGAGAGAGACAGATGAGAGAGAAGTAGGAGCTTAAACATCGGTCCAACTGAAGCTGCAGCCGATGCCACGGGGCAATTCTTCTCCAAGCCAAGGAAAATAAAGTATAGCAATGTCGTGCTCACTATGTTCATGAAGGAAATCACTTTGCAGCAAAATCTATTGCTTTTTAATGCTGATTGCTACTTTCAAGCAACTTCATTTATTTATTTTACTAAAAAAAACTGTACTTTCCATTTCCAAGGTTTCCCTTGTTGATTCAAGTCTTGAATATTGAGAGTGAACAAAAATTTGAACGCAAATATACATCAACTGCCTGCTGTGGCTCAATATGCCATCGTGGGAACCATCAGGCGTGGAGAAGATTCTCTGGGAAACATCGAGTTCAAATGTCAACGTTATGAATGAAGCTTTGACGCCCTCACCTATCAGCCCAAGTATTGTCTTCTTTGCCCGATGATTCTCCCAGCATTAAGGTTCGAGGCAGTTTGCACTTATCATTCAACGTGAGTCTCAAGGTTGACCTTTCCTTCCCCAAGACCCCCATTAATATTTTAGTGCACTCATCTCAAGAGCATAAACTGGCTGTTGACCTGGCTGTGATACTGCCCCAATGTCATTCAAAGCTTTTTAAGTGATTAGACGGAGATAAATTGCTGTGGTTATTATCATATCTTTGTCTTTGTTGGAGGTGGTGCTGGAATTTCCAGCAGTGAGATTTACGGTGAGAGGAAGTCTATCGACCGTGTCCGTGTAAAGTTGCTAACAAGACGCAGGAGCATGTTGGCAAATAAAATAAAAAAACAACAGTTTAATTAAGTTGTTTTTAACGTTTAATTAAAATCTGTTTAAAATGTTGCACAACAGCTGTCAGTGAAACTGTGATTTCTTTATTATAAAACGACACGATGCAGTTTATTTAGCAGCGCCGCCATTTTAATTGCGGCTAATTAAGTGCATGTCTGTTCAAACATCTTCATGTCGCAGTGAGTAGTTCCACCAGATGCTGCTGTTGCAGCTGTTAAGCAATGTTCAGACAGTGTACCTGGAGCAAGACAAGGGTCAGGAATGTCAAAGAGGAGATATGAGGTGGTTACTTGGCTTCCAGATCCAGCTACTCCCTCGTGCTCCGCGATTACCCCTTTCCAGAGCTTACTGAATGAAGGCTGGGACCAGGTCTGGAGTACTATGGGGTACCACACATGCGCAGAGTAACTGGAGCTGCCATGTTGGAGGGCAACAGCAGCCTGAACAAATTACCAGTGCTTCCATTTCACTTTGACGATGGTTTCAAGACGTCCTTCACTTCTGTGATGACGCCATTCCGTCTCTGAGGTTCTTCAGCAAGATCGGCTCATCCCCCCCCCTCCCTCTCCCAGTTTAAAGTGATTGGCCAGAGAACTCATCTGATAGCAGACCCCTGAGGAAGTCCCTGACAGTAGAAGGTAGAGAACGAACAGATTTGATTCACAGAAAACCCTGAGTGGGGATGGCTTCGGTGCGATTAGCCTCTCTCAGCAGGAGTACAGTAACCTTCATTGAATATGTGTGTGTGTGTGTGTGTGTGTGTCTATATCTTGGTGCGTTTGCACAAATCCTCGCATTAAAATGAAAATAGGCAAAGCCATGCCCGGAGTGCTGACTGAAGATGTCATAATCGGGATGAGGATGCAAATCTGGCCTCTCGTTGGAAACTAAACAGCCTTAAAAATTTACCGCATACTTTATGCATTTTATTCATGGGTCTGGAATTCCCTCCCTGATTTCCCCCCTGTAGTCTCTAATTCAGTCCCCCCTCCCCTCCCCCGTCCTCCCATCTTTTCCTTCCTCTCCACCGGGTCCCTCCTCTGCTCCTTCGGCTACATTCCGCTCATATTCAAGGAATGGCCTGGGATCTGATCAGCATCTTGTGGAGCTGATATATAAGCTTTGTGAGCAGATAGCAGAAGAGAGCAGAGAGAGTGGATGTTTCGAGCTGCAGCGAATCAGATTCACTGTTAAGCCTCTGCAGAAGTGAGGAATGCTGAGTGGGACCAGCGGATGCCGCTTTTGTTTCGTCAAACAATATTGAAGTGGAAACACGCGTTTGCACTCGGAAAGCAAAGCACGCGACCACGGGGGGAAAAAGATCATCTCATGAGCCTTTTCTCTCTAGAAACGTTATTAGCAGCAAAAGGAATTTCTAATTTGTGAAAAACAATATCGTGCACTGTGTGAAGTCAACCGAGCTGGTCATGTTCGTGAAATAAACCACCAAAATATCATGGCATATACTGTCATATATATAAAAAATATTTATTTGTGCTTTATTGACTTGATTTTTTCAAATGTGTTGGTTCAGTAGTTTGCTACGTGAGAGCGTTCAATGCTATTAACCTTCCGACCAGCACTCAAACCCTCAGTAATGGGAGATCAGGAGGGTGAGTCTTAACTGACTGAATGATACGAGGAGAAACAAATCTGTGAGAGCTGCAATTACTGCACCGGCAGTGTCAAACACAACCAACAGGGGAAGCTGAGCCGTTTGATTGATCGCGATCAGCAGCCATCCCCTCCAACAGATGGGAGTCTATTTTTTAACAATTTAGCTGGTATTACTTGCTATTTCATGGTTATAAATCAACAAACCTGCAATCTATAAATTATTGTATTTTAACCAGAATCACAACAGACCTTCTGGTTCTTAGAGGTCCCTTTGTCAACCCCGCTGTCAGCATGCTGCTGTGATATGAAACATGAGGATTTAAGGAGATGAATGAAGGTGAAATAGATTTTATGGGAAGGAGAAATTAGTTTTTTTTTGAGCAGCTGATAACAGCAACGTCTATTCAGATTTCACTGAAGATTCTAACCATTATTTCAAAAGCAATTGATTAATATTTCTTAACATTTTACGGGATCTCACAGACGCATTAATTGGCAAAAGCATCCAGCCTCTCTCCGGACCTCAAAGTGGACCCCCGACATAGACACCATCAGGAAAAAGGCCCAGCGAAGCTTGCTGATCTAGTTCTACACTGCAGTCATCCAGTCTGTTCACATCCATCACTGTGTGGATTGCATCAATCTCCAAAGAGGGCAGGAAGGTCCTACAACGGGACGGCAGCAGACTACATGTACATCGTTTTATTTACTTGGCCATTAAAGCCGATTCTGTCTTAGAAAGAAAATCTATAACCTAAGCCGTAAACCAGAGAATGGCACATGCATGAAAGCAAAGGGAAGAACAACAGATTTAGTAATGTAAAAACAAGAGGGGAGAGAAAAAAAGAAGAGGTGGGATGAAGGATTGTCCGGGAACAAAAGAGAGATTGAGCACTAAGGTTAAGGTGGGAAGATGACAAGGAAGCATAGATGGAGTGGAGGAGGGGGAAAGGGGTGAGGAGGACAGGCGAGAGGGAGAGAGACGGTGGTTTGCTTTCCTCCGGGGCAACTCTACCGGAGTCTATCCAGTATTCCTGTCTACAGCCTCTAGATTGACAGGCTGCATCTCATTCACACGAGCAGACAGGTAACACTGAATATTACATGTGGTGCTGAGGAGACACACACACACACGCACACACACACACACACACCTAGGTTTTCAGTTGTGTTTGAGAATTGCTACACAAACTCAAATTAATAGTTTGTTGGAGTGTACGAATACTTTCTCACCTGTCTCTCTCTCATGGGCACACACACACACACACACACACACACACACACACAGATTGCAATGTTACGCAAGGATCTGGCAACACAATGACAACATTTGTATTCACAGCCAATCCTGCCTCCTTAAACGGAGACAAATTACTTCTTTTCTTTTTGCTTACTTCCTGCATTCTCCCTTTTGGCTTTCTATTTTCATAGCTTCCCTCGTTTATCACTCTCTTCTCCTCCTTTTTTTCACGCCGCTGAAAACATCCCTCAACAGATCCCGAATCCGAACAATGCGGCTCAAAGACGAACATCAAAAAATGAGCTTCCTTTTCATTCTGTCCTTTCTCTTCACGTTAATGAGGGGAAAACCTTCACTAAGCAGCCTGTTATTCAGAATATCTTGCCATCGTCATGCTCTTTCTTCTTCCCAATACCCTCTCCAAACCGGCTTCCTTTCCCTTTTTCTGCCATTTCCTCTCAATTACCGGATATTGAACATGAGAATGAATCAATTACAAGAGGAGTTGGTGGATAGAAAGGAGAGATAGGGAGTGGAGAAGGGGAACAAGGAGGAAAAGAAGAGTTTGAAGAAAAAAAGGGAAAGACAAAGGAGGAGACTGATGATGGAGCTCTGAGAAACAGCAATCTCTGCACATTCCCCGGTGAGCGAAAAGAAGGCTTCCAGCAGTTACAACAGAAGGAACAGGGTGAGAAACACAGATCGAGCACAAATGACAGAAAAAAAAAAGAACTGATGTAGAGAGAAAGAGAGTCGCTAGAGATGAATGACCCTTTGGATTAAATGATTCGTTGTCAGGGATTCTGCAGTCACATTTCTATCCAAATATTAGGTGATTTTTAAGCTTTCCTCTTAATCAAACAATAATTTGCTCATTAAAATGTTCAGGAAATTGTGAAAAATGGCCAGTGATGTTTTCCTGTCGTTCAAAACTCAAAGAAATTCAATCTCTTTTTCATTTCCGACATAAAACAGAAAAATCAGCACATTCTCACATTTCAAAAATTGCAGAAAATGGAAGCGGTAGATACTTTTGCTTGATAAATGAGTTGAATAATAACCATTTGTTTCTATTGCTGAATGTTGAGTTCGTAAATGGATGACTAACGTACGACTAACGGACTGTCCAAAAAAGAAAGTGACAGTCAGTAAGTGACGAGGGCAGAGAGAAACTCTCACACACACCAGAGTCACACAGAGAAAGAACTGAGGAGAATGAGATGAAGGCAGCGGGCTGAGGGAGCTGACAGGGAAGAAATAAAAAGTCTGAAACTGTTTGTTTGTGATTCAGTGTTTTTTTCCCACACAGCCAGCGAAGTCTCACGTTTGTAACCATTCCCAAATCATTTTTGGCTGTCAGATCAGCGTTTCTTCACCATGTAAGCCTCCCAGCAGCTCACAGGCATGTCGAGGTCAACATACATCTAGATCTGAGGCAGGCTGGTGGAAACAGTGTAATAAATAATAGATAAGACAGCATGTCACCAGATTAGCTTGACACGGCTACAGGTCTGCTGCCTGCTGCCCCTGGCTGTTTGATTGGCTGAAGAAACGTAATAGGAGGTGCTGGTTCTCCTCCGCTTGTCTTCTCCACTACAGGTCTGTCAGACTTGTGCCTTGATCTGCGAGGTGAGCTTCACAGGCGAGTGTGCAGCGATAAGCTCGATGATGATGAATAGACTCTGCTGGCTGCTAACTGTCTGCTCTCTCACACGGTGCTTTCCTGTGGCTGCCATGCTTCCGTAACCGCTCCTTGGTGTAAAAAAAAACAAAGCTGTAGCCGTGTCTTTCCTTTGCTACGGGAAAGATACTCAGCAGCTTGCTGTGAACATTTCAGATTCCTTCTTCCTCTCTAACTCACGCACGTTACATCGTTATACGCCTTTCGAGTGGGAATTATACACTCTGAATCGCTCACCTGCTTCTGCTGTTTTCAGCTTGAGTTGCCAACATTGCATCTAAATACCCAAAGCTGAATAATCTCTGTAAATTGAGTGCAGATATTGAGATCTTGAAGAAAATGCGGAAATAACGAAGAAATAAAATGCGGGTGAATATCTCTCTCTTCGTTTTCTTCTGGCTAGATCTTCAATTTGTTGCATTAGGGGGAATCCAGGCTGATAAAAAAGATACATTGGCTGTAATTGAATGCATATATTTGCATTGATGAGTTAAATGAAAACACGGAGGAGTAAAGCACCAAAAAATGAGGGCTAGGGATTCTAAAACAGGCACGATATATTCATATGCTAACTATGCGTTTCCTCTCTGCGTGTCCCTCTGCAAGAGATGGAGTACCCGAAACAGCTCTATTGAGTCTTACTGTGAGATGATATAAAAAGTGAAGAAAATGATGCAGAAACAGTGTGAAAGGGGCCATGACAGTTGGCTTACAGCTGAGTACTGTGGGCAGTTCTTGTTCGAGTAGTTCACGCACAAAATCCAAATGATTTAAATTCAATCAGCAAACATCCTATATAGAACTATCCTATCTTTTTTTTTTTTTAATACCACCCTATCTGACAGAATCCCCCCGCTCCCGACTGTATCCCACGGTGATAGTGCAGCCATGGCGACGGGCCAAGTGTTAAGACAATCATACACAGGCTCTCTTATCTATCTGCTCCACTGGGGGTGAAAAAAAAGGAAGAGCTCAGAAGGAAGGAGAGATAAATGTCCTTTCTTTACTCCAGGTGCAATACTCTGCTCTGTTTAATCCTCCCCCACTCTTTCCTCCGCCTCAGTTACACTCGGTAAGTTTCCTCCTCGCTCAGCATGTTAGAGCTGTCCTGAACCAGTCGGCGCAGTCCTACGCACAGCTTCTCCTCACTTCCCTGTTCCCCCTAAACTCCTCCGCTGCCTCTCCATTCTCCTTCTGACACTTTCTGTCTTTCTTCTTGTTTGCCTTGTCTGCTCACAGAGTAAAAAGCCAGTATAGAAAGTTCAAAGGAAGCCAGTGGAAATAAGCTCTTACCATGTGTGTGTGAGAGATAATATGTGAATTTGTACTGATACACACCTGTCTCTAAGGCTTTGTCAAACTAAATGCAAGCCAAATGAATGCAGACAAAACATCCAGCAGCAGAACCCCAGACGAGCTCACTCACCAAACTTTGTGTTTTTTATGTTTATGCTGTATGTGAACATTTGTCAGTTTTTCTCTTTGTTGTGAAAAAACTATGGTTTGTTCTCACCATGTGGTTTTTTTTTCCTCTGAAGGGCACCAGAATTTACCAGAGCTCAAGGTGTTGTTTTTGATTAATTCACAAAAATATGAAATCTCCTATAACAAGGACACGGGAAAGCAGCAAATCAACACTGGAGAACCCAGAAGCACCAAAGGTTTTTTCTACAAAAAAACATTGACTTGCAGATTATTTATTATTTTCGATTAGTCAAATGATCTAATGCAACATAGCATTTTCCTTACCTTTCTCAGCTTTATTTCCATAAAATTTTGTTCTGTATTAAATTTGTTACGATCAAATGTTTTACATGCATGCAGAGCAGTCTGCTTAACAAACAAATAACACCTGCACTCCTTTTTCATGTCTTTAAGTTGATATTTCATGTAAGACACAATCAATCTGCTTGCCAAAAGCAATAACCAGATCTCAGTGTGTTAAGGGAAGCAGCGTCAAAACTATGTATTCATCACAAGAACACTGTAAACTTTTTGGGGTTTTCATATGCATCACCTTAGGGTCTACATTGTCTCCAAGATCTCAAAGAAAAAATACACTGATCATAGGGCAAAAGTCAAGATCTGACTCACAGTGAGAGAACATGGCCATAACGACAAATATTGGATATTTTTAGACAAACACAGCACTGCTGCGTCTCGAGGGAAGGAGAGAGCAGTTTAAGCAGGATAGCACTCTGGACAAATATTGTTCTCCTTCACTGTTACACGCCATGTCTTATATGAACACAACAGCAAAACGGCAGCATTACATCGGACAAAATTAGCATTAAATCACATCCAATCACACACCACACACACACACACAAACAGCAGCCAGGGGCTAATTTCATCCCGCCTAACGGGACTTTAAAATGCTGAGTCAGGAACAGAGTCAGTGAAACAAAGAGAAAAGGGAGAAAGCTGCTGAGGTATGAGAATGAATTGGAATAGGTGAATGCAAACCCGAGACGAGGAGGGACGGAACGAGATGGAGCACATATTGTGGCTGATTTAAGACGTCTTAAATGCAACTTGAGGTTAACTGCAGCTGAGAGACGCCTTTATCTATATAAGAGCCCTCCGTGAAAACGAAAGCCGACACAAACAATGCACCAGATCCCTTCCCGAGATGAGAAGTGCAGATATTGTTCTCTCGTCACTATTCAAGGCTCCATTCCATTGTGGTTTGTTGCATTTCAACTTTGTTTGTGTAAGCAGGGCTTAGTTTGTGGTTTTCTAGCTCCATAGTTACAGCGTGTGACAGTGTAAACAGGGGAGCGGGGCTCTTTAGGACCAGTGGGACACATGAAGCCAGATAGTGTTTGACCTTTTTCTAGTCTGAGCAGTTAATCCTGTCTGATCTGTTTCCAGGGATCACATCACCACGGCCACAAACCCCAGTTTTCCAATTGTGGAACAAACTCCCTCCCCCGCCTTCGACACACAATAACACCCTCACATCCAGCGTGGCAGCAGACAGAGCTGGGTGTCAAACATTCATCTTCTTCTTTCTGGAGATGGTTCCTGATTTAAAGTGAACAATCTACGTATTATTTTAGAATCGTTACCAAATCTCAGAAGCCGTACAGCACACCGGTAACACAACGTCACAACACACACACACACACACACACACACACACACACACACACACACACACACACACACACACACACACACACACACACACACACACACACACACACACACACACACACACAATAGCTGTGTTTTCCTCATCGCCTCTATCACTCTAACCTGCTATTATTGCACCTCCCTCCCTCCCTCCCTCTCTCCTGCTCCAGCTTCTCAACCAACAACAAACAGAACCAGGTCCCTAACAAGCCCACATGGGGATTGGCCCTTCCAACCGGTTCATCTCGGCACTGATTGGCCAAAGGATGTGCTTTCACTCTACAGGGGTTAGACGATGATCTAGTGCAATTATGACATTCCGGAGTGTTTTGTTTTCCATTCAGGAGCTCAAAGCTATAACCTCATTGTAGTAATTGTATTGGGGAAGGGGGGCATCCTATTTATTTTACTGCAACCTGAGTCATGTCTGAAATGGCACGCAGAAAAGGTCTTTCTTCTTTATTCTGAGCTTACGAAAACAAAATCACATTTAATGAGCCCTCCTGGGAGAGGCACCCTCCCATTGCTTTCATTGGTCGATGGAAGCCTCATTTTACCCTTCAGAGGTGAGGCCAGGATTTGCAACCGTTCCTGATCGTATACAAAGCCTATTCTTCTGTTCACCCATTTGTGATGATGCATCGCAGCCAGAAAGCCTTAAGAAAGTTGTTTTTATTTTATTGCCCACTTTCCCAACAGAGGGGAAGAGGGAATCAGACAATATTCAACGCTTAAAGGTGACGCTTGCATTTTGAAAACTGGGTCACAAATCTCAATGCTAAGTTTAACCACAGCCATCAACCCTTGACTTTGTGTGTTTCACTCCATATTAAATATGATGTTAAATTCTGTGAGCCTACAAAGGAGTTAGTGAAGAGAAATATTCAATATGTAACATAAATAATGTTTTCACAAAACCCATCCAATGCAACAAATCCTTGCAGGTTATAGTGAAGCCCGACCACTGTGACGATTGGTTCCTCGGCTGGAGAAAACCCCCGACGTGATTGGTTGCTTCACCAATAGTCTTTCATAGTAAAAGGAGGGTAAATTAAGTTAATGCTGCAAGTCAGAAAAACTCCTAGTCACGGTTCACTTCAGGTGCGGTGTGTTCATGTAGAACAAACGTGCCGTTGTAATTCTTTGTGGATGCTAGAATACTGCTATGTCATCATAGATACATTCCAAACACAGCAGTTGCCTCTACACCTTCTGAGGCTGTTAGTTTAACCGCCAAACCTTGTGCTCTGATCTGATGATATAGGCTGTGATCCTCGAGTCACTTGCAATGTTGATTGTTCTGAACGTGCACGCTCACACAGTGAAGGTGAACTTACTGGGGTAAGTAAAAGCTCTTATTGATCTCTCTCTGCTCTCAGCTCTGAACACAAAATCAGTCCAGTGACTCATCTTTCAGCCGTGCTCCGGAGGAGCCGCTTTTACACGCACCATCAACCCGAGTCTCTCCAGCTGCTCACTGGAAAAAACGTGCATGTCTAAACTCCGCAGCGACAGAGTTCAGTGGCGTATTCAACGTTTTATATCCACTTGGATCAGTCACGTCGACCTTAATGCTTATATCAAAATCCTTCAGTGTAATTCTGAGATCAGTATAATTAGAGTGAAAACATGAGACTGATGCTGAAGATACTGCGTTGGTACTTAAGGCTGGAAGCTTAAAACAACAGTGACTCCTCTGAGGAGCACTCGATGGATTGTTACACTTATCTGTGCTTAAAGCTTTTACACAAAATCTCTCTGGATTGAGATGTTACGAACCCCGTGAAGAACTCCCGAGCTCTCACACACTCTTCGCATCATGCTGTTGATACAGTCATTCAGTCGGGGTGACGGAGGAGCTTAATAACATTTCCACAAACCCTGCTGTAACTGTAGACGTTTTGGTTGAATATTATACGAGGTTCAGAGAGGCGCTACGGAGAATGACCTAAAGTACATTATTCACCTGGACAGCTGGTCTGCCATCCGACGTGCTGTGTGGGCCTGTCAGGTTATCTGCAGACCCTTTATCAAACGAGAACTACTAAGAATGCAAGATGAGATCTCTTTTTCATCATTCACTTTTGGAACTTTTGGAGAAACAAAAAGAAAACGACTCCGGACACATTTCTGCGGCGAGTTGTCTTCCATTCACTAGTGATTTCCTTTTCCTTCTACATCCAGCTGATGACATAAAGCCTCCACACATCAATTTGTCATGTCATCTCCGCTTTCTTACATCCTGCATTTCTTTCCATCTCTTTTGAGTGTGCACGCAGAGGCAACATTCACAAGCCGATGGATTTTTTCTTCACTCTTTGTTTCTGCCTACCATGTCATTTTATTTTTTGTCCACAAATTATTGTAATTATTAAGACTAGACCTTTTCTTCTATACGTTTGTCTTGCCAAGGTGCACTTAAAGCAATCATTACCAATTCACAAAGCGGAGAAGAAAATGTTCCGTATAGTTGTTGTTTATTATTATTACGCTCTGTATTGTTTGCTCCTTTCTCTCAACATTAATTTCCAGGCGCCATGTCTTTGCATTTCTGAACCCCGGCCTTCGCATTTAACAAGCGTAGAATTAAAACCTGCATGGACTTGAATTAAAGCAAGACTATGCTGTAAACAATAAAACCCATCCTTGATTGTTGTGGAAGCAGAAACAATCATAGGGTGGCTAATACCTGCCTTATTGTGTATTTTATGTTTTACCTTAATTTATTACATCAATTATATCAAAGATGGCAAACCGATTTAGCAGTGAAAACAGTTTAACCACAGGTTTTCAATGCAGAAATGTAACGTTTTAGAAATGTATCTCCATCCAAGCTCTCAGGGGCTCACATTACATGAGGAGCTCCAAATCCACTAAACCAGCATGAAGATCAACAGTTGGTTGTCGGACCCTGGTTAGAGCGGGCAGCTATGCTAGGATTGACCAGTCTGCATTCGAGGCAAAGGATTTGGCAAAGAGTCAATGGCATGCTGTTGTCTCGCTTTAAAGTGTATACAGATCACAACCATTATAAAAGTTTAACAAAAACGACATTCAACATCCTATCTGCCAGAAATAAATATTCCAAGAAAAGGCCCTTCCCAAACAGAGAGACAGATGCACATGGTGAGAACATAAAAACTCACTTGCATGAGTCATTAGTCACGTTAACCTCAGTTGCGCTCTTTTCTTAAATCTCAGCCGGTTTCCTGCTTACGCCTAAACTTTCTGTGAAGAAGGAAGTTTATTTTGGAAAGATACTGCATGTAATGAGCGCCTGAGGGATTATGTTATACTTATATTACTTATTTATACTTTTTTTTATCTCAAAGTTTCCACTCCTCCATTTCACCCACTAATCTGAAATCTAGAGCCCCTCCTTCTCTCCTCCAGACGGCATATTCCACACAGAACGAGCTGAGCGGATGAAAGATTGCGTCGGTGACATGGCCACAGTCAGTAAGCAGTGTAATCACAAACACAATCACCATCACCATCATCACAACAGTTATGATCACCATAATCGGCATCATAATCATAAAGCTGACAGGGACGCTAATCAAAATGCTGATAGTAGAGTGGAAATGTAATTGAACTTGATGTGAAGGTATTTATCTCCATTTCAAAGCTGGAGGCTTCTTTTTTCCTTCTTTTTTTTTAAACTTCCAGACTTACAAATGTGACTGGAGCGAGGGAGCCTGTTCTACATTTTGTGTGCCTTTGAGACCGTTTGCTGCTATGTTTGTAACTTTGTGTTTGTAATATTTGTGTCAATGCAGCAGGGAGAGTGAATTACTGAGAAAGGAGGTTGTGGATGTTGTTGTGACTTAAAGGTTTCAGAGCAGATAGAATAAGAATAATAAAATATATTCAGTTTACTGTCATAGAAGTCTGAGAAACACAGAAAATATTAAACTTTGAGACACTGAAACTAGATGACTTGTTGCTATTTTAACTTAACTGCTTATACAAGTAACCAAGACTAAATAATGTTATTACATAATGTCATATATATATATATATACACACACACGCCATGACATTATGTAATAACATTATTTAGTCTTGGTTACTTTCCATATATATAAACATATGTTTTTGAATTCTGAATCTATGCTGATGACACTCCAATCAGGTGTCATTTTGAGTCGATCTGGTCCGTCTCCCGCCACCTGAGCTGCATTTAACCCACATGACTCTTATCTTTTTAAAGACCGTTCCATCACCGCTGACAACATGACTGTGACTCTTGCCCGGTCTGCCAAGAGCCTCCGTGTGATGTTACACAAACTACACTTGACATATCCAAGCTCTTGTCATCTCAAATCTATACTCTTCCCCTGACTGGGCTGCCAAACCAACACGTTCTCACTACATGATTCATACAATACTGCAGCTTGGTCAGTGCTGCAAAGTTTCCAAACTGTGACGCTCCACATAAACCGCTAGTGTCACTTTTGCATGTGTCTATATAGGCTTTTTACATACATAGTCTTCACAGGATGTGAGGTTTAGTCGACAAAACCACTAGGTTTAGGAAAAGAGCGTGAGTGATGTTAAATAAACAGCAGTCATCTGCACGCTTCCACCCCCACCTACATGGACGGCAGCCTTATCCTCTCTATTCCCCACAAATGTTTAAACCAGGGTCTCAACGTGAAGCACAGGGAAGTACACGGTACAGCGATTCTGGGAAGGGAACGGAAAACCACAAGACGTAGAAACAGAGGCTAAAGAGCACACAGTGGCGGCTAATTTACTTTACTAATTGAAGGAACTGAATTGTGCAAGTGCTTAAAAAAATGTATTAAAAAAATGTAAGAAAGATCTTTGAAGGGATGAAAGGGAGCTCTTAATATCTCTGGAGTGCACTTGTTAAAAGTGTAGATAAGTCAATGAGCTCTGTTTTATCTCTCTGGATGACAACACATTAAGCTCCATATGGCTGCAGGCTGATGACAACATGCACTCGTGGGCTGCGTTTTACTGTTTGAGGCCTCTTTGAAATACAGATTTGAGCCCCCCCACCCTCACACACTGTATAACCAGCACACCATAATGCTTCTAAAGCAACAGAAAGCAATTTGTGACGGAAACTACTCACATTAATACATGAATTATATGATCATCGGTAGTAGAATACTGAATCAAGGATAATCCAAACAGCTTATTAAAACAAATGTCTGTAATTTCCTCTTATATGGAGCAAATCGGATCATCATAATGGACAGTGTAATGTTCAGGCACCAAGAGCAAAACAGAGTGGGCAGAGATTTAGGCAACAGAAGTATCATTAGAATAAAAATAATAATTCCACGTATAACTACAGTGATTTGAGAGCTGCTAAACCGCTGGGGTGGCCGACCCTCAACACTGTTTGGAGGGTAGATATGAGCCGGTCAGAGAGCAAATGCCACGAATGAGACGTTTTGGGGTCTAATTAAATGTATTCTCATGACATAACAACAAACCAAACAACCAGTATAATGTACCTGGGGCATGACAACGAGAAAAGACAATTTAGTGGAGAAAATCACGAAACTAACATGTCATACATCGCATTTAAAAAAAACCTGCAATAAAATACAAACAGATTAAGAAAAACAATCAACTTGATAACAGGAAGCAATTATCAATTAGATGTTTCTTCTGCATCCAGCTGTTGAGTTGCACTAACTGCTTGTTTTTGTTCTTGTATTTTACTGCTGCATGTAGGCTTGTCAAGAAACAGCAACAGAAAACAAATCAAAGTGAGGCGCACGTCAAGTGTCGCAAGAGGTCAGAGGTCAAGGCAAAGTTAGAAAATAGTGCCACAAATGGAACAGCTCAGAAACAACGCCTGTCGGGCCTGAACGTTGACTGCTGTGTAATACTGCAATTTCAAGGTTCCTTTATTCACAGTCTGGATTTTCTCCCCCATTTTCCTTCCATCCCTTTTCAGTTTTTAAATTTAAGATTGAAGCAATACCTATTTCATTGGAAAATGAAGGACAGTGAAGGACATGCACGCACTCACACACACGCTCCAGTAAAATAGCACGATTAAATCACTTTTTCATCAGGACCCTCGAGCACCCCAATGACACACAGTCCTATCTGGAATCCTCGCAGCAAGCAGGCAAACATAGAGATGCCAGAGAGGTCCTTAAGGGGAAATAGTCAGAACACCTGTCTAATACTGTGAATATTCTGTAGAATATTTAAAATATGTATTTAAAATACAGCAGAGAGAAGCAGTACTGTGATGGAGCTCCAAACAGCTGGAAAGGAACAAACCTCTATTTCCTGGAGGGCAAAGACAACAGTCGGGCAAACCAGTAATTATTACTGGACGCAAGTCGTGACTTCACGTGAGTTCCTTGGAGGTGGATGGAGGTTGTGTTTATGCAAATCAGGTAGCAAAGTGCAATTACAGTTCTCCTTTTGGCATGAAATTTTGGTATTGGATATCATATTGCAAACGCAAAATGTTTTGCAGCTATAGATGCTGCGGCTGCACATACAGACCTCTGCTACATTAAACCGTTTAATAAATCTGAGCTTTGACGCTTTCGCTTTGACTTACAATTTCCATCCAGGTCGGTGCACGTAAATATACACATAAAAACTCTGCATTTTTAATGCATCTGAGGCGGTCACTCACTGGGTTAGATCAATGCTTGATTTTTACAAATATCGCCATCCACAGCTTTCTGTTTTCTTTCATTTAAAAGGTCTTTCATTCCAGCTGCAGTTTGTGGGTCAAACATGCGGGTCAAACAGCATGTGTACCTTGTTAATCAATCACAGCACATGGGTCGAACAAAATAGGCACCTTGTGTGCGTTTCGTCACATGAGACGGGTTAACTCTTCCAGCAGCATCCTGATGATCAAATCCTGTGTCTGAACCACTTAATGAAAGAAGAAATCTGTAATGTAATCTCACTCAGTCTTTTCCTGATGAGAGAGCTTGAATTCTCCTCCTCACTCATTAGAAAACGGTCCGCAATTAAAGAGGATGAGAGGAGCTGATGTAATTAGTCATTATACCTTCTGATGCTGTATTCCTCCTTCTAATAATGCTCTGATCATGTGCTCACGCCAGGGCTGCACTAAACTAGGAAATATGAATTTCTCTCTCTCTCTCTCTCTCTCTCTATATATATATATATATATTATTATGTGTGTGTGTGTGTGTGTGTGTGTGTGTGTGTGTGTGTGATAGTGATGAGGTCAGGAGATGCTCACGTTAACACACCCCGGAAATAATATTAGGTGGCATATCAAAGCTACACTCATTATATAAAATCTAAGCCACAAATGTTCCCCTCACATCTTAATTTGTTCCCCAACATATGATGAAAACTACGGATAATGTCGGGAGTCAAGGAGAAACACATTCATCTCAGGTCTTTTCGACAAATCAACTTACTACCGTGCTGCAACATTTGCATTTGCATATCACGTCATGATGCCGAACTGTTTTATGCAACAAAACAATCGAATGCTTACAAAACAAGTGGTACGATCAAACAAAATGTGTAATATCAATTCCCACGGGTACAGTTGACCGTATGTGTGTGTTGAAATGGTTTGTAACACTACTATGTTTACATTTCTCTCTGAGATTTTATTCTATTTTGCTTTCATATTGTTGTATGTATGGCCTTATATTTCACCTCTGCGGTGTAAATCCAATCCTACACAATATTACTTCAGGTACTACAAACATCCAATATCCACGGAGGATCGACACAATTCCATACTGTCTTATCTCATCTTATAAAGTCAGCAACATCTACTTTGGAGCTCATCTACTGGCATGCACACACACACACACACACACACACACACACACACACACACACACACACACACACACACACACAGAGAGAGAGAGAGAGAGAGAGAGAGAGAGAGAGAGGTTGTCTGCATGCACACAGGTACTGGCATTTTCCCATCTGCAGGACATCTGTTATTGTACTTCAAATCCAAGAGGTACCATTGTATGACTCTCCTTTTCAGAGTCACAGAAAAAAGACCTGTGGGAAGTGTGTAAGGCATGATAGGGCCGATAGAGCAATTATATAAAAAAAAAGAAAAATACATAATAGAAAAGCCAGTGTCAGGCGGACACAAGAAGGGAATGGATGAAAGAAAAAAAACACCATAAAGGAACACAAGTGAATGAGCAGCTAAGAGGTATGAGAGAATGAAGGAATGGAAGGAAACAGGCTTTTCAATCAGGAAATGTGATTTACTGACACGTAGGACAGGCCGCAGATCACTTCTGTCTCTCTCTGTCCCTCTCACCATTTAATTACCGTTCATCACAGACACAAGTAGCTGTTGATTGGGTTGTCTGTTTGAGCCTCGAGATCAGGACTGTGTTTGTTTGTCTCGGCAGCGGGACTCATTTCTAGCACTAATGACTTAGCCGGCTCTTCACAGGTGATGCAAATGATGGCGCTGTCATTGTTCAAAACTCAAAGAAATTCGCTTCTTCTTTCTCCCTCATTTCCTGCATCATTCCCCTCGCTATCTCCGAGATCGATTTCCGCCGGCTTTTCATATGCCTGACGCAATCTCTCGTCCTCCGTCTCCTCCCCTGTATTTCCCTCCACCCTGACCCCGTCGCTTACTCTCCATTCCTCTCATTCACTCCGGGGCAGTCGACGCTCTGTTTGAGAACAGAGATTAGCATTGTGTTTGTTTGTCTCTGCGAGCGTCTGGATTCATTTCTCACACTAATGACCTGGCTGGTTATTAATGGATGATAGCAGTAATGGAGCTGTCATTTTCAAAAGTGATGTTTGGTTCCTCTCCTTCTATGTCCTCCTATTTCCTCCACTTCTATCTCTCCCTCTCCTTTAGAGTACGGTATATGGTCACATCAATATTTCACTCTGATCTCATTCACGTCAGATACTCATTCTCAAGGATACATACACACAGAGACACTATATTCCTGTTTGATGTGCTATTAATAACACAGGCTCTACATCATTTGAACCATCTATATAAGTTTGAAGTTCATCGAACTTAGTAAATGTATAAGCTTGAAAGGGGTCGTATAAAAAGCAGAGCAAACCACTGTTGACATGAAGCGGCGGTGTTAGTGTGAGACGTAGGAGCGGATAATAATGAGGTGCATGGGTTTGTTTGTGTTGCAGCTATATACATCACCAACCGTTCTCAGAGCTAAAGATAGTGCTATTTCAAAGCAGCCAAGTAAACAAATCAGATTTACCTGAGCATACAGCATCATCAAAGGTAAACACATCTAATTGTCTCATTTGCATTTATTTACATTGCGTTTATTTGGCACTTTTGTCAAAAGTAATTTATTTTTCAGCCAATACAGTTTTCCGCCCACAAGTGTGAGGAGTGGTTTGGGTACAATGTCAGTGATGCTTTGATGCGTGGATAAGATGACGCAGGGATCAAACCTCACTGTCATTGGCCGGACTATTCTACAGCAAAGGCTAAAGGCTCATTTAACCAAGTTCATTTAAACTGGTATACAAAATAATAACGAGGAGGCAAAGTTGTTATTAATTGTTATACTTGTCTGTCTGAATGCAGCAGGACTGTGTTCTATTGTGCAGCTAGATCACGTGAGAAGTATGGATTTATTTCAGCTGCAGCTTGGTTGCAATTACATATAGTTGTGATGGCATCCATCCAGGAATGAAAGATGAGCCTAGAAAGAGGCTCCTCTTGATAAATTAACTTTAAATCCTGCATATTGTGAGGGTTAGTATTGTGCCGGTGGGAAATTGTTTCAAGTACGGCATCCATCCATCCATCCATCCATCGTCTACCTCTTATCCTGTATTCAGGGTCGTGGGGGGGCTGGAACCGATCCCAGCTGACATTGGGCGAAACAACGGCATAAAAAAAAACTAAATATATATTTTAAAAAAAATCCAAACCACTCAAAACCCCTCCAAGGTCTAAGAACTTAGCAGGTAGAGTTCAGTGACAATATCATATTTGAAATACTCTTGTATCATCACAGTGTAACAAAGTTTACATTGTAGCCAGAAGTGTTAACAACACCTTCATCATTATCCAATTTTGCTGTCTCAAAATAAATCTTTTAAATAATAAAATAATTTTGGCACTTTCAATTGTGAAGAATTTCTAGAAAATCTGTTATGAAATCTATCACAGAATTGGCGGAGCTTTGTTCGGGACTATTCTTCAATAGCAACAACTCTTCTAATACTGCACAGAGGAAGAGTGAGCGGCAAACATAAAAGAGGACTTTTATTGTGAAGAATTTCTATGGAATAGAATGTGTTTATCGACCGTTTTCTTGCTGCTCCTTTGACCACAAAACATATACAATCACTATGAGACTAGGCAGGTCGCATTGACAGGTCAAGTGCCCACGCACATGTTCGGACACGGCTGAGTTCCGTTCTGGTGCATACGATCATTTGTGGCCGTATGAGTGTGATACACCCAGTACAGTGGTAAGAGGTAACATTAGTGGGGGGATTTCATCATCACAACCCATTGTGTTATCGGCTGATTTCATCAGGCAACAGCAGTCAAACTGGAGGCCACAGAGTTTTCAGCGTCTGCAGTAAAATCAAACTGTACTCTGTGTGTGCGTGTGTATGCGTGTGTGTGTGTGTGTGTGTGTGTGTGTGTGTGTGTGCGCATGCGTGCGTATTCGTGTGGAGACTCAGGGGAAAGCAGCGCACAGAGCTACAAATCTCCGCTGCCACACACAAGCCTGGAGGCCAGTCCTGTAGTAACCAAGGCTGTACCTGCTCAAACACATACAAATGCTCAAAGTCGATAAATCATATCGCCAGCAGCACGGGCCTCTATGTGTGTGTGTGTGTGTGTGTGTGTGTGTGTGCGTGCCTGTATGTGTAGATGCGTTTGTGTGTGTTGGCCAGGTTAAAAGAAATGACACACGTCAATCACAATTACGCACCAACCAGAACATATGCACACAAGCACACTCGCTCAAATGCAAGCACAATGTCTAGCCAACAATAACACGATAAGCAAATACAAATGCAGACTTACCTGTTGTGCCATCAGTGGATGAGGTAAGACATGAAAGGAAAACAGCAAAAAGAATATGTTAGCTTACAAACTGATATTCTGTACACGGGTCTCTTGTGTTTTGTGCACAAGTAAATGCAAACCATGAGATAAGTACCTAAATCTGTTTTTCCATCCAGTCACCATGTGGTGCAGATATGTTGAGTATTTAATTGCTTTTACCTTCATTCTAACATCAAATGATTCACTTTTATTAACTTTCCCCACACGTGCTGTATTTAACCACCCACACACACATAAGCACACGTATACGCTGTATAGCCACACATTCAAGAAAATGTTCACTGATACTTTGACCTTCGCTGCAATAGTATGCAACTAGGCCAGCTTTTAAATCTGAGTCAGGAATATCGCAGTCTGGAAATTCTGACCCTTTCTCGCTCCCTTGCTGAGTGTCCTTGTTAAACCAGGGCGGGGGAGGAGGGGTGAGAAGAAGAAGGCAAACACACAAACACAAACACGCACAGCAGTCATACAGACACACATATTGATTTGAAAGTGCCACAGCCCCAAAACAACAAGTCGGTTCAAATGGCAAAGCCCTCTAGTGGCTGTCAAGTGACGAAGTTCACATTCCTGTTTCCAACAAACAGCTAGTGTTTTTTTGTTTAAGCATAACCACATAATTGCCTACCTTAACCACATGTTTATAATTGTAACCGTGACAACAAAGGTTAAAAATGCATTGTAACTTCATTAGAAGGCCATGCCAGGTGCCATGCTGGGCACACATGTCCATATACTACACACATATGGAGTCACACATGATGATAAAAATGCTCTCTTTCTGAGAAGCCAGGCAGAGAAAGTCAGAGTGGGGACATTTCCGAATGTCAAAGCTCTCACCATGAAATGTGTATTGAAAGCAAAAACACATATAAGTAAGTGATCATGACCACTTTATTTAAGTGTGTGTGTGTGAGTGTGTGTGGGTGTGTGTGTGTGTGTGTGTGTGTATGTGTTAGTTTGCGTGCATGCTTAGCAGTGGGATTATTACTGACATGCAAGTATTAACAGTGCAGATTGCTGTAAATGCAATCAACTGGAGATCATTAAACAGACCACTTACAGTTTATGAAATGTCAGCTGATTATATTGTGTATTAGGTGTATTAATGCAACTGTGTGTGTGTGTGTGTGTGTGTGTGTGTGTGTGTGTGTGTACCCTTAATGACTTGTGTTCGAATTAAGTCAGTCAATATTGGATGGTTTGGGGGGCCAACACCTAAAAGTTAAAGATATATTAGCCGATCTTTGCTTTTTACATAATCACAAACAAGATGTTTTGGCTGTGATCCCCGTTTTTACAGCTTAACAATTAACTTCATGATCAAAGTGAACAATTGCAGTAAATATGGGTAAAGAGATCATTTTGAGCAGTAAAATCTACTGGAAATTAAATGATAATAAAGAATGAATAACACTTACAATAACTACTTTACTTAATTACCTTAAATAACAATAAAGGACAAGTTCAGATGTTTATGTATATTTAAAGAGTCGTCGTTGCTCTCATTTATTGATTTTGTGTAAAACCAGCATTACAGTAAATTGATGTAATTTTCTGAACTTAGACTGTTGTGTTCTATCATTTGTCTTTACCCACTTAATCATTATGTCCACATTATTCATCCACAACCTCATTGTGTACATACCGTAGCTAGGTTCACACGCTGGTCGCTAACATTGACTTCTTTGTCTAACTTCCAACATGTGCTGATTAGATCTGTGATAAACAATCAGTTGATACTATCTGCCAGTGAATACATCTGAAGCCCTCCATCCAGGGATGGAGCAGAATATCTGTCAGTTCCAGATAAAAGAAGCTCCCAGTATTGACCAGCAGCGTCCCAGCTCACCTTATTAATCAACTCAAAATCCATGAGGAACTCACTGGGAGCATGCAAAAAGGCTGGCTCCTTCAAGGTTAGAGATGTACACACACACACACACACACACACACACACACACACACACTCCAAAGGCAGACAGAGGGACGAAGGGAGGTTTAAAGAGACCTTATTCCATGTGCGCTGCTGAAGGCATGGCTTATTAAAATGTGATTGAGGCTGCAGCTCAGAGAATGACTCAGCCGAGTTTAATTAAAGATGTCAAACTATTCATCTGTCAACCTCCAATATGCGTATACAGAATGCACATATGCATAAATATATTCCTTTTCACACCCAAAGCCATGGCACAACGCCTCTCTCTCCAATAAAAGCCTGACCTTCACATAATCATCTCCCCTTTATTCATGCCGTAAACAGACTGGCCTTTGACTTCCCTATTCTTGCCATGTCTTTCCCCCGTCCACAGCTCGATCAACGGGACAGCCGTTGTCAACGCACGCAATGTGCCTGTATCGCCTCAACCGTACATGAATGGGAGATGGAGGGAGAGCACCGCAAGTCATTTTGACCAAGAACATGAAATGGAATTGCTTCAAAACTGGAAGTAGGAGCTGTTCTATACTCAGTCAGCCACCTGTGCCAACACTTACTGGTCTTATTGAAATGAGAATTTCTTTTTTCCCCCCCTCATAGTGACCAAGCCGTGCTCGGCATTTACACACAAAAAGAATTTAGCTGTTGATTTAATTTTGTTTTGGATGACAGCACTTGAAGATTGAGTTGGCAAGAGTCTTCTGGGATATTGATTGGAGAAAACAGAAACCTGTGTGCCAAGTACAGAATTACGTATTTTTACCCTTAAGAAAGCACTGAAATTTAAATGGCAATGAAAGTCAAGAATTTAGGTAGAGTAGGCATGTCAGCACTGTGTTTGCGAGTGCTGTTTGCTCCTGTAACGTTACCATGCATCATTTCCAGTCAGCTCATTTAAATGACACGCTGGCAGCAGCCGTGCACCTCGTAGCACAGCATCCTATGATGACACATTCGAAACTCCAGCACATACAGCACATTACAGGCAGGGAACGTCTTGTTTGTGTAATTGCCAAGAGTTGTCGATTCTAATTACCATATTCATAGACCAGTCAACAGCCCTGCAGTGTTTAATTACTTGCTTTAAGTCTGTACGATTTAATGACCATATAATTTTTGGTCCATTAACACGCACAAAAAAAAAACCCAACTTGTTTTGCATCAAGAATGTACACAGATGTGTAGATGTGTGTGTAGATGGAACGGCTTAATTGGGAAAAGTAGCGTGTGAAATTCATAAGTCAACATCCCTGTCAGGGCTCAACTGATCTGATCTCACAAGAGAAACTTGGAAGGGAAACAGACTTCTGCTTCTGCGACAGAGGAGAATACGTTTTGTATAATAAGCTTTGATATTTTAGTTTGATTTAAGGCAGCATCAAACTTTGTTAAATGGTGCTTGTAGGAGAATCTTATCTGTTCTTATTAAGGCTACAGTGTACATTCATTTTACTATTAGTCAGTTGTGGTATACTGAATCATTTATCATTTAAATGAATCAACTAAACTGTCCCATTTTATCCAGCCAGGTACACGGTCAACTATAAATACTCCTTTCTAATGATATTTGCACTCAAAATACAATTATGAATGAAAAATCACAAAATTACTTTTAAATTAGAGTTTCTCCTTCAAACATTACATGTTTGAAACTATGTGTTCAAAGGTGTAATGTTTAAATAGGATACAAGGGATAAAAACACCATCTGGCTTAAATCAGGTTACATGTGTCCCTCTGGATTTGAAAGTCAGCCTGAAAAAGGACGTCCAGCCAGCTGTTACTCTGACAACACTATGACATCTGACTGGAGAGTGGTTGCGTGATGCCAGCGAAATACTGGTGTGAAGTTTGCCTTGGTGGGCTAAAAGTAACTTCAATACCCCCACCATCAATCTCCTCCAACAGCATGGATTACAGCTGGAAGACTCATGCAAATATTAATTTTAACATGCCTACCTCAGAGGACATGTATCACACAAGAGGAAATTGTATTTATATAATTCAGATATTTTTTTGTTCATGGCATTTTCTTTTTAGCCATGCCATGGGGATATGAAGCTAGATACAAATGTTGGTCAGTGAGTTGGTTTCAAACACTCAGGATAAAAAACACCCACAGTTATTGATCGTGGTGAATTTCAGTTATTGGGATGACCATAAATATCATCACGACTGACTTGAAAAGATGTCTAGCTCACTATGGTAGATACGTGAAAAATGGAACCTTATTTTAATAATACAGGGTACAAAAAAACAAACAAAAACATATAATACATATATATGACCATATGATTAATGATCATCTTATTTTTGAATGTTTTTCACGAAGAAAAGTTGTGTCTTATATGTGATACAATAAAAAAAATGTTTATTAACTAAATGTAAAGTGATTCCAGTATGTTATAGTGCCATTGAAGAGTTTTAAGCACCTATTCATGATTATCGAAATAATATCATGGCTTGAAAGTATTTTGATATGATCATTTTCATATCCTCCCATCCCTAAACAAAAGATGTGAATATGAAAAACGTGTAGAACTATAGAAGAGATCACCATGATATCAAGTATAGTCATTCATGCACCCCTCAGGATGATTGCAACAGCTGGAAGCAGTTCTGTTTCACTTTGGAAAAGCTAACACTGTCTAACTAGATTACCCAAATGGCTGTTGGTTCTGTCCACACAAACATACATGCAGAGAGTCCATGACTTTACATGCAATATTCATTCTACCCTTCAGGGTTCAACTATTTGTTGCTGTTACTGACACATCCCAAGAGTTTGTGTGTCATAAACAAGAGTGCATCACCAGGGAGTTACTTAGCTGCAGAAAGCTACAAAATGATTCAGTGAGGAATATGGAAAGGCACTAAAAGCTACAAGGAACCGCTCTGTCAATCTCTTTCTCTCTCTCTAGAGAGGCAGACACCTACTGAATTATTGAAGCAGGCAAGACATCTCTCAAACCCACACACACACACCGTACACACAAACAGTAACCGTATCCCTGCCCTCAGGGGGGAAATTAGATAATGACCAACTCAATCTGACATGTTTTAGAGACCATAAACATCAGAGTGAGAGAAAGAGAGGGAGCGAGAAGAGAGACGCTGACACTGATCGAAAGGAGGGCTGGGGAGGTGTGAAAAAGAGAAACAGCCTGCCCGTGATTTATTTTACACTCTGACACTCAGGGGTGGGAAGGCTTTCAAATGTGATCTGTGCAAGTCACCTCACTCGTGAGTAAAATCCGTTGAAAAGTGACTTCATAAAGACCATGGTAGAGAAGGGGAAAATACAGCCCGCTTTAAAAAATACCAAATACAAATTGGACGGATGGGATAGGTTGCCATGAAATTTGGTACATTCATGGATCAATTGTTATTACTGTTTAAATGTGAGTGGGCTAACATGCTGGTGAATGTGGTAAACCTGCCTCTATGTACTTCTAAGTCCAAACAACACTCAACAACTCTGATTTTAAGGGCATAACATCCTAATTATAGAGTTAATTACCAGTTCCAAGGCAAAGGTCCAAGACCACAAACTCCCAACAAAACAGCATACCTCTTGTTCACTGGCTTTTCCATTTGGCTCATCATAGCAGAGAAAGCACAATTGGCATGAGATGAAATAAAAAAAAAAACTGCATTCCATTTAGGCGAGCCAGTTGCAGGTTTTTGGTATTGTGCACACTGGCTCACCGTCACTCTCACTGGGGCACTTGATGGAAACGAGCCATCGTTAACGGAATTAGTTTCACCTGTCTTTTCCTACTACGACGAGTCGACATGTCCACCGTGAAAAAAAAGGTCAATAGTATCACAATAACACGCTATGGCTCATCACCGCTCATAGATCCAACATATAAACCACATTACAGAGACCTCAATCAAACCTGGGCATGACGAGAGATGTAGAGGGAGCCAAACCCAGAGGAAGAAACATCTGATCATATGCTAGAGCCGGCGTGAACGCAGCGGAGGTGACAGCTTCATTAATGGCAATGGCAACAGAAACGCTCCCACAAAAACATACAAAAGTATTCTGACATATAAAGCATACGCCTTTATTTTCACTGTGACAAGCACATGATGATCAAAACAACCTATTATGCATGCAACTATACACACACACAAACACACACTTATATCCTCCCCTTCCATCAAAACCAGCTGCTACGGATGTGAGTTAAAACCCTACATTATTACAGACATATGTTGACAGAATGCTGCCTGTCATTAGTATTATGTAGATTTTCTAACGACAGCAGACGTCCGTGACAATGAAATATGGTGAAAATCCAATGAGGACAGCTTGAAGCCGTATGAGATCACTACTGCATGCTCGGTAATGGGATATTAACACTGGCAATTCAATAGAGTGAATCTGTTTGAGTGCTAGGATGATTAATTGAGTAATATATCAAATCATTAACGGAAAGTAAGTCAACAATAATTCTGGTCATTTTTAAATGAAACCAACCCTCACATACTATATAATGTGAGGATATGGGTCTAAACTGAATATCTGTAGGTATGGGACTATTGTTCGGACCAAGCAAGACTTTTTTTCACTATTTTCTGATGAACTTGATGGAGGGACTATATAAAAAGTATGATTCCTTAACTTTTCATTACCTACTCATTACCTACCTCAGGTCAAAATATTATTTAAAGTATTTAAACCCTTTTGCATTCCCCACTGTGTATCCATTTAACAATACATGCACCACAAATACAATTTCTTCATATAATTATATCAAAATCCAATCCAATCTTTTCGCCTGTACAACTAAATATGACTTGTGCTTACGTAAGCTAGTATAAACCAATGAACAACAACAATATCATGACCAATCCATCTGTAACTTTTAGCGACCAGGGAGCAGTTGAGCCACGGTCCCATGTAGCTCCGTAGTATTCAACATTCTAAGCCCACTTTTTAGCGGTCCAATCAAATGTCAAGGATTTTACTAAAATCTCTCTTGTAGCCCCTCAAATATTCCCGTTCGACTGGGGAGTGCTCCCAGTACAGAAGCTAAAGACGCTCTAACTTCCATTTCACTGGAAGTTATTCAAATTTATGCTGAAGGCAACATGAATGTCTGGAGCAATCCATCTAATAGTTTTACTTAATACCCCAGAATGTCAACCTACTTCCTGTGAGAGAGAACATAAAAAATAAAGTCAAATTCATTGGGAATTGTCCTCTTGAGACCATACGTGTCTGCACAAAAGTTCATGACAATCCCTCAGATCATTTAAAAGAACAGACCAACAGACCGACCCCATGGTGGATTCACACCACTAGCATTTTCCATAATAATGTAACACATCCAGATGTTAGAGGGGTAGCTACCAATCAAATATTTTATATATCATCATATCACGATCTTTAAGGTACTGGATGCGATAACACTGGTGGCTAAATATGAATATTGGTTCAGGCTGTGTCCAACACAATCCCTCTTCTAGGAATAAAAAGAGGATTTTCTACACTCCAATGTCGAGGGAAGGGGAAGGAGTTTAAAAACTGCTTTCTAATAGAATATTGCTCAAAGTAAGACATCCAGATGCAGAACTAGTGGTAGAGTATAGCTATCAGTTGTTTCCCCCCTCTAATGTTCTGACGATGGCTTCTCCGTCTTTTTCTCAATCTTTAAACATTAGCAGAAAATCAGTCAGCATCTCTTCAAAAGAATCAACGGCTATGCAGGAGCGCTTTTATATCCGCGCCAAATACACCGACAGAAAGGCAATCCCCACAGAGACGGAGAGGAGTTTGGAGGGGCTGCCACCACAAAGCCGACTGAAGTGCACACACACATACATGTTTTATTGATGATGGATTCAACGTTTCTCCCATCACATCCTCCGTCTGTCCATCTGTTCTGCCCACAGTGTTGATGGGCTTCACATGAAAGCTCCTCCTCTCCGTCTCTTCTCCAACCATCTTTCTCTCTTTTTCCTCCCATTTCCTCTTTTCTTATCATCAGCCAATATTACACTGGCAATTCTTTAGCTCCCTTACTTTGTCCGTCTCTCTGTCCTCCCCTCCAACACACACACGCCTACAAACACACACACACACACACACACCTACAAACACACACACTCAAAACGTATTTATCTTGGTCATAGGGGGACAGTGACCTCTGTAGCCTGTGACCGAATTGTCCTCAAATGTGATTCTCTCTCTATGTGTGTGTGTGTGTGTGTGCCTGCATGTGTGTGTTTGTGTGTGTGTGTCTTCCTGCCTCTTCACACTCATATTGATTATATCAAGGCTCCAATCAGGGTTACCAGGCCTGTAAATTTACTGATCGATCTATCCAAGAGCCTCAGGGTGGATGGGAAGCTGTGTGTGTGTGTGCGTGTGTGTGTGTGTGTGTGTGTGTGTGTGTGTGTGTGTGTGTGTGTGTGTGTATGTGTGTGTGAGCATTCATACACTTTGACAGACAGCAGTTGGAGGGAGTTGTGTATTTTTTTTTAAAGGGGTACTACATGACAAGGAAAAATCTCCTTCAGTGCAGAGATTAGGATCAGCATTTTCTCGTTTGAAATCAATAGCTCACAGTGAGATGTATGTATGCAGAAGAAAAGCGTGGAAAAGGGAACAAGGATGAAAGGAGCAGCGTGTGAGAGCGAGAAGGTTTATTTTGAAGGGCACTGTTTCATCAGGAATTAGTGGAGTATAAAACGAGAGAGAGAGAGAGAGAGAGAGAGAGAGAGAGAGAGAGAGAGAGAGAGAGATAGGGAATAGCCAGGAGAGACTGGAGGTGATAATTGGTATGAAGAGAAGGTATAGAGGCAGGTTAAGTGGAGAAAGAAAAATGTCGGACAGAGCAAAGGAGAGATAAGAGAGACTGACAGGTGTTCACCCAAGACTCTGCTTCATTGACAAGACTGCTGTATGTCTGCAGAGCATTCGCTCAGAGGGTGTGTGTGCGTGTGCGTCTGTGTGTGTGCATGTATGTGTCTGGTGAAGGTGACTCTAGGGTTCGTCTTGTCTAAGCTGCTTCTGCAAACTGCGCTCAGCCTCTTCCCCTCAGCCACGCAACCAGCCAATCAGCACACACACACACATACACATCAAGGTGCAAACACAGACATGACAGAAGACGGCCAGTTAATTTAGATGCAGTGGGAAGCTCCCAGGTGGGAATGTGTTCAGGCAGAGTTAGGCTGTAAAAAGAATGTGCAAGCTCAGCAAAACCCTCCCCTCAGTATAAATGGAAAAGGGGAGAGACGTGTAATACGAGCTACTACACTGACCAGCTTTGAAATGAAGAATATAGTCGCTCCGTAGCAGAAAATCCCATAGTTACTAAAACTGCCCACATGCACATTTAGTTTGATAAATAGAGACAGTTGGGGTCAGTGACTGGCAGCCCCGGAGAGACTGTTGTCTTGAAAAGTGAATATTAATAATAAAAGATGACAGCATTTAATTGTCACCATGAGACTGCGCTGAGACAGGCCGCACGGTCTGACACACACAGTCACAACGCAACCACGCAAACAAACACACACACTCTGTGGTTTGGAGCTTGTCAAGGTTTTCAACCTTGTCAGCAGGTCCACCAGCTAATGAACAGACAGTCTGGAGACGGCATGCATTTACACAAATATATTAGGAAATATGCAGTACACATCCCAAAGCCCTCGCAAAAAGGATTCAGTGCATTTCTGAAAACCTGACAGCGTGCAAGCAGGGCAGAAGACAGGATTTCAGAATGAGCGAAAACGATGGCAAGGGGGACAAACACGAGAGAAGGCTCTTTTAGGAGAAACAAACAACCGGCTCAGAAGAGTGAAAACAACTTTCCCTCCTCCTGAGGATAAAAGTGGGTCTGCTTGAATGACAATGACAGCTTTCCTGTAATTGTTTGCAGAGAGAGATCCTGATAAGAGACACAAGAGAGAAGATTATACAGCACAAGACAACCCGAGACAACACAAAAGCTGGGTACTTGGCCAAATTAAGATTTGAATCTGCAAAAAAATCTGATTAAAGAGTGAGTAAACAGTCTATGTTCCTGACCAGGCATTGAAAGCGCGGTACAACACACTGATTTTGGTCGGCACAAATGAACTGACACCCTACCTAGTTGAATAAGTGGGTCAGATTCTAGCCTGGGATCATGACTCATTACTTCAGCAGGTACATTTTCAACGTAGATCATCTTAAGCTCATGTTTTATCCCGACTCTCCCGAATGCTTACTGTTCCTTTACCTCAATACAAACTACCCAATCATTTCCTTGCACAATATAAATCCACCAAACAATAGGCTGGCTCAGGCCAGGATGGCAGAACTAGATTGAACCGGCCGGCTCTGCAATACACACGCCATAATACGTGCAGTATTATCTGATAGACTTCACTACTGTATAAAAAGCAATTACAGCGGGGGCTCTTTAAACGCTGCTGTCCAACCTTTCAGCACACTCTCCTATAGTATATTTACAAAGTATCAGTTTCTTCTATTCACTGCAGAGACAACAAAAGGTTAAGGCTAGCTGTTGGGATGATGGGAGGGAGGTAAAGTAATTAGCTGCGAAATTTAGAAATAATGACTATAATTATCAACTACGTGTCAATATGTCTACTGCTGTAAGAACATTCACTCAACTCAAAGATATATTAACTGTAAATCTGTCGGACAGCTCGGCTGCATTACCAGCATCATGAAGAGACAGTGTGGAAGTCGCTATAGTTACACATTTTGTCATGCACCTCAGTCTCAAGCCTGCTTGCTGGTATTACTAGAGTCATATTGGTTGATGAGATATTTTGTGTTACTGCGGCTGCTTCTACCACTACTCCAGCTTGACCCCCCCCCCAGTATATACTTTTGTCCTGACCAGAATACTCTGATGTAGCCAACAACACCAGGCAGCTGCAGGCTTACAACATAGTTGACCCTGCTTGAAACAGAAACACAGTCGACCTCAGTGCTGCATACAAATGCATGTATATTCACTGCAGCTATCATTTATTTGCATAAAAGCTCATGAACATTTAAGTAGTGATTGTAACCTAAGGAAAGTGAAAATATCATAATTTACAACAAGTGGCGAAAGGGCAGCAAATTTAAGGATTAAAAAAATTATTTAGTCCAAAACATTTAGATCCTCAAACAAGCTGTACAAGCCCCAAACCGTCCATGTAGCACACTGGAAACAAAGACGCTGCACGAGAAACAAACAACACTTTTCCACAAGTCAACTCCACTAACCACACCGTTGAACAATGGCAGCGGATGTGTGAAGAATTAGACTAGCTCTGCCAGCGAGGCTGTCCACAAACTTCAGGCTGATGTCAACACTGCGTGTCATTTATTCACACAAATGTTTCTTTTGTTTCTACAAACCAGCTGGAATCGGTGTCTGCATCAAGTATACAAGCAGGTAACAAAGACTGGCTTTGTTTTGATTGAAGGAAGAAAAATGTTTTTGAACTGACAAAATGTGACGGTAATGAGGGATGTTTTTCTTTTATTTCTACTGCTTGTCCTTCCCGGATAGAAGACGACTGCAATAAAACTGTCCACATTCCACATATCTTACCACAGTCCTTGTTGGGGATGTGCCTAGGCAAATGAATAAATCAAATCCTATTTTCCTTATGTTTTCAAGATAGCCCACCTGAACTTTGACTGGTTAACTATTGCACCAGCTCCCCAGCCAACAAATGGATGCTCATGCATTATGCAGGGGGAGCAAGTGGCTCATCAGGGATGCATAGTGAAACGTGGAAAGCAGAGGGGGGTGGGGGTGGGGGGGGCAATGGAGAGGAGGAGTCATGGGTGAGGGCAGATAGGGAAGATGGAGAGGGAGGGGGGAGATAGAGAGGGCCATGGTTGAGGAAGCACAGGGCAGTGTTTCCCCCACGTTCACACAGCAGCGGCGCGCCGCCGCCGCTGAATTTTCTCCGCCGCTGCAAAAAAAATCCTTTAAAAAAAAAAAAAAAAAAATTTTTTTTTTTTTTTTTTTTTTTTTAAAGGATTTTTTTTTAAGGATTTTTTACGTAGCTCCTTTTAGAAAATGTACAGCGCGTAACGTCAATTGCGCAGCACGCGGCACATCGTCACGTAACCAACATCAAAGAAGAAAAATACACAGCGAGTGTGGCAGTTGTTGGCAGTAGGCTACCCTACACGGTTGCAAAGTTACATTGATTCTAGCAGTAGCGAGTGAAGCGGAAGATCGAAGAAAGAAGGAAAGAGTGAGACAGACAGAGAAAGAGAGAGACAGACAGAGAGAGAGAGAGAGAAAGTAAGTTGCTAAAATGTGTCGCTACATGACCACCAGTGTCGCTCTCTTGTCCTCTTCCCCTGACTCTCACTGTCTCACAAAGGAGCTGAGCTCACCTGAGGTCTATTTGTAGTGCTAAGGCTCACACTGATTGGTATTCAATTAGCTTTATTTTTTATTTTTCATGTGTGTGAGTCTGTGTTCTTTTCAAATTTTAGTTAGGTTTATAATTTAAAAAGATGTGTTTTGCCCATTGTTGCAGGAGATTTCATTTTTGAACAAAGTGTCTTATGTAAAAAACAGTTATGCTTTTGGCATAGCAACCATGTTTAGTGTTTAAGCATTAGGCAAAAATCTGTAAATAAATTGTGCAAATTATATTTGCGTTGTGGCATTTTTTGTTAAATATTACTATACAAAAATATAAAAATCTGTAAATGAAGACACAAAAGGCAAAGTTACAACACCAATAATCCCATCTACAGTAATACACAGGACTGTTTGAATAGGATTTAAGTGCATATTCTCCTCTCAAAGTGCACCAGATTCATGCATTCCAATGTAAAGGGTACAAAAAAATTTCGGCCGGGGGGGCATGCCCCCGGACCCCCCTAGAGGGTTCGGGGACCACCGCTGCTGAAAAAAATCCTGCGGGAAACACTGCAGGGTCATTGGCAGCTCGAGAGACAGAGGGAGAAAGAGAGAAGCTGGGAGGGAAAAAATATGGAGTTCATGACTCGATGAGAATTAAGAGGAGAGAGGGGTGAGACTGACTGACAGAGACATGAAGGACTGTGAAATCTTGACATTAAATACATAAGGGAAAATTATGTTCTGAAGGCAAGTTAAATATGCTTTCTCACCACTTTACTCTGTCATATTCTGTGTAAATATGGCTCATTGCATCAGTCACATGGTGAAAATTTGCCGTTCAATTTTGAACTTTAAAGCAGCCTGTGTTTTTGCCACCACAACTCTTAGAAAGCCACTATGGACGTGTCACAGAGTACAGATTGAGACCACGATTGACAACCAATTAATTCAACAGACATTTCTCACACTCATCCGTTGGAAAATCGTACAGCATAAAAGGAGCCTCTGAACACATCGTGATCACAATTACAGCACCTTAAAATCAGGCTTTCCTCTCTCATCACGTTTAGATTAGGTGCAAGAATCGTTGTTTTGCAGGTTGAAATTGACTCATACCACATTTTCCTAATCGAGGGTCTTGCTATCTGTGAAATGAAATGGTGTGGTACCAGAGAGGGGAGGAAAGAAATGAGGAAGACAGAATGGAGGAGGATAGCAGACACGGCGGGACAAAGGACAGCCAATGTTGCAGGAGACAAATTACGACCAGCAGGTTTCCTCATGTGATAGGGCAGACAATACACACAGACGCACACATAAACACGGCAGCAGGTTGGTAGCATTGCTTGAAATATTAAACATAAATGTCACAGCCTCTCCCTCTATCCATCGCTCCTCTCCTCCCCTCTTTCCTCCCTCCTCTCCGCTCCTGTCCTCCGCCCTCCACTGACAGTTTCCTGTTAATGAGTTTCACTTGCACAGGAGACCACAGAGAGGAATAAAAAGCTCACACACTCTCTCTCTCACACACACACACACACACACTCTCACTCACTCTGCAGGTAGTATAGAGCCCTGGCTGAGACATGACTAATACTGGCTCTCACATGGCCGATCCAGAACGGTATGGGGAAGATCAGCTATAATAAGACCAATGTAAGCCCACTGTCTGCTTAAATCTCTGGAGAACATCTTCATGTTAGGGGTAATCAAAATGGAAAGCCACTGGTTACACAACTGTCACCGTGAGCCTGATGTCAACTGGTTAAACTGGAGATTTCGTCCATTTAGCATTGTTGTCATTCTCCAGTTGAGGCCAGAGCCATGGCTTAGAGGAAGATTGTGGAAGTCATATGTAGGTCCATCCATCCATCCATCCATCCATCCATCCATCCATCTAGATTATATTCATACAACCAACCCCTTGGATTCCCCCTTAAATGGCTATACGGTTGTTAAACTACACCACTTGGCAGCATTATATTCCCCTCCAGCTCTTCATTGAAGCCACATATTAATTACACTGAGCAACATATTTAAACTCAAGACTGCATGTTTTATAGCTGCACCATTCCATCATAAAGAAATACTCTCAATGTCATCATTTTATACACTCAACCCCTAAATGTTGCCTGAAGTGCAGTATGTAGTGTGTCAGTCTATCCTTGAAAATGTGGGGTGCGTGACTTTGAACAATGACTGTGCTGAATATGTGATTTCCTTTTTTAATTTCACAACAATTAAAGCAATTCGCAGGTGTCATTGCAGAGAATTGAACTCAGACTTCACATTGACTTTCCGCTTTTGACTTTTCAAGTGCAGGTGAAGCATCCGACAGCATTCACAAAGTTCTTCTTCAGTCAAAGCTTAAGGGCTTTCTTCAGAGCACGCCACAGAAGTTTTAACCATAGCAACCTACGTTTCAAGCCAAATCTCAGACAACCGTGGTGGTTTATACAAGACTGAGAGCCAAATGTCTCTGCATCGAAACACGTCTGTATTGACTTGACAGCACACTGAGTCAGCTGGCCTGCAGTCAACCGGAGAGCATGAACATGCTAGAGAACAAGAACGGCCGCCTCAGCTGAGATATTATCCAGTTTAAGCCTGATATAACCATGACTGGACGAGTCTCGCTGATTTGCCGTAATTTATAGTCAAATCAGTTGAGGAAATAAATCAGTCACATCATAAGCTGTTTATTTTCTATCACGTACAGAAGGTCTTGGTCTACGAGACTTCTCTTCCAACCAGGATCGGAACATGCTGAGTCTCTACAAGGTGGATTATGCCTGCTGGCAAGTGCTCAAGTACTCACAGGGTGTATCAAGGGCATAGTGCTCTCGCTCTCTCTCTGTCTCTCTCTCTCTCTCTCTCTCTCTCTCTGTCTCTCTCACACACACACACACACACACACACACACACACACACAATACGTCTCTTATTTTGGTGCCCTGTTTGGCTGGATGGTGTTTCTCTCAGTTCAAACTCACATCTCTGAATCTGTTCCAGGATCTGTCCTTGTTGTACTGAGCCACGGTGCTCAGCCATTTGTCATTACTGTTACCGGAGACCGTTTCTCTGCTCAGCAAGAGAGCCACGACAGGTAGCAGGAAGAAGAACATCTTCTGGAAGTAAAGACACAGAGAGGAGGGGGGGGGGGATACGACATAAGAGGAGTTAGAAAACAGACCGAGAGAAAAAGGATGCAGAAGTGTTGGAAGAGCAGCATGAAGTGAGATAGAGCACTTTACATGACACGGAGCTCTCATATTGTGACGCATAACAGGTAAGAATGTTTTCTAAAAAAAAAAAGCAGCTAAAAGAGCCACTGTTTAGGACCGCAGAGTGCTCATTTGATCAAACTGCTGATCCTTCTTCTCATCGGATTAAACATTGGAGAGTTGTCATCGCGGCAGATGGGGCACCGCGACACGATTAGCTCGCGAGCTTCCACTCCGCCAATTTAAAAAAAAGAGAAAAGAAAAGCAATTAGCGGCGTCAACACTACTGCCCCCCCCAACGGAGCTTTGTCTTGGCTCTCATCTGCGTTCTCCTCCATCCAGCAGCACCACAGTCAAAGTCGAAAACTCACTTTCCTTTCCAGTTTTTATATTTCTCCGATTTAAAAATAAAAAAGAGAGAGCATCGGTGCTTCACCTAGCCTACCTGGAATAGTTCGTTGGTGTCCAATTTGTCCGATTCCCGGGGGGAAATAAGTCCACGACCCCGGGCACTCCGGTGGCACCCGACTGCTAGGATAGACGGCAAAAAGGAAGCTGCGAGGACGAGCGTACCGGGAGCTTTTTCCTCCTCCTCGGTCACTAGACACCGCCTCTCTCTCTCTCTCTCTCTCTCTCTCTCTCGCTCTCTCTCTCTGTCTCCCTCCCCCTCTCCCTCTCTCTCCCTCCCCCTCTCCCTCTCTCTAATACGCACTCACCATGTCATTGATTTCCAGCAGGGTTTTTTTTATGTTCGCACCGGAGCGCGAGCAGGATTTAGGAGTCGTGTCGCACCGCTGTTCCGCGGCGCGCAAACACACATTTCACGTTAGTCACGCGCCTCTGTTGTGGAATTCAAGCTCGTGTCCACTCTGCAAATGCAATTAAGATGAAGCATGAAATCAGCGCTGTGGTTGGTGCTTGAAACATCTCCAGGTTCAGTTGCCACAGCGGATTGTTGGGATTGTTCCTTCTTTTTTTTATTATTATTATTTTTTAGCACCATGGACAGAGGCAGACCATTCTGCTGAAAAAGACAATTCATAATTGGGCCATATAACTAGGCCGTTTGGGTTTTATTTTAATAACGATATATGTTTAAATATTTAAATACTCTTCTCTGGCTTTTCTTCGCTTTGGCAACACGCTTTCCTGTATTTCCAATGGCGTGTGTGGATTTGTGTCGGCTGTTCATTAGAGCTCCGGTGCTCGTGTTGGTGTCTGTGGTGAGCAGGACGTCCTCCTCCTTTGTGCGGCGTTCAGTTCCAGCCTGTTTTATTGACTTCTTTTGGCACCAGGAGTTCGCGGTAGAGCTCCTTATCTCCCCCAGTTTCACATTAAATCCTACTGTATCTCTTCTGGCTGACATAACAATTCTCTTTTGTATTGCTTGCACTTTTAAAACGTATTACCAGTATTAATCTAGTCGGCGCAGTAGTCAAAAGAAAGTCTGTAGTTTCTGTTTGCAATTCTGTATTCATCTTGTCCTGCTACGTTGCAAAACTCACTGCCCTTGCAAATGAAGGTTTTTGCCAACACTGTATTAAATTCATATATCTATATTTTATCATGGTATTTTAATGAGTCTGGATTGTTTTGTCACCGAAGTCCAGTGCTGTTTGAGCACTGAACTTTTTTTTTTCCCTCGAGGGAAACTAAACCTTATAAGTAACTGGTCTACTTCAATTTTTCTTTTTTATTTCCCATTCTTGGTCCAGAAGCAGAGCTCATTAAAAATGAAACAGGTTAAACACAACAAGGTTATATGTACTCTTTGGCAATTATGTTTCCTGCAATGTTAAATTTATGAAGTCCGGTTAAGTGAGCTCCCAAGCATTTATTTATGTAACGCTGTACTTTTTGTGTCCAGTTTCGAGCATTAATTGGGCGGGGGGGATGCTCATCACATGAATGAGCCTCGCAGGTGTTTTGGAGTCAGACAGCAGGATCGTTCCAGCAGGCCTGTGAGGTTTAATGAAGCAGTTGGATGCTGCGGATAGAGGAGCTGTTCATGGTGCTGAAAGTTTTTAACCCCAGCTGTTTCCTGGGTCATTGGCAGTGTTCTTCTGTATCTTATTAATGATTTGCAGTAAGTTAACACAGTGGTGATAGTTATTCCTGATCTGCAGTAGCCCGTCTCTTCTAAGGTTTTCATTATTCTGTGGCAGATACAGAGTTGGACAAGATGAGATCATGTGGTCCAAGGCCACTATACAAAATGCTGATACTTTTTATTTTTTAGGAATGTACTTTTATTGAATAAGACCCAACAATATGAGAACTGGGCAATGAAGTCACAGTTTTTTCAGAATGCAGCTTTATTTTCGTCCAAATACTTCAAGCCTTTTTCTTTAAACCAGGTAAAAGAAAGAAAACCCAAAATAGTGTGTTAAAGTTGTTATTTAGCTCACATTTTAAAGCTGGAGTAGACCGGAATTCAAGAAATATGAACTTTTTGTCCCCTAAAGAAAGTGTATTAGATTTAATATTGGTTTATAAGTGTTTACATCTGTATCTGAAAGAGAAGATGGTTTATTTTACCCTCTCTTTTCTTTAAAAAGGACATAAGTAGATCAATAAGGGAGGTCAGTCATGAAATGTGAAGCCCTTAAGATCTGACATCCATGCATTATTGCATGCAAGAGTTTGTCGTTCTTGCCATGCATCTTCATTTAATCACATCATACATTGATTGTGTCTGTTGTGTGATATACAGCAAGGACATCCACATCATAAATTGAATGGAGAGAACTGAAGGTCTGCATATTACAGGCTAATAATGAGACACGTCTCTCGCTGTGCCATCTTATAGAGTGAAGTACTGTGGGATCGGTGGAATTGGAAAGCCCAATAAGCAGCTTATGAGCTGAATGATTATGAGACACTTGATTCTGACATTTAAAGGCTCTTACAAGACATTTATACGCAGTATATGTTAATAGTTATGTGGCCCATGTTAAATGAGTATTCTGACATTTACAGTAAATCTGGGTGAAGTTGGGACACTTGTGAGATGAGATTGAGCATTTGTCCTTCAGCTGCTGCCAAGTTGCTTATTGACAAATCTCCTCTCACACTTTAGCGTTCAAGCTAAAACATGAAACACAAGGCTTCGAATAGTGTTGACAGTACAGTTAACTTAAATGTTAAATTCTGTTTCATCTTAAGGACTGAAAATATTGATTAGTGACAAACGTATATGGAGAAATAATAATAGAGAAAAAGAGCTGGCTACCTGACATAATGACAACATATTAATATGTTAGTGTAAACCGCAATAGACATCATGGTTATATTGAATGAGTGAGCATCAGAGGTGGGATGGTTTTTGTGTGTTTCATTTTGGATTTTACACAAGCCATGGCTTCCAAACATCAGGAAAAATGCCTCAATATGTAACAGATGTAACACCAAGAGGGTTTTTTTATGCTTTTGAACAACAAAGCAGATGCCATGTTTGTTATTGTATCATTTTTAACCATTGTTCATTGTTATTTTCTTGTTATAGCAGCTTAGCCAGCGACTCACCACTCAGTTTGAACGATCCACTCCAGGCCCACTCCAGGAAGGTATTCTGGTAGAAGGGAAGAGAGAAGGAAAACAAGAAAATTAGCATGATTACAGTTGCGTGTGTTTTGGTGACAAGCGAGAAAGAATCAAGATGGGAACAATTGTGGGTGACGCTTGAAAGTAAGCAGTGGGGTGTGATAGACTGTTTCTTAATGAGCTATGTGTCTGTAACATAACTTGCACATGAGAACTTCAGTTCCACTCGAGCAACTCCAGAGGGAAAAAAAACCCCTCTGTCAGTCTTCCTGAGAAACGCAACATGATCATAAAGCATATCAGCCTCCAAGATGATATCTGCCTGGGCTGTCCCACTGTGCATGTTGCAAAATGTTGCAAAATGTAGCATTTCACATCACACAACAATGCACATCTCTGCTGGGTGCTCTTGAGGGCATTCATAAATCCAATCATACATCTGACGTTCCACATAGGATGAAAAGAGAAATTCACAGAGCATGAAACCCACCAGCAAATGGGATGAAGAGTAAAAATGTCTCAGCATCCTTGTCGATGTTTTCATACGCCAGATTCTGATCATAATCAGTTCCCCATCAAGGACTTCAGTGACAGGGAACAGAATACTGCCTAATCTAAAAACGAACAGCATCCAAATAATAATGGCATATAATTCAGCATGTAAACACATTAAATACATCTGACTCTTTTTGCAACAACCCACCAATCGCCTTTGATGTTTTCTTCCATCATTTGGGCACTACTGCATTTATATGTCATCTTTCTTCAAGGCAAATAGCCTTTTTTGTCATTTCCCTTGATATCTGTCTGGAAAGGTTTGGGAAAATTCTAAATGATCAGAGCATTTCTTTGTCGAGCTGAAAAATGTTTTAGTCTCATAAAGGAGGAGGGAAAAATGGGGGGAAAACGATATTACTATATCGAAAACTATGTGAACATGATCTAAAAAATGTATTATAAGGGGACACATTAATAAATGAAGGGATGTCAGCTTGTTTATATTTTGTCTCAACTGAGACATCACTTGAGGATGTGATGCCACAACAGCAAATTCTAGATAGGACAAATTGTTTTAAATTAAATATAACTATTGTTACAAGTTGACATATTGCCAAAGCAGCTGTGGGCGAAGGCCTCAGTTAGACATGGAGGTCACTGGATTTTTAATCATTAATCGGCATGCTTGTTATATGAACAAATAAGACGCACTGGCGAGATTTTGAGCATCTGTTGGTGGTTTAAAACATAAAACTCAGGATTGTGCAGCTGGACTGTGAGGTTTAATGAAGCAGCTATCAACGTTGCAGACAGAGAAGCTGCCCAGGATGCTGAAAATAACCACTCACCACATTGCAACAGAAAAACAGTAATCTATCAAAACAGAAACTGAATGACTTATGTCTTTAAATCAGGAGAAAGAAAAGTGGAGGTCCAAAGTGTGAACCACATTCAAATTCCCTCCAATTTAAAGAAACAAAATAGAATGTATTAATCTCTGAGCTTTAGAGGTGCTGCTAGGTGGATTTATTTTTTCTAAACCTTTGGACAGAGCCAAGCTTGCTCTTTTCCAGTGTTTGTACTAAGCAAAGCCAAGCTTAGCTTTCTTACTACACAAACATGAGAGTGGTATTGATCTTCTCATTTAACACTTGGCAAGACAGAAAAAAAGGCATATTCTTCAAAATGTCAAACTATTCATATGTACAACTATACACACATTTGGACTGCATGCCTGTGAGGGTTCATGAGGACATCAGGAAGAGGTGTGCTTTCCATGGAGCTTGAGCTCAACGATCGACTAACTGTCTAATATGTCCTATTAAAAGTAGGTGAAAGAACAGGGATGCTTTAAAGTAGAGGACCAAAATCACAATTTCTCTACTGGAAAAGTGTGATTACTAAAATATATTGTAGACCTCTGGAAGAGGTGACATTATATTTCTGCTGGGGAACATAATAAAGATGGGCTTCCTGGAAAGAAATCTGGCCTCACCATATTGAATGAAGTCTCTGGTATTGACTCCCATACTGTGGAGAGAAGCAAAAGAGAAAGGAGATTCGGTTTAAGTGAAGGTTTCCTGAATTGTCCTACAGTATGACATCATCTATGCGTCTGAAGACACAGACAGAGAGACAGACAGTAAGGTTACAGCCAAGAACCGGCAAGTGAATAGTGGTAAGACATTCAAGTGGTCTAACATACTGCACTATGTTGTGTTCCGGGTCTAAAGATATTCCATAAGAGCAGAGGACACGGAAGAGGAGCAAAGAGTTTAGTGTTATAAACTAGCAATGACAACGGGAGGTTATCTTCTTACAGCAGCCCACTGTTCGACAGGACACACAGAAAGAGAAATGCACTGCAATGCAGCATAGCACCAACTACTGCCGGGCCTCCCTCCAGGGTAGCATTGAAGAGGCAACATGAAAGTTCACCGTGGTCTTGTGACCCAGGCAGCGAGAAGACCCAAAAGTCCCATGGGGAGGGATATTTGACAGCATGTCAGAGCTATCTATTATCTGCAATGAAGCAGAGCAGCCCCTTCTTCACCTCGTTCATAATGAACAACTTTGAGAGCTATTTCCTCCCATTAGGAAGTTTATTTGTTCGTCATGCTTTGCACTTCATTTGATATGTTTGCACTCCTGAGTGTTTATGCGATTATACCATGTATTATCTCTTTGACTGGTTCACAGAAAACAAAACATTCGACACTAGAATAAAAGAAAAAAAGGAACAAACTGAGCTAATTCTGGTCTTAACTAAAGGACATTATTTTCAGTGAACTGCAGTCCCCTTTTTTGTAATCAATTATGACTGATTTAGCCTTGAATAACAATCACATTTAAGTACTTGTTTATTTCTGTGCTTGCCAGACCAACACCTGCAACCAGTGTCTCCATACAACCAAACTGGAAACATGTTTTCTCCTGGATATTTCAGTTTTAAAGAGGTTTAAACATATGGTAAACATTATAAATTTAAACAAAACAAAACTTCTGCTAAACAACAATAGATTTAGGCAACAAATCTACTTGTATAGTAAAAACATCACGGTTTGGCTTAAAAAGACAGAAAAATGCAAGAAACATTCATGTTTAGGCAACAAACAGCAGTCTCCTGGGTGAAAGACCTGTCTCACACTGAAATGCTCCAGTCATGAATGAGTTACAGGCTATATGGATCAATATTTCTGGTTTGGGGGGACGATCCACAATAAAGGTGTGAACACAACTTTCCAGCTGCTCCCCAGCTTGATACGATACAACACCTTCGCTACCCAATGCAACAGGGAGGAAATTCCATAACTGACCACATTGGTGGGCTCACAGCTGCCTCCGAGTGGGAGGAAATAAATGACCCATATCAAGGTGCTCTCAAAGGAAAGTTGCAGCCATGAAAGCTTATTACATTCTGGATCTGTGGAGAACAACTGTAAAACTCACCGATACCTTTTTATTATTCCTGAACTTTGATAACAGGTTAAATTGCTACTTTTTTATGTGTACTCATATTATATGGCATGTGGTAACATGTAAAGTATGTTTTGCCTGCAAATACTACAGGCAAAAGTGGTGGGGGCATTGTTATGGATGTAGTGTTCTTACTGCCAATAACCAAAACAGAACAAAGAGAAGAAAGACAAGGACTTAAGACAAAAAGGAATGAAGGAAGGTCCATACTGTGTAAGCAGACAGTGTCCACACATTATCTCCATATACTGTACAGATAGTTTAAAATGAACCAATGAATGTTTGGAAACAGCTCCCTCGACTCTCTTAATCCTGTCTCATATTTGCAGATACTGTCATTCTAAATCTGTCTCTTTCAGTACACTCCAAATCACTCAGTCTCTCAAACATTGGTCTGACTGCCAATTAAGAAGACTATTCTAACTTTCTGTCTATCAATCCATCTCTATATGTCTTCCCTTCATTTTCTTTTGCGTGGGTCAAAGTAATCCCAGAGGAACACTCTGGCCCATACCAAGACAGATGAATTCTTGGCATGCCCGAGCGAAAATGCATTAATATTCCACGAGGAGGTATTTAACATTCAACTGTCAGAATCTCAAAGTTCAAATGCAGCCTAATGCACCAATCGTTTAGGCAAGACAGGTAAAATAAAAAATAGCAAATTGGTACACATAGTATGTTTCTACAAATGTATCTGAAATGATTGGCTCTTAAAACTATGAAAGAAGCAATATGGAAGTTGTTGACTAGAAAGAGCTGGCAGAGAAGATTGACCCCTGTGTAAAAACAGAAATGCAACATAGAATGGAAATCCTCCATACTGTTGAAAATAATATTTAAATATTTTGTTTCTTTGAACACCTATTGCATTGTTAATTTGTATTTTGCAGGAACAACCAGGGAGGTAAAAGGGGATACGTTCACATTGTTGATTCGTGCCTGTGCCCTGCTGCATCTACATGAACCACACAGGAAATGCAGTCCCCCTCTGCTGCTGCCTAGGAAGGTTGTTATTGTAGAATTCTTGCAAATCTGCATTTGAGTTTCCACATCATACAGTTATATTTTAGCGAGGAGAGAATTGTTGAAGAGAAATTAATGTATTTGACATGGTCATAATTAAAAGGGTTATGTCAGTGCTCATTGAAAGTCCTTAAAATCTTCTGAATGCATCTTCCAAACATTTAGATTTCCTGAATTAAAGAGCAACATTTTTTTCATATTATTAAAAGACTTTGAGAGGGATACCAGACTCCAATCCAACGTATATTTAATTTTCCTGTTTTGCCTCATTCTAATTTTCCCTAATCCTTTTTTTGGCATCTTCAAGAGCTATTGGTGGATTTCCTCACTTTTTCCTGCACAACTATTCCCTCACTCACTTGAGTTTTTCACACTTGCCACCGGGTCTATCGAGCTGGTGTCTGGTCATCCAGCCTGTCATTCTGTTCTTGCTGCCACAATCCAACAATGTTGTAAATGCAAGCCTCATCTCTCATCTGTCTCTTCACTCCCCCTTCGGCTTTAAAATGCTGAAGTACATCTCTAGTTTATTATTATTATCATCATCTCTGCACTTGTTCATCCTCTGATTTTGTATTACTCTTACTGAACTACTCAACTCTCTGTAGACTTTGCATCATAGCTCAGGATGAGTCCCAAAGCACCCCTCTTATCTATTGCTCTGGGTGTGACCCAAATTGTTTCGGACAGGCGCGACATGGCTGCCAGTACCAGAGGCCCTTTTGTTGGGCAATAATTCAGAAAAATGCAGTTGAAAACATTCCCGTGCTGAGAGGCACACAGATAGAAGGATACAACACAGAGGGACAACACAGCCAGTTAACTATCTCCCTTTGAGCTCCACAACAGGGTCATATAGGTTTATGGATTAGATGCCAGTCACACAGAAAGCATCAAAACCTTTCCAAGAGCAGTGGAGAGGTTTCATGGGTCCCACAGTTAGAGCAGGACTTGAATCATGCTGGTGCTGTCAGTATAAAACACATCCCTGAATAGTAGAAAGTTAAACTGAAGATTATTCGAGTTTAGCACAAAGCTACACCTCGTGGGAACATAAGACGTGACATTTTTGGTGGGAAAATGTGTAGGACCTTTGGTTTATGTATACAAGTCCAAGAAGCACAATGCTATATAATACAGAGAGAAAAGAACAATTGAATTGACCGCATGAGTTATGCACTATAAATATCGTGTGTGTTAGCTAGATTTAGAGACAACGATAAACTGTACCTGGGGCACCGACTTAGATCTTCCACATTCTCTTATCACACACAGAGAAATGAATTTCTTCACACGTACAAACACACAGGGTGTGAAATCTAATCCCCACTTTCTGTTACCACTGCAGCCACCTGTGAAGATTCGTTCCTGTTGCCCTCAACTCTTTCTACAGAAAAACAAATGAATCACTGGTGAAGGGAAAAGAGAAAAGGTGGGGAAACAAAGAGACATACAAATGAAACACAGCCAGGGGTGTCAGGTTGGCAGCTTATCAGCATCTACTTACTTCAAAACAACACATACAGCTGGAAAAAGAAACAAGCTACAGGAGAAATCATATGCTAGTAAAGCAACTCTTAAAACAAAGATAACTATGTGGGGCCTTTCTACAATTAGAAACACATGCAGTAGCTATACAGGAGCTCACAAAAGGCCGTGTTGAACAGTAGTGGGCCTACATTAACTCAAGCACTGCACTTAAATACAAATTGGAGGTACTTGTACTTAACTTTAGTGTTCTATTTTATGCTGCTGTTAGATTTCAGATAAAAATATTGCACTTATGCAAAGATTGGATAAAATATACAAATATGGAAATATATTTGTGTTGCCGTTTTCTTTTTCTTTCTTACCACATTAATCACCTCCCAAGACGTCAGACTTATCTTGTGACCCATTGGAGGGGTCTGACCCCTAGCTTGATAACCTCCGGTCTAAACTACCTGCATAAACACTTAAATTCTACTTACACATTGATCATTGTATAAGTAGAATTGATTGACATTGATTCAGTAATAACAATCTGCATGCTTCTTCCATTATTGATGCAAAGTTCCCATCAAGTGCCGTGCACTAATTCACATGAGCTGAACACAGTTACACACACAATGTCCCAGAATGTCTCTAAATTGTAGTATGTAGGTGTGCTGCTTATATTATGTGTAAATTAATCTGGAAAATATGTTATAACAGACTACTGTACATGTACATGTGGCCTATAATATTATTGTCCATGCTGGGTCACTGGAATAGCATATTGGGACACTTAATGGTACTGAGCCTCTGGTAACATCAAATTCACCTCTGCTTTTCCTACAATGACAAGACGATAAAAGTCCAAATCTCTGCTGTGAAACAGCTCCATTGTCTCGCCTACCAATACAGCTGTCACCCTGGAAACCCTTGATTTTGGAAGAAGACACAATGAGGAGTTTCTGTGTTTTTAAGAGAACAGATCAATCTAATTGTGACGGGTTAAGACTATATTCTTTGCTATGTATTGGTTTGTAAAACAAACAAACAAAAAACATAGCAGTGATTCCAGTAAATGAAAAGCCATCACAATATCTGATGTGGTAAGTTTAAGACCAAGGCCAAAAGCTACTGCACAGGGGCGATTTTAGGAACAGACCTTACTGCGGTCAAGCCAGCCGACACTTAAATCTCCGTTGTCAAGCCAGCCGACACTAAAATGGAAGTGCCCCCATATACTCACATTGACGGTAGACGCATGCAGATTGCCCAGATCGGGAGCGAGCGTTGAACTTTACAAAGTTAGCGGAAGGAACCAAGAGCGACATCTTCCGGTTTCAAAATACAAGCTAAACAAATCGTATATTAAAAGAAGCAAATAACAACTTCCGGTTTCAAAATGAAGCCAAACAAACTGTATAAGAAGCAAATATATTTTTGAGTTTTTATTCACATTAACTACAAACATATTGTCTATGTCTCTTATAAATTCACAGGAAATTGGCACTTCATTGTGAGGAAATTCTTCATTATGCGTGTTGCTGAAAAGATAATTTAACATTTTTTTCAGAAAATGCCTGATAGATTTGTGTTCAGGACATCTCAGACTCCGTATATACTGTCAGAGAGAAAGAGGAAAACATTTTTATTAGGGTGTCCAACTCCCTCGCTCCTCTTTTCATGCGCTGATCCATGTGTTTACAGTCCAATAGATTCTATGTTTGGACAAATTTAAAGCGCTTGCACAGCTACTGTATATACTGGAAATCAAGCATTTTTACCATACAAATTAAGGTATATTACAAAGTAAATGTCCTACATTTTTACAGAATACGTTGATTTATCAATGTCTGGGGTGCTATAAAAACACCTTTGTCAATAATTCCAGAATGACACTGATATATTTGTGTTGAGGACATCTCTGACTACATACACACTGAAAATCAAGCAGTCTTACTGTACCAATGTGGAGAAATTCAAGTATAAAATTCCCATATTAATACATGCAGATTGCATATTTGACCACATTTGAGCTACTGTAAAAAGATTTTGCTCAATAATTCCTGGCTATGGGTGGTAAATTTGACTTCTACACATAATTGACTACAAGTATGTTTAATATTAAGCATTTTTACTGTACCAATGTGGAGAAATTCAAGTCCTACATTTAACGAATAATAGGTAGAGGTATGTAGCTTTTTATATCTAATTAAAAAAATGTCTTTAGTTTGGCGAAAACATTTATGAAAAAAGGTGAAAAGGGCTGCTTTGAAGCGGCGATATAGGACAGATTGTGGCGAGCGATCGCTGAGCAGTTTGGGATCGGAACGTACTGCAGTTGCTGTTCAGGTTCATCATTGAAAATAAACAGAATCATCCAGCAGTGATGACAATGATGTGAGCATCTCATTATTGAAAGAAGAAAATGAATGAATGAAGCTGCGCAACTATCATGCTAACTGCTGGATGACATCTGTTGGACCTTTGTCTCCAAGCCCTGCATTGTCTGGACCAGGTGTTTGTTCTCCTCCTCCACCTCTCGTAGCTTTGTGGCCAACACTTCGCTCTTGGCCAGCTCCGTAACCTTATTTACCATCTGCAAAGCCAGCTCCTTTTGGAACTTGTCCTCGAGTTCCCTTTTCTCGTCCTGCATCTTTTGGACTTTTGTGTCCAGCAGGCTGATGCTTATCTTTAAGCGCTGCTGGGACTCGGACAGGTCCTTTTGGAACTTGTCCTGCAGTTCCCTTTTCTCGTCCTGCAGCTGTTGGACTTTTGTTTCCAGCAGGCTGATGCTTGTCTTTGAGCTCTGTTGGGATTTGGCTACGTCCTTTTGGAACTTGTCCTGCAGTTCCTTTTTCACATCCTTCATCTTTTGGACTTGTGTCTCCAGCAGGCTGATGCTCGTCTTTGAGCTCTGCTGGGCCTTTGCCAGGTCGTTTTTGAACTATCATGCTAACTGCTGGATGACTCCATAAATTTTAGTTTTGTGAATTTTCGCAATAAATATGTATTCAAAAATGCATCGGACTCAGTGTGCAAGGTTTCTGTGCTAGTTCGTCAAACGAACAAGTGAACAGGTTGAAATGCTTGAGAGCCCTTTGTACCCGTTCTGTCACAATGAGGGTAATACATTTTTGATATTTTTCATAATCTGATGCTAAATGATGACCGTCGGAGCCGTAAGCGACCTGTGTGGCATAAAGCAGCCCTTCTCCCCTCAGCAGGTGAGGAAGGACAGAGGGGAGGGAACGGACATCTGTTGGACCTTTGTCTCCAAGCCCTGCATTGTCTGGGCCAGGTGTTTGTTCTCCTCCTCCACCTCTCGTGGCTTTGTGGCCAACACTTCGCTCTTGGCCAGCTCCGTAACCTTATTTACCATCTGCAAAGCCAGCTCCTTTTGGAACTTGTCCTCGAGTTCCCTTTTCTCGTCCTGCATCTTTTGGACTTTTGTTTCCAGCAGGCTGATGCTTGACTTTGAGCTCTGCTGGGACTCGGCCAGGTCCTTTTGGAACTTGTCCTGCAGTTCCCATTTCTCGTCCTGCATCTTTTGGACTTTTGTGTCCAGCAGGCTGATGCTTGTCTTTGAGATCTGTTGGGACTTGGCCAAGTCCTTTTGGAACTTGTCCTGCAGTACCTTTTTCTCGTCCTGCATCATTTGGACTTTTGTGTCCAGCAGGCTGAAGCTTGTCTTTGAGCGCTGCTGGGACTCGGACAGGTCCTTTTGGAACTTGTCCACCAGTTCCCTTTTCTCGTCCTGCAGCTGTTGGACTTTTGTTTCCAGCAGGCTGATGCTTGTCTTTGAGCTCTGTTGGGATTTGGCTACGTCCTTTTGGAACTTGTCCTGCAGTTCCTTTTTCTCATCCTGCATCTTTTGGACTTGTGTCTCCAGCAGGCTGATGCTCGTCTTTGAGCTCTGCTGGGCCTTTGCCAGGTCGTTTTGGAACTATCATGCTAACTGCTGGATGACTCCGTAAATTTTAGTTTTGTGAATTTTCGCAATAAATATGTATTCAAAAATGCATCGGACTCAGTGTGCAAGGTTTCTGTGCTAGTTCGTCAAACGAACAAGTGAACAGGTTGAAATGCTTGAGAGCCCTTTGTACCCGTTCTGTCACAATGAGGGTAATACATTTTTGATATTTTTCATAATCTGATGCTAAATGATGACCGTCGGAGCCGTAAGCGACCTGTGTGGCATAAAGCAGCCCTTCTCCCCTCAGCAGGTGAGGAAGGACAGAGGGGAGGGAACGGACATCTGTTGGACCTTTGTCTCCAAGCCCTGCATTGTCTGGGCCAGGTGTTTGTTCTCCTCCTCCACCTCTCGTGGCTTTGTGGCCAACACTTCGCTCTTGGCCAGCTCCGTAACCTTATTTACCATCTGCAAAGCCAGCTCCTTTTGGAACTTGTCCTCGAGTTCCCTTTTCTCGTCCTGCATCTTTTGGACTTTTGTTTCCAGCAGGCTGATGCTTGACTTTGAGCTCTGCTGGGACTCGGCCAGGTCCTTTTGGAACTTGTCCTGCAGTTCCCATTTCTCGTCCTGCATCTTTTGGACTTTTGTGTCCAGCAGGCTGATGCTTGTCTTTGAGATCTGTTGGGACTTGGCCAAGTCCTTTTGGAACTTGTCCTGCAGTACCTTTTTCTCGTCCTGCATCATTTGGACTTTTGTGTCCAGCAGGCTGAAGCTTGTCTTTGAGCGCTGCTGGGACTCGGACAGGTCCTTTTGGAACTTGTCCACCAGTTCCCTTTTCTCGTCCTGCAGCTGTTGGACTTTTGTTTCCAGCAGGCTGATGCTTGTCTTTGAGCTCTGTTGGGATTTGGCTACGTCCTTTTGGAACTTGTCCTGCAGTTCCTTTTTCTCATCCTGCATCTTTTGGACTTGTGTCTCCAGCAGGCTGATGCTCGTCTTTGAGCTCTGCTGGGCCTTTGCCAGGTCGTTTTGGAACTATCATGCTAACTGCTGGATGACTCCGTAAATTTTAGTTTTGTGAATTTTCGCAATAAATATGTATTCAAAAATGCATCGGACTCAGTGTGCAAGGTTTCTGTGCTAGTTCGTCAAACGAACAAGTGAACAGGTTGAAATGCTTGAGAGCCCTTTGTACCCGTTCTGTCACAATGAGGGTAATACATTTTTGATATTTTTCATAATCTGATGCTAAATGATGACCGTCGGAGCCGTAAGCGACCTGTGTGGCATAAAGCAGCCCTTCTCCCCTCAGCAGGTGAGGAAGGACAGAGGGGAGGGAACGGACATCTGTTGGACCTTTGTCTCCAAGCCCTGCATTGTCTGGACCAGGTGTTTGTTCTCCTCCTCCACCTCTCGTGGCTTTGTGGCCAACACTTCGCTCTTGGCCAGCTCCGTAACCTTATTTACCATCTGCAAAGCCAGCTCCTTTTGGAACTTGTCCTCGAGTTCCCTTTTCTCGTCCTGCATCTTTTGGACTTTTGTTTCCAGCAGGCTGATGCTTGACTTTGAGCTCTGCTGGGACTCGGCCAGGTCCTTTTGGAACTTGTCCTGCAGTTCCCATTTCTCGTCCTGCATCTTTTGGACTTTTGTGTCCAGCAGGCTGATGCTTGTCTTTGAGATCTGTTGGGACTTGGCCAAGTCCTTTTGGAACTTGTCCTGCAGTACCCTTTTCTCGTCCTGCATCATTTGGACTTTTGTGTCCAGCAGGCTGAAGCTTGTCTTTGAGCGCTGCTGGGACTCGGACAGGTCCTTTTGGAACTTGTCCACCAGTTCCCTTTTCTCGTCCTGCAGCTGTTGGACTTTTGTTTCCAGCAGGCTGATGCTTGTCTTTGAGCTCTGTTGGGATTTGGCTACGTCCTTTTGGAACTTGTCCTGCAGTTCCTTTTTCTCATCCTGCATCTTTTGGACTTGTGTCTCCAGCAGGCTGATGCTCGTCTTTGAGCTCTGCTGGGCCTTTGCCAGGTCGTTTTGGAACTATCATGCTAACTGCTGGATGACTCCGTAAATTTTAGTTTTGTGAATTTTCGCAATAAATATGTATTCAAAAATGCATCGGACTCAGTGTGCAAGGTTTCTGTGCTAGTTCGTCAAACGAACAAGTGAACAGGTTGAAATGCTTGAGAGCCCTTTGTACCCGTTCTGTCACAATGAGGGTAATACATTTTTGATATTTTTCATAATCTGATGCTAAATGATGACCGTCGGAGCCGTAAGCGACCTGTGTGGCATAAAGCAGCCCTTCTCCCCTCAGCAGGTGAGGAAGGACAGAGGGGAGGGAACGGACATCTGTTGGACCTTTGTCTCCAAGCCCTGCATTGTCTGGACCAGGTGTTTGTTCTCCTCCTCCACCTCTCGTGGCTTTGTGGCCAACACTTCGCTCTTGGCCAGCTCCGTAACCTTATTTACCATCTGCAAAGCCAGCTCCTTTTGGAACTTGTCCTCGAGTTCCCTTTTCTCGTCCTGCATCTTTTGGACTTTTGTTTCCAGCAGGCTGATGCTTGACTTTGAGCTCTGCTGGGACTCGGCCAGGTCCTTTTGGAACTTGTCCTGCAGTTCCCATTTCTCGTCCTGCATCTTTTGGACTTTTGTGTCCAGCAGGCTGATGCTTGTCTTTGAGATCTGTTGGGACTTGGCCAAGTCCTTTTGGAACTTGTCCTGCAGTACCTTTTTCTCGTCCTGCATCATTTGGACTTTTGTGTCCAGCAGGCTGAAGCTTGTCTTTGAGCGCTGCTGGGACTCGGACAGGTCCTTTTGGAACTTGTCCACCAGTTCCCTTTTCTCGTCCTGCAGCTGTTGGACTTTTGTTTCCAGCAGGCTGATGCTTGTCTTTGAGCTCTGTTGGGATTTGGCTACGTCCTTTTGGAACTTGTCCTGCAGTTCCTTTTTCTCATCCTGCATCTTTTGGACTTGTGTCTCCAGCAGGCTGATGCTCGTCTTTGAGCTCTGCTGGGCCTTTGCCAGGTCGTTTTGGAACTATCATGCTAACTGCTGGATGACTCCGTAAATTTTAGTTTTGTGAATTTTCGCAATAAATATGTATTCAAAAATGCATCGGACTCAGTGTGCAAGGTTTCTGTGCTAGTTCGTCAAACGAACAAGTGAACAGGTTGAAATGCTTGAGAGCCCTTTGTACCCGTTCTGTCACAATGAGGGTAATACATTTTTGATATTTTTCATAATCTGATGCTAAATGATGACCGTCGGAGCCGTAAGCGACCTGTGTGGCATAAAGCAGCCCTTCTCCCCTCAGCAGGTGAGGAAGGACAGAGGGGAGGGAACGGACATCTGTTGGACCTTTGTCTCCAAGCCCTGCATTGTCTGGACCAGGTGTTTGTTCTCCTCCTCCACCTCTCGTGGCTTTGTGGCCAACACTTCGCTCTTGGCCAGCTCCGTAACCTTATTTACCATCTGCAAAGCCAGCTCCTTTTGGAACTTGTCCTCGAGTTCCCTTTTCTCGTCCTGCATCTTTTGGACTTTTGTTTCCAGCAGGCTGATGCTCGACTTTGAGCTCTGCTGGGACTCGGCCAGGTCCTTTTGGAACTTGTCCTGCAGTTCCCATTTCTCGTCCTGCATCTTTTGGACTTTTGTGTCCAGCAGGCTGATGCTTGTCTTTGAGATCTGTTGGGACTTGGCCAAGTCCTTTTGGAACTTGTCCTGCAGTACCTTTTTCTCGTCCTGCATCATTTGGACTTTTGTGTCCAGCAGGCTGAAGCTTGTCTTTGAGCGCTGCTGGGACTCGGACAGGTCCTTTTGGAACTTGTCCACCAGTTCCCTTTTCTCGTCCTGCAGCTGTTGGACTTTTGTTTCCAGCAGGCTGATGCTTGTCTTTGAGCTCTGTTGGGATTTGGCTACGTCCTTTTGGAACTTGTCCTGCAGTTCCTTTTTCTCATCCTGCATCTTTTGGACTTGTGTCTCCAGCAGGCTGATGCTCGTCTTTGAGCTCTGCTGGGCCTTTGCCAGGTCGTTTTGGAACTATCATGCTAACTGCTGGATGACTCCGTAAATTTTAGTTTTGTGAATTTTCGCAATAAATATGTATTAAAAAATGCATCGGACTCAGTGTGCAAGGTTTCTGTGCTAGTTCGTCAAACGAACAAGTGAACAGGTTGAAATGCTTGAGAGCCCTTTGTACCCGTTCTGTCACAATGAGGGTAATACATTTTTGATATTTTTCATAATCTGATGCTAAATGATGACCGTCAGAGCCGTAAGCGACCTGTGTGGCATAAAGCAGCCCTTCTCCCCTCAGCAGGTGAGGAAGGACAGAGGGGAGGGAGATGGAGGTGAGGTGTATGGATGAAGGGTGTTTTTTTATACATATATACATTAATATGTACTGTATATATTGTGGGAAAACCTGAGCACCAGGAGAAAACCCTTTTAACGTTGGAGTTGAGGAAGGACAGAGGGGAGGGAGGTGGAGGTGAGGTAGATGGGTTGAGGAGAAAAACCCTTTCGGGGGGGGGGGGGGGGGGGGGGGCTACTGTTGTCCAACCTAAGCTGAACAATCAGCAGCCTCCTCCACCTTTTCGTGACTGTCACGCCTGTTTGTTCGGTGCATGAAGCTGAAGAAACCCTTACTCTGCTTCTCCTCACGTTTTTTCTCCTCCTTCACCCGCTTGGCTTCCTTCTTCTTCTCCTTCTCATGCATCTTGTCCTTCATCTTCTGCAGTTCTGCCTGCTCGTCCTGTATCTTCGTCCTGCAGAGAAAGGCTAGAGGAGAGGTCCTCTTCTTCTTCAGCTTCAGACAGAGCTTTTCCAGGTCCCTGTTGTCCTTCTGGACCTCTTGGACTCTAGTCTCACATCTCTGGTCTTCGTTTGCCAGCTCCTTTATGAGCTTGTCCTCCATTGATTTGACATGAACGGACATCTGTTGGACCTTTGTCTCCAAGCCCTGCATTGTCTGGACCAGGTGTTTGTTCTCCTCCTCCACCTCTCGTAGCTTTGTGGCCAACACTTCACTCTTGGCCAGCTCCGTAACCTTATTTACCATCTGCAAAGCCAAGTGCTTTTGGAACTTGTCCTGCAGTACCTTTTTCCCATCCTGCATCTTTTGGACTTTTGTGTCCAGCAGGCTGATGCTTGTCTTTGAGCGCTGCTGGGACTCGGACAGGTCCTTTTGGAACTTGTCCACCAGTTCCCTTTTCTCGTCCTGCAGCTGTTGGACTTTTGTTTCCAGCAGGCTGATGCTTGTCTTTGAGCTCTGTTGGGATTTGGCTACGTCCTTTTGGAACTTGTCCTGCAGTTCCTTTTTCTCATCCTGCATCTTTTGGACTTGTGTCTCCAGCAGGCCGATGGTCGTCTTTGAGCTCTGCTGGGCCTTGGCCAGGTCGTTTTGGAACTTGTCCTGCAGTTCCTTTTTCTCGTCCTGCATCTTTTGGACTTTTGTCTTCAGCAGGCAGATGCTCGTCTTTGAGCTCTGCTGGGCCTTGGCCAGGTCCTTTTGGAACTTGTCCTCCAGTTCCCTTTTCTCGTCCTCCAGCTGTTGGACTTTTGTGTCCAGCAGGCTGATGCATGTGTACCAGCTCTGCTGGGACTGGACCAGGTCCTTTTGGAACTTTGCCTGCAGCGCCTCTCTCTCGTCCATCAGTTGGACGTTCACCTTCTCCCGGTCTTCAGTCTCCAGCCCCTGGTTGCTTTTTTGTGCGGCCTTTTTTAACCGGAACTTTGCAAGGAGGATGTCATACTTCCGACTTTTGAGATGCCTGGCTTGCTTCTCCTCCTCCGTCTCAAAATGTTCACTCAGCTGGTCGTCCTTCTCCCCTTGCTTCTGCATGGTTTCGTAGTAGATTGTATCTGTATTAGATTGTATCTCTCGATCGGACTGCAACATCACAAATAAAGGATGTATTTGTCCAGTACCTGTACCTATTTATATATATAGACTCACTGCCTTTCATCCTTTGATGTCACTGTGTGAGGTCATCAGAATGGACATCAAAGGAAGAATGGAATGTAAAAAGAATCAAGCGGTGATGTCATCACTAAGGGGAATGGAGATGGAATAGATTAAATGGAATGCAATAGATGGAATGGAGTGTTTGTGTGACTCCACCCTCAATTGATATAAATGTTTTAGACAAAATAAATACATATTTTTTCAAACTCTTTATATCAAGATCTCTGTAATAAACCTTAATTAATAGGTAATAAGCCCCTCATATGATGTTAACTAACCCTATTTTATATTACGGTATAATTACCGTTTTCATTTCAAATACATTTATTATCTCAGTGGATTAGCGTGGTGTGGAAACCGTGTGCTTAATCTTTCCCAGCTCCATCTAAATTTATATTATATTATCAACAACTACAGACCAATTTCAAATCTACCCTTCATAAGTAAAATAATTGAGAAAGTTGTCCTCCAACAACTAAATCACTCCCTGGCTTCAACTGGCTGCCACAACAACTTCCAGTCAGGATTTCGACCTTTTAATAGCACCGAGACGGCCCTTATTAAAGTTGTAAATGACATCCGTCTTAACACAGACTCTGGCAAAACTTCAATATTAATGCTATTAGACCTCAGTGCTGCATTTGACACTGTCGACCACTCAATACTCTTGGACAGGTTGGAAAACTGGGTGGGGCTCTCAGGCACAGTCTTAAACTGGTTCAAGTCATATCTACAAGATAGGAACTATTTTGTTTCCATTGGCGACTTTGTATCAGAACCTACCAATGTAACGTGTGGAGTCCCCCAAGGTTCAATCTTGGGACCAACTTTATTCAACATCTACATGCTCCCACTAGGACAAATCATGCAAAATAATAACATTGACCACCATTGCTATGCCGATGACACCCAAATCTATGTAGCACTATCACCAAACGACTATCGCCCCATAGATCTTCTGTGCCAGTGCATTGAGCAAGTCAAAGACTGGATGTGCCAAAACTTCCTACAACTAAATGAGGACAAAACTGAGATAATTGTTTTTGGTGCTAAAAAAGAAAGGTTTAAAGTAATTCAACACCTTCACTCTCTGTCCATGAAAACCTCAAACAAAGCCAGAAATCTTGGGGTTATTATGGATTCTGATTTACATTTCGACAGTCACGTTAACTCAGTAACAAAATCAGCCTACTATCACCTACAAAATGTAGCAAGACTTAGAGGGCTCATGTCAGCTCAAGACTTAGAAAAACTTGTACATGCCTTTATTACTAGTAGGCTAGACTACTGTAATGGTCTCCTTGCAGGTCTTCCGAAAAAAACTGTCAGGCAGCTACAGCTTGTTCAGAACGCTGCTGCTAGAGTTCTTACAAAGACCAAAAAATGTGAGCACATTACACCAATTCTTAAATCCTTACATTGGCTCCCTGTATGTCAGAGAATTGATTTCAAAATCCTCCTGCTCACATATAAATCACTACATGGTCTAGGACCGAAGTATATCACTGATATGCTCCCACTACATAAGCCTTCTAGACCACTAAGATCTTCTGAGACCAATCTGTTAGTGATTCCCAGAGTAAACAACAATCACGGGAGAGCATCATTTAGTCACTATGCAACAAATGACTGGAATAAACTTCCTGAAGATGTTAGACTTGCCCCAACTCTGACCACTTTTAAAACTAGACTGAAAACTTTTATGTTCACCATAGCTTTCTGCTAAATCTTTTAATGTCTGCACTGTTTTTAATTATTGCAAATATGTTTTTATTCTCTTTTCTTTCTGTAATGCATTTTTAAAATTTTTATTATTTTCTTTTAATTCTTCTATTTTTCTTTTCTTTTTTTTCTTCTCACTTTGTTTTATGATGTGAAGCACTTTGAGTCTGCCTTGTGTATGAAATGTGCTATACAAATAAAGTTGCCTTGCCTTGCCTTGCCTAAATCACCTGAAGTTACCGCGCAGGGCAGTGTGTAGCCTGCGCGTGTATCAACAACAACTACTACAACAACTTTCTACTGGATTTAGGCCGGAAGGAGGAGAGGACAGCGCTCGGGAATCATGCAAGGCAAGTTAATATTAACGTTTTTGCTGAATGCATGGTGTGCATTCATGGTGTGACTTCGAGAATGCAATGATCCGTCAGTCTAACGTGTTAACTTGTCAGTAGTTCTAATGTAAACAGAAGCCTGAATGCAGCGCCCACCGCCAGCGACAATGCATTTAGCAGCTAATATTCTAAGATAAACGGCTAGGCTAAATTTCCATTCACGGTCAAGCCAGCCGACACTTAAATCTCCGTTGTCAAGCCAGCCGGCACTAAAATGGAAGTGCCCCCATATACTCACATTGACGGTAGACGCATGCAGATTGCCCAGATCGGGAGCGAGCGTCAAACTTTACAAAGTTAGCGGAAGGAACCAAGAGCGACATCTTCCGGTTTCAAAATAAAAGCTAAACAAATCGTATATTAAAAGAAGCAAATAACAACTTCCAGTTGCAAAATGAAGCCAAACAAACTGTATAAGAAGCAAATATATTTTTATATATGAATTTGAGTTTTTATTCACATTAACTACAAACATATTGTCTATGTCTCTTATAAATTCACAGGAAATTGGCACTTCATTGTGAGGAAATTCTTCATTATGCGTGTTGCTGAAAAGATAATTTAACATTTTTTTCAGAAAATGCCTGATAGATTTGTGTTCAGGACATCTCAGACTCCGTATATACTGTCAGAGAGAAAGAGGAAAACATTTTTATTAGGGTGTCCAACTCCCTCGCTCCTCTTTTCATGCGCTGATCCATGTGTTTACAGTCCAATAGATTCTATGTTTGGACAAATTTAAAGCGCTTGCACAGCTACTGTATATACTGGAAATCAAGCATTTTTACCATACAAATTAAGGTATATTACAAAGTAAATGTCCTACATTTTTACAGAATACGTTGATTTATCAATGTCTGGGGTGCTATAAAAACACCTTTGTCAATAATTCCAGAATGACACTGATATATTTGTGTTGAGGACATCTCTGACTACATACACACTGAAAATCAAGCAGTCTTACTGTACCAATGTGGAGAAATTCAAGTATAAAATTCCCATATTAATACATACAGATTGCATATTTGACCACATTTGAGCTACTGTAAAAAGATTTTGCTCAATAATTCCTGGCTATGGGTGGTAAATTTGACTTCTACACATAATTGACTACAAGTATGTTAATATTAAGTATTTTTACTGTACCAATGTGGAGAAATTCAAGTATAAAAGTCCCATATTTATACCTGGAGAATTGCATATTTGCCCATATTTGAGCTTCTGTAAAAACACTTTGCTTAATAATTCCTGGCTATGGGTGGTATATTTGACTTCTACACATAGAGGACTACAACTATACTTTAAATCAAGCCTTTTTACTGTACCAATGTGGAGAAATTCAAGTCCTACATTTAACGAATAATAGGTAGAGGTATGAATATTTGAGGTGCTATAAAAATACTTTCTCAATAATTCCAGAATGACACTGATATATTTGTGTTAAGGACATGTCTGACTACATACAGACTGGAAATCAAGCATTTTTACTGTACCAATTAACATATATTACAAAGTAAATGTTCTACATCTTTACCAAATACGTAGATTTCTGAATATTTAAGGCGCTATAAAAATACTTTACTCAATAACTTCCATTTTAGTGTCGGCTGGCTTGACAACGGAGATTTAAGTGTCGGCTGGCTTGACCGCAGTACAGACCTTTAGCCCACCCAATGATCCCAACCAAATGTCCCCCCCCCTCCTTTTTTTTTTTAAACAAAAAAACTGTACAGTTTAACGTTATTTTGGACTATGATTCCCACATTTGTGAATGAAGAACATCAGACTTTTGGGGTAGGGGAAATCACTGTGACAGGAAATCTTACTTTAATGCTGAGCAAAAAAAAGCCATCACTGGGTTTTATTAAGTACTACAAATTAAACTGTATTAAAATTAAAACATAATGAGGTGTAACGGGGGTGAACGGGGCAGGTGGGAGAGAGAGAGAGAGAGAGAGAGTGGATCATACCATACCATGACTCGGTTGGTGGGGGGGGGGGTCTGTTGTATTTTCGTTAAAAATTAGGTTAAAAGGCAAACCATAAGTACTGTCTATGGTTATTTGACCATGTTTAAGCTTGTCAAATACGGACTTGCGACTTTACATTTATCTAATATTTTAGGGGTGCTGGGGCTCAAGTGCTAAAGCACCCCTAAAAACGCCCCTAATAATTGTAATGTTAAAAGTTGGACTATCACCCTCCGTTTACCAACTGCTATTAGCACGTTCGCGGGCCCAAGCCACACTACCAGCTAGTTAGCTAGCTAGCTAGTTAGCTTGCTACGGTGAGACATCAGGAAAATACAGTGTGTGAAGTGTATTTCTTACGTTATTTCGGAAGAAGGACGTTCGTGGTTTTAGTGAACGTTATCAAACGTTAGCTGTTGCTTTGCTGTTTTCCTCCAGCCACAGCTTACGGCGACGCTGACTCCACTGTGGCGGCAGACGTACATTCGGAAGAGGACGACGAGAAGTCCAGCACGCGCCATGGCCACGTCACTTTGAAGCAACACCTGCAAACAGTAAGTCGTTTTTCATCTGCATGATTTTAGTGTATTGTTATCGTGTTGGCCGCCGCGCCACGTCCTGTGTTGTTTAAAGTATACGTCATGTGACCTCCAACACTGTGTGTAACACTGATAAACAAAAGGCCGCTGGAATTGTATCATTTTCAACACACTTCAATAATTTGGAGATTGAGTAATTGTAAAGGGAAGCCAGCTGTGGTACAATATGTAGTCTCTTGTCCCGTCAGACAGCATATGTTTTGGGAGACTTCTGGTAATAAAAGTGACTGCTTGATTTTTAAGCATGATTGTCTTAAATGAACAAAGTGTTTTGCTATGTGGTATTATACTGAATAGACTTTATGGTGGCTATCAGGACGTATGTTGTTTTTTCCTTCTTAGTATAATATGTAACTGTAAGCAACATGCCACAGTAAAATGTTTTCATAATTAATCAAGATTCATGAGTAAGTCTGGCATAACAGCCTGTACAGGCAATTACATGCAGTTCAAGGTGTTTCTTGCCATCCATCCCTTTATCCTCCTTCATTTGTCCTGTCCTTAACACAGCCCTGTGGTTATTTTTTAAACTTAAATTAGTGTTGGACTCCAGCTTACTTTCCCTGGTGCATCTGTATCTTTTTGAGGTGTGTTTGTGCATGTGCACATCTCTGCAGCTTATAATATGGCGAAGGTTAAAATTGTGTCCTCCATGGCCAATTTCATTAAGCTGGCATGAACTACATTATGCCATTAGCATGGTCATGTAATATTTATTACTGGTTTCAGTTGGGTTGTTTATTTAATAACATGATTGCATTGTTTTGTGCAATGACACATGTCTGAAAACATAATTGACATATACTGTGACTGAACAATGTAAAAAGGCCGTTAAATAACGATTGCACATTGTCCGTAACATTATGCAATTTATTTTCATCCTGAGGCTAGCAGGTTATCTTTGCATATTCTTTGGTGCAACTATCTAGCCAATAGAAGGCAGCAAAAACAATGGAAATAGGAGAAGGGCTGAGTAGCCAGAAAGGGAGATAGCTGGACTGAGCAATGATGGATATGGAAGTTGTTGACAGCACATTAATGGGTGAGACAGTGAAGAGAATGGAGTGTAAAAGATAGTTTGAATGACACCCTCCCCAACCCCCTCCCCCCCCATACACACACACACGCACGCACACACACACACACACACACACACACACACACTCAGTGTTGTCAGCAAGCATGAGGCAAAAATATTTCATCTGCATGATATTTGACAGCATCAACTCTGCCCTGAGAGATACTGCATCCCAGTGCATTATATAAAGTTAATTTACTGTGACATGCAGTCAAACCAGAGGCAGTGGGGTGAGGTAAAAACAAGAAAAAGTTGACATGTGGAAGCACGAGAAAGCTCAATGGACATTGCTGGTCATTTTCAACCATCCCGACAAAGATGACCATAATGCATATACAAAGGAAAAAAAGAGACACAGGCACATAATAAACAATTATACTTGAAAAAGAGATAGAGCTAGATACAGAGAGATAGTATGCTGGTTTATTTTTGACCGTAAATCAGTGTAATGCTGTTAACACAGTCCAGAATCTCCAAATAGATCTGCTTCCTCATCCTCTCGCTTAACTCCCGCAGCCAAGCTCCCAACAACCAAACATAAAACGGCAGTTTGTGTTGAACAAAGGTGGGCAGAATAAATCGGGCAGCAGTCAAGTTGGTAAAATGGTTAAAAGCATTGCAGCATCACTCTCCGGTTCCCTCCATCATTCAGCTTAAAACTAACAGACAGAATTGGATAGATAGAGATGGAGAGAGAGTTGTCATTTATTGGCAGGGGCTTGTCTTATATATAAAATGTTCCCGATGAATGTCAGGATTCATTTGAATGCTTTCTTGTCCGCGTAGGCCGAATACGTTGTGTGCAAATTTAAAATTCGGGCTGGCAAAATTACAATATAAGATTGTGACAAATAGAATTTCTCCACCATCTGCCTTCACGGAGAAATCGTAACTGGAAATGTGCTGATTTGCAGAACACGCCCCCTTCATAAATTGCCCCCAAAGCACAACCTGCAGCAAACAAAAGCATCGTCCATGACCTTATAAAGTATGGAAGTATTTTAGACAGAGGCCCAACAATGTCGCGCTCTGCAAGTTTAGCAAACTGGAAATGGCTTATCACAGCAGTTGGTCTACAACTGTTATGCACGAACACTCGAAGCGAAATCCCCCCGGAGCGCTTTGTCAAGACGGCAGACAGCAGCACTGTCCTGTTTACAGCTTGTCCCCACCCAAGCATGTCATATTAGGACTATCAACATGTTTCATTAGTAGCCCCCATGTTACAAAATGATGGGCTATGACTTCTATATATATTTTCTGTTCAAACATCTATGCATGAGTGAGAGACTGGCTGTTGTTACAATCTGTAACTAGTTCCAATTATTACCCTTAGTTTCCCCACACTGATGCAGAATATGTTGCTGTATTTACTATTTATTCTCTGTCTCCATAGAAGTAGTGACACACTGTGTACATAATGCTGTGTTATTGTTGCACCATGCAAAGAAACACAGATTTTCAAAATGGAGCTGTTGTTTGAATAGAACAGAGATTGCTAATGAATTGATTTTTTTCCCAATTTTGTATTCATGTAACTTTAACTGAAATGCTTGCAGAAATCTTAAAGGTTTGATTATTTCAACGCTCCATCAGATGCAGAGCCATGCTCAAGATGAATATTCAATATCTGTAATCCAAATTGTAACATCAATAATGATTTTAAAAATGCAGAGAATAAACAATAAATAAACAGAATACATTACATTTAAAAAAGCAAATTTACGACTATCACTACTACAATAAGGACTATGACTAAGATTTTGATGAAATATTTTAACATCAATTTCTAATAAAACACAACTGTATGAGCTTGCAGATAGGCTGTGTTATATCCTTTTATATAATGTTTTTATTGCAGTACATCATATTATGAAAAATTCTGATTGTGAACCTTGTATCCACTATAGATAGATAGACAGACAGACAGACAGACAGACAGACAGACAGACAGACAGACAGACAGACAGACAGACAGACATTGAATCATCTCAGCGGGAGCAATACACACCATCCCTGAAAATGTAGAGAACATCCTATCAAAACACAATAAATATTCATGAACAGTAACACTTAAGATAAAAATAAGATGAATTAATGTGAATATAGATAAAAGAACATGAATTGTTCATAATCCCCATGTGGAAATTTGGCTCGTTGTCTCTGCATCACTCAGCATCTCAGAAGAAGGCGGAGGAGAGCATCATTAATATGGGATGTACACGCTCTTTTATTCCCTTCCTGACGCTTTATCAAAAAACACACACAGAGGGAGTCTGTTTACATATCGTTCACACAGAGGGCGTTATTGTACACAAACAATCAGTTCTGCATCTAACAAGATAATACCTCCATATCAATGTGTAGGTAGTGATGTGTGCTTTTGATTGCAAATATCAGATTAAGGTTCATCCCTTTGCGTCTCACTGCATAGGTTTTACTTTCTTTTGGAGTCAATACAGGACTATTCTGATTTCTGCTCTCTCCCCATTTCACCTCCCACACGAATCAAGCAACAAGCGCACACACACACACACACACTCACCCACACACATACACACAGTTTAAATTATATTAGGACACATGCCAGCACTTATCACAGATACCACACAAGTGTCTGGTCATGTACACACATACACATTAGACAGGCACACACACACACACACACAAACACATACACACATACAAATGAACAATGGAGTCTGTTACTCCCCTATGTGAGAGAGAGAGGATGCCGGTAACCATAACAATCCATTCTTTCTGTGTTTACTTTCTTCTTTGATTATATTTCTCCTCCAGAACCTCTCCATCCATCTGCTGAAATCCTATTTTCATGACAAACAATAAGACACACACACTCACTCAGTCACTGCTCCCTGTAGCTGCCAAAGAGCCCGACAAAGGAGGAAAGGGAGGGAAGAAAAATCAAACACGGGGAGGAGGGGGTGACAGAAGGGACGGAAACCATTTGAATTGCAAGACAATATGTGCATGTGTGCACGTGTGTATGCGTGTGTGGTTTTGTAATTCTAAGTGTAAACCAGTTTCTCAGTGTTATATCGGCCAGAACATCCAATGGGAGTGTAGTAAACATCTAAACCAGTGTCCATATTATATGGGTGAGTCAAATCGGGCCATCTCAGTCAGTGAGTTATGGTTTTCTCTACAATTCAAAAGTAAAAAATGCCACGAGTCCTTCTACAACTTTTCAGTTACAATCTTTTAAATGGATGGTTCATTTACATTTTATCACTGTCATTCCATTTTAGGAAGTGAAAATATGGCAAATTTGATAGCAGATGATTCATTTACAAAAGTGCATATGTGATCATAAGGAAAGCAATGCTAAATTGGTTCCTTTTTTTCACTAAATGTTCAGTATCAGGATGGAACATGTGCAAACCACACCCGACTTCAAATACTTCAAATGGTACAGTTATTTAACAGTATTCTTTTAGTCTTGGGTACATGTGGGAAGGAAGACATTCTGTGGGAAGAAATCCAATTACAAACTCCTTCCAAGAGAAATAATGAAAATTCAAATGGGTTATGTAAATGCTGCCTGTTAAGTGGCTGGGGACAAGTGTGGCAAGTATGAGATTGCGCACAAATGCATACGTGCACACACACACACACACACACACACACACACGTGCGCGCACACACATTGGCCATTTTGCTTGTCCAACACTTTCATTTTCAATATTCTAATCTCAATCCATCATTTCCTCCCTGTCACCTCTTTGATAGCACTGCTAATGTGGCTTAATGAAATTTGTTGACAAAGGATGAGAGCTCTGTCCTCTTCTCAACATATTGAATTAGCTGTCTGAGGAGAGAGGAGGGGATGAAGAAAACCCAGGAGATCTATGACCTCCGCCATTTACTTTCAACACACTGAAAACTTCTGAGAATCTCTGAAACCGCTCACACACTTAATGCAACTTGAAAATTGGAGTGAAAAATGGTGAGAGATGGTGTCCTAGAAGGTCAAGAAAAGGAATGACACAGAGGGATAGGCATTAGATAAACTCTAAAAACAGCAAAGCGAATAGGAGAGGAGAGGGAGTAAGACAAAAACAAAAAAAGAGAGAGACAAGTGGACAAGAGCGATATAGGGCCTAATGAGAGGCAGAGTCAGAATGAAATATGAGGAAAGAGATGGCAACCATGAGAGGGGGGAGAGAAGAAAGAGAGTGCTGCATAAACTTCCAGACAGAAAAGCACCAGAGAGAGATCGGAAAGGAAATGGTTTGGAAAATAAGCCATGACGTGAAAGAAAAACCAGGAGGAGTGGAGAGGACAAGAAATATGGCCAAAGAGGAGGAGGAAGGCATTGGATTTTGTCTGTGAACTCTCTTCAGGGATCATATTAATAGGTTCTGGAGTATAAAGGTCAAGGTTGTTTGTGTATATAATTAAAATGATAGAACTCAACACTTCATTCTGCCTGTCCCGGTCAGGTCATCCAGATGTGGCATTTTTACTGTTCCATTGAGATGTCTTGGTATTTTTTTTATGATAAAAATAATGGAAGGGGAAAGAAAGGAGTGGCAATAGACGTCGGAAGAGTAACCTTAGAGGGGTGCATGAGAGGTTAGGTGAAGTCTAGACAATACACAATATGATAGGAACACATGCACTATTCTATCAGGCACAATATAGTTGCAGAAAAGTGCATGAAATCCAACTCACTGAAAATTGTTAAAGATGTTCAAAAAGCAATTTGAAAAGCTGTTGCACTGCAAAACGCATTCAAGCCAAACTTGTACAGAGAAACACATGAGGAGCATGGTAAGAGTAAGGGAAATGACAGGCAGTAAGGGACAACTCAACTTGGAGGCAAACATGTTGGCGAGAGTAGCCTACATTCCCCATGGGCACCAGCTGTCAGCATGTGCTGATGGCTGCTGCCTTTCCTCAACACTTTTCCTCTGACATTGAAACGTATCCATACGTGTTGGGGTGGCCCTCTGTGGACCTTAGATTTTATGTCTTAAAATAATAAAGCCTGGATTTCATAGATTTTACCAGCAAAAGAAAAATTCCATCTTGTTTTAAAATTATGGTAGCTGGATGCATACAGTGAGTGCTATGGAACAGATGGGTGACAACAAGCGAAAGACCTTGTCATGGCAAGGAAAGACAGCTGACTGGAGGAAAAGACTCCACTTGGGGCTGACCAGCTACCCATGTCTGCAGGATACAATACAAAGTGGTATGGAGACACCCACCTATTACTATGAAAATGATTAAAGGAAAAATACCCCCAGAGTCTGCGAGAGTGGTAATGGAGGACGACTCACCGGTGGACCAAATGTTTAATGACCTTGGCATGGAATCGACTAACAAGAAGGCAAGCACTATACAGGAAACAACACAGCAAAATATTCTGACAAAAAGCTCCGGGGGTGTTCAGTGCAGAAGCAGTTGCAGAGGACAGTAAAGAGCCCACTCAGCCAGGAACACCGGCAAGGAAGAAGGTACCGCTGCAAAGCAAACTAAAGAGTTTCAGTACTATAGAAAGGAAAAGACAAGGACTGTTATTAGAAAAGCAGTGGATGGAGACTTATGTTCCTGAAGTTGGGTGACCACTAGGGGTGGGAATCTCTTGGCACCTCACGATTCGATTCAATTACAATTCAGAGGTGAAAGATTCAATTCTAAACCGATAATCGATGCATCTCGATGCAGCAATTTGAAATGACAGGGGCCAATTATCAGGAGGTTGAATCTACAGTATAAAGAACAGAATCATTTGTCATGTCCTTCATACAAGTAAAAGTCTAGTTTTGAACACACAAAAAATCACATCTTACCATTAAATACCGTTTACTTAAGTGAGTTAAATAAGTACCCCAATTACCAGAAAACTTTTGTTCTGAACCCAGACCCAAACGGTCCACCATTTAGCTAACCCCTGAACCAATACTGCGTACCTGCCACCCACTAAAAATCTCTATCTGGAAGAATGCTGTTAAGAACCCAATGCTCTCTACCAAATCAGCACTTCCACAAAACGAGCATTCCTTCTTCTTTGAGCGTAGATGTAAGGATAGTTAAACAGGTTAATTAACTTCTCTAATATTTGATTAAAGAAAAGGCTTTTCTTTGTTAAAAATAGATAGACTTTCTATGAACACAAATTCCTCCTGATTCAGGCAATGAGCATATCCCTGAGAGTACAAACCAGAGACTGTCCGTGGTACAAACGCTGCCATATTTATGCCGAGACGACATTGCTTTCAGTGTTTATGAGCAGCTACGGGGTTAACATAGCCTGGCTCTGAGCGAGTCGAATGCCAAAACAATAATTTTTAAAGTTATTTGCGTATTGGCTTAACGGACAGACTTAACAAACATTGACTTTGAGATTTTTACTAATCGTCGTTCCTTCAGCATACTCTTTATCCGTAAATTGGAATTAAATCACAACAGAATTTTTTTATAGTGACCGCTGCTGTGAAAACAGATGTATGAGATACACCGATCCCCCTCCGGGTAAAGTTATAAACTCAGACAGGACGCCGTTTAGTTTCCCGGGTGTGTCTGGGACTTCCACAACATTTACAAAGCAGTAATAGAGTTTATTTTGGCCATGAATGATGAAACATTACCAGTGTAAATGCAGCGGGTGCTGGTCGGATTTTCTTCAAATTTCCATAAACAATACTGTATCAATTAACATTTAGAAAATCTATTTTTGACATTTGTGAATCGATTCAGAATTGTCCACATCTGCATCGCGATGCATCTAAAAATATTTTTTCTCCCCACCCCTAGTGACCACAGACTACTACAACATTTTTTTCCACCATTTCTGATACAGCAACACCAGGGCGACATGGACAAGAATTTCCCTCCACGAATGCATCTTTTCGCACCTTTGTACTGACTTGTATGCGCCACCTGAAAAATTCACACTTGTGAACACAGCATAACAGACCAAAGAAGAGAACAATGACTGATTCCTCTGTTTTCTTCATCATGGAATCATTGTAAATGAACAAACAAGCACACATTGCCTTTTTATCTGTAGACCTGAACCATTTATTATGGCCTTGTCACCTTGAACATTAATTTGTGTTTCAGAATGTTTTGAATTATTTAATTTCTAAATTAAGGTTAAATATTTCATATCAGCCTTAGCTTTAAGGAAACAAATTAAATGCGGTGCTCTGGAGGCACTAAACTTTACAACTCATACAGAAAAATTAAGTTTTAGGTTTGCATTAGGTACAAGCCTTTTGCCTATTTTGTGCAATTATGTATAAATATGCCTTGCATACAGTTATGTTTTGATACAATCAGTGATGTGTGAAGAATGCAGACTTAATTTGTTTAAATTTGCTATTCATTTCCTCCAATACCTTAATGAAATACTGAAAAAAGGAGATCTCATTGTGATCTCACACTGCAGGAGAAGCATCGACTCTCATCCACAAAGCAAAAGTTCCATTTTTAGATGAAGCCAATTGTCCTTTTTATATACCAACCAAATTCAGTTCTGTCTATCAAATACAATGACGAGAACAGAAAAAAATGAATGTCATAAAAAAGCGGGGCGATGATCACAAGAAAAATAACAAAAGCTGTCAGATTTTTCAAAGCATAAACAACTTAATAAGGACTATTCTGTGGCACCACTGGCAGGCTTCCAAGGCAACAGAGTTCAAAGCGGCTTATTTACTCTGAGCATTCTGCCATTTCACAAAAGGCTTAAAGTCCTATGCAGGTGACATAGGAGGAGGGGGGAGGAAATGGCAGCAATAGAAAGAAAATTGCACTTTTAGTATAGGTGAAGTGAAGATTGAAAAGAAACGGAGATGGAGGTTGAGCTGACATCAGGGCACTGGACCTTAAATCTGTAGTCATGGTGAACTTCAGTCTTGCAGGCTAAGCCTCAACTGTTTTGATGAAACATTAGAGACAAATAGATCATTGCAAACCTATTGTTTAACAGATGCACAGACTACCTTGACACAACTTTACCTTTAAAGTCAAATTCAATCATCACTTTTATATACAGATATCAAAGCCGTCTGCCAGGTTATTATTGTGTTGATGACCCTTCCCCCATTATCACATGTAACTGAATCACAGCTGGTGTTGATTGCACTTACACAGAAAATGTATGTCACACGGCAGCTGTTTTTCATTTTTGGAAATAAAAAAGCTCAAAATTGAACTTCCATCAGTTTTAGCTCAAAAAATATACTTGATTCAACAAACCAAGAGACAAAGCAAGCACTTGCCTCTACCTGCTGGTATTGGTCAAATACATGCACTCTGGCGCTGGCATTTGGTGTCCTGTGGAGAACTCGCACAACAAAGTCAGGACTGGTTGTTTTAAGCATTATCATTTACATTATAGTAGTAGTGACATGCTAATTACAATGGGTTTTTATTTGAATGTATTTTTGAACAATGCGCCTCCCAGCTTCTGCCATAAAGGGCACCGGTGTGCTTTAATTTAAAACAGTATTCAGGTCTTCAGAAAGAAAACATGCCAAAATATCAGTCTTTCTATCTTTTTTTAAGTTTTCAGTTCATGTATCTCTGTGAGCTACTGCCTCCATATTAACATGAATGCAGAAAGTCACTCTTTTCTAGAGCTGTCACAAGGTGCATAAAAGTGATTGGTTGGACGGCCACCCACTGAGATTACCCAACCATCTTCCTAATTTTTGTAAATATGATATTTATCATAGCCAAAGCACTCAAAGTGTCGAGCGTGACAGCAACCAGCTGTCATCGTAGGGAGACATTTCTTATTTTGAAATGTTTCTGTATTGAAACAGACTTAAGCTTCAAACCAGTGTTATTGATGTCCATATCACAACCCCCCCCTTTTTTTATGAAAGCCACTAGTGCCTTAGGCAGTGACTATGGTTACATGCACAAAACATTCATTTTTTTGCACTCATTCCGAAAAATAAATTATTCTTACTAAGCTGTTTGTGTCGCTATTGAAAATTAATATTCCACGAATATTCCTAATTCCATGCAGCTGTGCAAAATATTCATTTTTTCAAAGCCTCCCTCTTCATTCCTTTTTAGAAATATTTTTGCATGTCTGGAACCTGTCTTTTGGTTTGTGTACAACTCACAGAGTTGATAATAATGTCTTGTGTAACATCTCTACCAGGTGCCATCTCACTCCCTCCAAACAAAATATCCAAACAAAATATGCTGTTTACATGACCTGAATATTTTCATAGTAATAGTGGAATATTAGTGTTCGTGGAAATGTATGTTCAAAGGTGACAAAACCAAGGTTGCGTATATATGTACACACAGATTAATAAAATCTCCCCAAATGCTTCAGAAAAGACATTGAGATAAGCACCAATAGTCCGATACTCCATGCAGAGCAGTCCACACCACTCAAACACAATGTCCTGTTCTTCAACTTTGAATCAAATTATTTTTTTTCTATTCAGCTGCTGAGCTGAAACGATAAAGTCAATTTTCATTACTTCACTGCAATTTCACAGCTCCTTCTGTTCTCCACGGTGGTTGCCTTGACTACACTATCACGGGGGGTTTAAATGAAGTAAGGTCTTCTGGTGTTGATAAATGAGAAGACGGGTTGCCAAATAAACAGTAGAGCGTGTTTGTGTGTGTGTGTGTGTGTAATGAATGTGATGGTTCTTCATCAAGAGTTTCTAAAAGACACAAAAACGGTGTAGCCGATAAGAGAGGAGCCGAGTGGAAAAAGTCAATGATGTGGGTTGAATGTGTGTGTGTTTAATCACCACATGATGCTGTGGATGGCAGCTGCAGATGGACAGAAGTATTGAAACACACACACACACACACACACCAATGATTTATCTCGCCACTGTGCTTTATTGGGTTAATGAGGTGATTGACAGCCGGTCATGGCGCAGCAGACTGATACAGATGGCAGCGAATTGGCAAATCCATCAAGAAAAACTTCAAAGTGCACTTCTGGTTCAAGTACATACACAAGGATTTTGATTACCACACAAAATACACTTGTGGTACTCCTGATACAAGAACAAATATGTTGTGAATCCTCTCAGCTGTAGTTAAGCACCCGGACATTTTGTATGCTTTATTTGTTTGTTTTTCATATCATTTAGATTGGTTGGTCCCGCATTTACCTTTTAACCTTTTCGTTATTACTATCGTTATAGTGTGGAATGATACAACTACTGCTGCCTTCAGTAGTGTTGGTTGGCTATTACCTGTGTCATAGACCTAATCAGATAGTGATGTATTTATTTCTTTAATACATTTAAATGGATTTAACTGTAAGTAACCTGTGTGTGTGTGTGTGTGTGTGTGTTTGTGTGTGTGTGTGTGTGTGTGTGTGTGTGTGTATGGCGTCAGAATCGTTTCATATTACTTGCGCAACTATCAACTGAACGCGTCACACCCGCGTGCTTTGACGCCTGTGCAGCACACAGCGCCTGACGTGTAATGTAGTTTCCTCATTGACTTATAATGGTCACGCGTCCACGCGCATGTTCACGCGTGATGACTGCTGCACGCCTGTGATCACATTACGCGGAGTAACTACGTGTAACATTCATGCGTTTTTTAGCGAAAGCACGCATTAACGCTCGCATGAAGATAATTGAACATTTTTGTCAGGCGCTCACATGTACGCGGAAAAGACGTGCGCAAACTCTGTCACGCGTAACAAGAAGCTGCGTACATATGAAGCAGCGTGCGCACGTCTGTCACGCGTCTGTCTTGTTACGCGTGACATACAACCTGCGCACGACAACGCACGCACGCACGCACGCACGCATAACAAATAACCATGCGTTCACACACACGCTGCTGCGCGTCTTTCTAAGTGTTTTGACATCGATTTACCTTCATAGTGTGTGTGTGTGTGTGTGTGTGTGTGCATCCATGGATATATTTGTTTATGGTCTCATGCATATTTGTGGCATTTGCTCAAGTGAATTGCATTTCTGGTGACACAGTGAGTTTTATTTGGGTTCACTTGGCATTTTTGTGACATTCTGAAGACGTTAGACAAAAGCTCCATATAGGAGTATGCCAGTGGTAAACCAGAAGCCTGCAAGAGTTGATTGTATTTTGTACTGGCCTTTTCCTGCCTGCCACGACCGGGTCAATGGCAAACTGTGCTGTGTTGTTTTAGCCACTTGAACACAAATAACATTCAGAAAAGCTCCAGCTGGCTGAAATATTTAAACCCAATACTTTCCTCCTTTGAAGTGATGCTACTTACCACAGTCATTTTGCCTTCTGGTAACAATTTGTTTTTGTTAATTAATTTACGATCCTTTCTTTATTCAGGAGACCATATGAATTACGTTTTATTTCAGATTATTTGATTGTTTGTCACTAAAAAGATGTCTGTCTGATCTGTGAGACATATCTATTTCTTAACAGTATGTTTTCGTGCCATTTTAGAGATTTAAGCACGTTTTGATTATTATTGGGATAATATTCTGAATCACAATTATGTTGGCTAGGATAATCTTGGCATGAAATGTTCATTAAAACGTTTCTTTTGTTTCATGCACCACTGAGACGGTCCTAGAGGAATGAATGGACCCCACCTGCGACACTGTATCCAGTTCTCTTTCTGCATTGATGGTTTACCTCCATTTAAATGAGTTCCTTAATGTGCTTCTGCCTTCATTTAATGTGGCCTTTGGGTTGCATTAATTCCATATCTTGTCCTTCTGACTCACTCTCATCTTCAATTATGTTTTTCAGCTCATGCAAGACTTTATGCAAGTTGTATGCCATCTGCTTGATTGATACATTTCGTGATCTCAGATCTGGTTGGACTGGTCCTGTGCCTCTGATCTGTTAGACTCGAGTTTGCGTTAAGCAAGCTCTTGTAATTAGCTGGCTAATAGGGCAGCTTGGTCAGAGGTGGGCACACAGTCATCGGATTCAGTCTCAGACACTGACTCAGAAACAGTTCCGCCCCTGCCTGTCTGATGCGTGTCTCGTGCATCCATAGCAGTGAAATAGATACCCATGCCTCAAACAAACCAGGAAACACACCAGTTGCTACCTCTGTCACATGTACGATCCTGGGTGATCGGGCTGCAATGCATTTGAACCTACTTCAGGAAGTCGGAGGAACAGTTTGAGAAGTTGTTGCTACAGCTTATTTAGCTTGCAGCTCGTATGGAGGGGTAGAGAAGCAATGTCAAGGAGCCTGGCTGCTGACAACACGACCAGCCGAAGAGTCAGTCACACTGAACCCCAGTAGAGGAGGTTGTATCGGCATCTGGTTCAGAAGTTTGGCTGACTCAACGAGCATTCGGCACCCGGGCAGTGAATACAAATGAGTCACAGTGTGCTGTCGGTTGCTCTGCCCCCTGTCGTTATCCCCCCCTCTATTTTTTCTATCACAGTTAAGAGAGGTAATTTTGGGACAAGACTTGGTTTGTAATGGCTTATATGCCGTACTGTTATCCTTGTTCTGTAAACCATGATGCAGCAAAAAAAAAGAAAAAGAAAAGCATTGATTTCAACTGACAAACTGCGTGTAAACTCCATAATCATTCATTGCTTTTATGGGGCTGAGGGTGATTGGTTACTATCGCCACAAGTCCATCTGCGGATTCAGTCTATCAGTCAGAGCATTTGTTTCATAATAGGTTATCTGCTATCAGTTCCATGTGGTGACTTCTTCTTAACATTTTCCTATCACGTTTGTTTCCTTTTCCTTGGTTGTTTAGGACCTCCTCAATTCAGTTTTTAACTGAGCAATTGGAAGCTTGTTGCTACTTCCATCTGCCTCCCCCTGTGATAGTGGAACGCACCGAGGGGGGAGGGGCTCTGTGTGTGCACGAACACAGTCCTGCGTGCTGATTGGACAGGATGATCCGGGCTCTGTCGATTATTTGCAAAACAAACAACAGGCTCTACGTGCAAGTAGAAGCGCACTTTTTTTCTAAAACCAGATGATTTATGTTGTTCTATCGGGGCATAGTGTCGTCTTCAGTGAATATGTTAAAAAAATGTTGCCGACTGGGACTTTAAGGGATGCCAATCCTGTGCATCTGCACCTATAGTGAATATAGAAAAGTTGAATAAATAACTGAATAATAATTGAACGAAGAATAAATAGATACGCAAGTAACAGAGAATGCATGAGGGAATACAGATTTCATGTTTTACTCTCTTTTTATAGAAATATTAGCATTCTTCTCCATCTCTTTTCTTCTTCAGTTCTTTGAGTTAATCAGTTGAATAAATGGATTTAAAATAGCGCGTAGTTGTGAATGTGAGCATGAATGGTTGTTTGTCTCTATATATTAGCCCTGTGATAGACTGGCATCCTGTCCAGGGTGTACCCTGCCTTCGCCCAATGACAGCTGGGATCGGCTCCAGCCCCCCTCCGACCTTGAATTACAGGATAAGCGGTAGACGATGGATGGATGGACTTAAAATAGTTTACTAAAATTGTGTATGACTTGGATTTGAATCCTGGACTGAAGTTGAGCTTCTCCTTTGCCAGTCACTACAACAGTTGTCTTCATGCACTGACAGAGGCTGGCAAACATAAGCTTATCCTTGTGCTAACCCAACAGAGTACATATGTTTATCTACTTCCTTAAAATTAAAAGATTAAGATTAGCTTTGGAGCTCTTCATTCACCCATTTTTTCTTAATTAATCTTTGTTGTTATGTCTTACTGAAACACAAATGTTCAAGCCAACACAAGGACATCATAATATTATATGCATTGTGTTATTGTCCAGCAATTATTAATTTTGTAGAATTGTTGCTGAACATCACTTTTTATTCCATTCTCCATGTTACAATGCAAATCACATTTTAATTATGAGTATGAATTGCTTCTTGTGCTGTCTCTTTTTGAGAACGGACCTACAATTCTCTTTAATTTATTCATTAACCATTATTGTATATGGTAACAAAGCCATACAAAGGTTTGTTGAAAATACTTGGAAATCAATGTATCCTTATGCATTTCTTCGTAGGAATCTCACACAGAACTGTAACTTCAATGCATTTTCCAAGAAACTCCTTTGTTTCTATGTTGAGGATCATTGATATCATTAAAAGTAAACTTTATGGATAACCGTAATTTCACACCCTTTGCACACATATTTCTCTCTCTGATGTTTATCTTTCACTGTTGCCTCAAACACTCTCCGAAATAATCGCAGATCCCTTTAATCTGCAAGCAGTACCGTACATACAATGACCACTTATCTGTGTGAATGAGAGATTGTTCAAATTAAATGCAGGAATTAAAATGAGATAATGTGCTGGATATCTAATTTATTTTAATGCAAGGCAAAAGAAGCTGATACAAGAAGAGAGCGAGAGGAGACAGTGAAACAATTAATTTGACAAATAAGGGTAACCAAGTGTTCTAATCAAATATGAATCATGTCTTTGTGGCACCAGTTTAAAGAATCATGAAAATAATAAAAGATAGCAAATTAGGAGGGTGGGGAAGGTATCCAAAAGGATACAATAAAGGACAAAGCAGCTCAAGTGAATATTTTCACATTTTTAATTGACATTCATTGTTTTAGCCAGACTGCTTCCTGCCTTTAAGTGTGATTCTGAGAGAGCATCAGTATAGTCCCTTTTCACAGTTAAACGTTTTAAAAGTTGCCCATTCGGAATTAGGATGGAAGCAAATATTTCATGATAAGAGTAACTGGAATGGAATAATGAGTGGGAGTGAATAGGAGACAGCGCAGTAAGATGAGAAAGAAGAAGACAGCAGCTCAGGTGTGTTTGAAATTCATATCTGAATTGTTTTTAGATTCTTGGTGTGGCTCAGACCACCCGTGTTTGTTGTTTATTGTCTGTCAACCTGAATGACTTGGCTTTTTCTGTCTGAATTTGAATTTATAAACTTTATAGTTTCTGAGCATATCTCTGCCAATGTTTGCCGACCAACGTTTAGTGCTGGATGAACACAGACACTTATGCATCTGGCTCAGTGTTTTTTATTTCCCATGAAGACGCAAATGTTGACCTATTCACCTCTGAAATCCTTGTTCTGCAAATTGCTGCCAAGGTCTGTGCTAACAAATCCATTAGTGTGACACGGGTGGTGGAACTCTATTAGATACTCCCTGAGGGGCCTTCCTTAATTCCCTCCTACCCCCTCATATCTCCATTTCTATTGGTTTCCATCTGCTCATCTTTATTTCCTTGCTTTTCGCTTTCTTCTCATTTTCTGTCCAGTCACCCCCAGTCTGGGCTCATTTAACCTTTATGGGAATGGCTCCATTAAATGTGAAGCTTTAACTTCAGAGTTGAATTGAATCGTGATTCAGACTGGGGTTAGCCGATTGCCATTTAAACTTGTGTAATGTCATTAATAGTGGCTCAAATTCAGATTTTTCAGGATTGGTAGCCTTTGGTCGAGGGTTATTATTATGATATGGAGAAAGATGAACTCGGAGAACATGCCTCTTGAGAGTGACGTGCGTGATCGAATAGAGAGAGGACATATCACACTCTAGAAATAGTCCACTAGCACTTGAACATTGGGGCTACGTCGGGGGATTCTTCCCTCACCAACGGACTTCATAGAGTGCAGTCACCGGCTTGATGAGAGCACTTGAACCAGACAGTAGGCACTTTTTATCTTGGACTGTTGTCAAGTTACTCATGCAACTGTCTAACTTGTACATGGTTTTATTGACTGAAAAGTTCAATTACTTTTATCTCGTCTTCAAGGAGACTATATTGAGAGGTACTTGACTGATGTGATTTGTTTCTTTAAAGGGACCAAAACCCAGCTAGAGTCATTCTTTTACCTCAACTCATTGGATTTCTGTCATGTACGATGAACGACAATCACATCAGTTTTCTGGACTTATGAATCCTTAGAGAGACTAATCACTGTTACGACCCGTCTAGGGGGCCGAGGCGTAACATGATGGGTGTAACATCTTCCTCAAGTCCCAAGGATCCACATAGCCAATATCAAGTAAAAAAGGAGGATTTATTTACAATACTAGAATACTGAACAAAACAACTTCGGGGGGGGGACTGCAAATAAAAGACAAACAAAATGATACTACTCTTAAAAATAAATACCTACTTCACCTAAAAGGTGGTAAAACAAAAGACAAGCTCTAAAATATCTAACTAACGAAACACAGGAGAAAACAAAGCCACTCTAGCAGTCCAAGACCCTACTTCTAACAATAGACTTCTCTCTAACAAAGAACATGGCACGTGGGCTGTTGGAGGTTGAGGAGGATGCCGACATCTGCCGCCCGCCATCTTCCCTCCATATAGCCTCAAGCACCTGTTCTCAATCAAGCGTCGACATGCGGGAAGAAGGCCCTCCAATCCCCAGCAGGCGTTGGCACACCTAATTTACATAAAATCAACAAGTCCCGAAAAACCACACACACACACAACACACACCCGCTGGTCGTAACATTCCCATACCCAAGAATTAAACATTCCCCTATAAATGTTTAATTCCCACTTAAATCGAACAGCGTGACAAAACATCAGCTATTACATTTTCTGTGCCCTTCTTATGATAAATGTGCAGGGTGAAATCCTGCAGAAGAAGGGACCAGCGCATAAGTCGCTGGTTGGAGTTGCGCATTTGTGATAGGAAGACTAATGGGTTATGGTCTGTGTAAACTTGGATTGGCTGTGGACTGGAACCGAGGTATACTTCAAAGTAGTGTAAGGCGAGCAGGAGGGCTAGAGCTTCCTTCTCAATAGTGCTATAATTTAGTTGTGGCTTATTAAACTTTTTTGAAAAGTAACAGACTGGGTGGTCAATAGCCTGATCGTCTTCCTGCAGGAGTACAGCACCTGCGCCGCACGCACTGGCATCTACTTCCAGTTTGAATGCGCGTGTGAAGTCTGGCGCAGCGAGGACGGGCGCGCTACAGAGTAACGCTTTAGCGGATTCAAAAGCAGCCTGACACTCGGGAGTCCAAATAAAGGGTTTCAACGGACTAACAAGGCCGGTGAGAGGAGCCACCACATCGGAAAAGTTTCTGCAGAAACCGCGATAGTAGCCACACATTCCAAGAAAACGGCGCAGCGCTTTCTTGGACTGTGGGACTGGAAAGTCAATAATTGCCTGTACCTTCTCTTCTAACGGACGCACCTGCCCCTGTCCTACCTGCTTACCCAGGTATGTCACAGTAGCCCTGCCAAAATTACACTTGGCCAGGTTAAGGGTGAGTGAGGCCTCGCGGAGACGACTGAAAATGAGGGACAGAGTGTGGAGATGGTCGGCCCAGGTGGGAGAATAGGCAACCACATCATCCAAATAAACCTCACAATTTTCAACACCTGATAACACACGATGCATCAGACGTTGGAAAGTGGCAGGAGCGTTGCGCAGCCCGAATGGCATTACAGTGTACTGAAGGAACGCGTCGGGTGTGACGAACGCAGAGATATCAGAAGCGCGTGGCGTCAAAGGGACTTGCCAGTAACCTTTTAACAGGTCCAGCTTGGTTACGAAGGTGGCGGAACCTACTCTGTCAATGCAGTCCTCCATCCTAGGGAGTGGAAAAGAGTCGGGTTTAGTGACCGCATTGACTTTTCTGTAGTCATTACAAAACCGAGGAGTATTGTCAGATTTTGGAACCAGAACGCACGGAGAACTCCAGGCACTGGCACTGGGAACAGCTAGACCATGTTCGACAAGATACTTTACCTCCTGCTGCATCAGGGACCGTTTAGTCGGATTAACACGGTAGGCGTGCTGTTTAATGGGTCGGTGGCCCTCCACATCGATGTCATGGAACAGAACAGAGGTCTGTCCGGGATGGTCAGAGAAAAGCGACAAGTTATTTTCAATTAGGGACATGATATCTGCACGGGCTGAATCAGACAGGTGAAGCAAGAAACCTTCCAAATCACTTAATATTTCAGAATTTTTCAAACGAGCGACCGGCATCAGACCACTTTTCTCTGCCAACCCATCATCACAGGGCTGATACGGAGGAGAAACAGCAATACAAACAGGCACCGCAGGGACAGCAGGTGTCATCTGAGGATCACTTTCTCTGGAAAAGTAGCGTTTCAACATGTTAATGTGGCAGACTCTGGATTTCTTTTTCCGGTCGGGTGTTAGCACAACGTAATTTGTGTCACTTATCTGTCTTTCCACCGAGTATGGGCCTGAAAACTGTGACTGCAAACTAGATCCTGGTAACGGAAGCAGTACAAGGACTTTATCACCAGGTTGAAATACTCTAAGAACTGATTTCCTGTCATAACGGGACTTCATTTTAACTTGGCTTTGTGCCAAATTCTCACGGGCCAATTTACAAGCGTTAAGAAGACGCCCACGAAAGGAACTTACATAGTCCAACACATTATGTTCAACTTTGGGCGAAACGGATAACCATTTTTCCTTAACGAGGCGGAGTGGTCCGCGCACAGTGTGTCCGAAGATCAGATCGCAGGGACTAAAACCTAACGATTCCTGCGGAGTTTCACGCACGGCAAATAACAGGAGAGGGAGGCCCTCATCCCACTCTCTGTCGGACTCGTAACAAAACTTTCTTAACATGGATTTTAATGTTTGGTGGAACCTCTCAAGCGCACCTTGGGACTCCGGATGGTAAGGACTCGATTTTTCATGTCTAACATTTAGCTCTGTGGTTACTTGAGCAAACAGTTTAGACATAAAGTTGGTGCCTTGATCGCTCTGAATAACTTTCGGCAACCCGAAAGTTGAGAAAAACTTTATGAGAGCTTTAACCACTGGCTTTGCCTTGAGAGTGCGTAACGGAATGGCTTCAGGGTACCGCGTCGCAGCGCACATGACTGTTAATATGTACTGATTACCAGACTTAGTTTTTGGCAGTGGACCCACGCAGTCTATTAAAACGCGTTCAAACGGCTCCCCGAGCACAGGAATTGGATGCAGGGGCGCCGGAGGAACAGGCTGATTGGGCTTTCCCACTATCTGGCATGTGTGACAGGTGCGGCAGTGTTTTACCACGTCGCTTTTTAATCCAGGCCAAAAGAAGTTGCGCAACACACGGTTATACGTTTTTTTAACACCAAGGTGGCCAGCTAAGCTGGAGTCATGCGCCAGACTAAGAATTTGCGGTCGGTAGTCTTTTGGCACAACCACCTGATCAACAGTATATATTTCGCCGGAAACGGGACTCCACCGTCTCATCAAAACACCATTTTCCAGGAAAAATAGCACTGGTTTCCTATTCTCCTCGGCGGCTACAACAGAGGAGAGACACAGAGTTAGCGAAGGGTCAATTTGCTGAGCATCAATTAACATTTCTCTGGTCACATTTAAACTCAGCGCCGCATCGTCAGGGAAGAGATCAGTCTCATTGACACTTTTCTTTACAGTGGTGGGGGACACTGAAGAAGAGGGCTCACCTTCATCTAACGTAGCCATGAATGACTGAGACAAATCCACAGCCTCACCAAATTTACGAGCTTGCGCGCGCGTAATTGCGCACACAGGAAACACAGTTGGCACACACTCGTCAGGAACTGAAACAGGGTAGCAGTCAGCAGGATTAGTAACAACTTCAGGCAGGGGAAACACTTCTCCTCCGGCCAAATCATTACCCAAAATAAACGAAATGCCCTTAATCGGGAAACGGGGAACAACGGCAACTTTGACGTGTCCCGATACAAGTGGTGACTGTAAATGTATCATGTGGAGGGGTGCGTTAAGCTCACTCATTTTAATTCCCCACACTAACAAATCGGAGTGACACGAAGTTTCCTCAGAAAGAGGCAAGACATCAGCAAGCATGAATGAATGAACCGCGGCAGTATCCCGCAAAATAGTTACCGGCACTTTATCTTTATCTTTTCCGGATAACGAAACAAACCCTTGAGAAACGAACGGTTTGAAATGAGGATCAATATCCACGCTCACCTTGGGTTCAGGTAAAACCTCAGGGTGTTTTTCCGGTGAGGGCACAGTGTTAATGAATCCCACACCTGAAGGAGTTTTCGTCGTTCTATATTGTTCCTTTTTTTTCAGAGCCGGACAGGTGGCGATTAGATGGCCGAGCTCATGACAATAAAAACATTCACGGCTCTCACCCGTGGCTGGTGAAATGTTTTTACGCATCAGCCTCGGTGATCTATTTTTGCGCTCTGATATAACATTACCACGCGACGGCGGTGTCGAAAAAACACTTTTGTGCGTTAGAATGAACTCATCGGCCAGAACAGCTGCTTGAGTTACAGAAGGTACTTTTTGTTCGTTTAAATAAACCACGATTCGTTCCGGCAGACATTTTTTAAACTCCTCAAGCAGAATCAATTCACGCATGTCCGCCATCGTTTCCACATTACATGCCTGGCACCATTTATCAAACAGAACGCTCTTGTCGCGCACAAATTCAACGTGCGTCTGGTTGGCAGGTTTAACCCTATTCCTGAATTTTTGTCGGTAAGCTTCGGGCACAAGCTCATAAGCCCTCAGCACAGTTTTTTTCAAAATATCGTAGTCCAGGCTGTCCTCAATAGACAAACTGGCACACACTTCCTGAGCTTTTCCCACAAGTTTACACTGGAGAATGAGTGACCAGAACTGTTTGGATAAATTGAGTGCAGTGGCTATCCGCTCAAAAGCGCTGAAATAGGAGTCCACTTCGGACTCACGGAACGGGGGAACTAGTGGGATGTATTTGCTAATATCAAGAGCTGTGGCAGATCCAAATGACACCGGGGTGGAGGTTACCGGGGCTGCTCTCTCCAGCTCGAGAGCCCTAATCCGGAGATGCATGGCTTGCACTTCCAGCTGCTTGTTTCTGGTTTCAGCCTCCTTTATTTGTAAGGCCAAGCGGAGGTCTTCTGTGGACATTTTGTCCACAGATTGGTCAAGGACCAGCTCCGGGGGTATGCGCACCCCAGCAGTTTCTGCTGCTTTTGGCTTTTCCGCCAGTGCGTCAGCCGGTGCGTCAGCAGCTGCCTCGGAATCCATCTTGGCAAGCACGCCTTGCTCAACCAACCCCTCACTGAGGATCTGCTTTAGCTCTGCTTTTCGAGCAACATAGGGCACTTCAACCTTATAATAATTTGCAATAATCAATAACTCAGCTTTTTTATATTTTCCAATTTTTGTCCAAGAAGGACTGGCCACAAAATCATCCAGAAAAATATCCATTACTCTTTACTCTCCCCACACACCAAAAAACAACCGCCAACCAGAAGACAAAAAACTCACCGTAGACAAAGCGCGAAAAGAGAGACGGACGAGCCCCCAATTCATGTTACGACCCGTCTAGGGGGCCGAGGCGTAACATGATGGGTGTAACATCTTCCTCAAGTCCCAAGGATCCACATAGCCAATATCAAGTAAAAAAGGAGGATTTATTTACAATACTAGAATACTGAACAAAACAACTTCGGGGGGGGACTGCAAATAAAAGACAAACAAAATGATACTACTCTTAAAAATAAATACCTACTTCACCTAAAAGGTGGTAAAACAAAAGACAAGCTCTAAAATATCTAACTAACGAAACACAGGAGAAAACAAAGCCACTCTAGCAGTCCAAGACCCTACTTCTAACAATAGACTTCTCTCTAACAAAGAACATGGCACGTGGGCTGTTGGAGGTTGAGGAGGATGCCGACATCTGCCGCCCGCCATCTTCCCTCCATATAGCCTCAAGCACCTGTTCTCAATCAAGCGTCGACATGCGGGAAGAAGGCCCTCCAATCCCCAGCAGGCGTTGGCACACCTAATTTACATAAAATCAACAAGTCCCGAAAAACCACACACACACACAACACACACCCGCTGGTCGTAACATCACTTTATAAAGATCCGTTCAGAAAAAAAAACTACTACTTGAAACCTACTTACCTTTGGAAAAAGTCCCTTTTAGTCAATGTTGAAGACTAAAACTAATTTTGACAGGAACATGAGGGGAATGAAAAACAATTAACAACAAATAGGATACAAAAGATATGTCCTTTATGATGTCTCTAAAAAAAGAATATTGTAGTTAAATACAACTTGGGTAAAGTAACTTACAAACAGAAAACATATACATGATGTATACAGCAGGCATTATAGACACAAGTAAAGATAACTTAAAATAAAACTTAAATTACAGGCCTAGCAGTTAGAAACAGCACAAAAGTACAAATACGAGAATGTGTATACAGAGATGAGCATAGTGCAGATGGTCAGTGCAGGTTTACAAATTTTGTTTACAAATATTGCTGCTGTGTGCGCATTGATGTGTTTCACCCAGGTATGGACCTTTTCGTTATTAATCATGTTTTCAAAATCTTTTTGTGACTTTGTTATCTGTGGAATGTGTATCGTCTCTGAGTCTTGGTACAGTTGGCAGGTAGTTAAAAAGTTCAGCTCAGCTTCCACCTCATATTGTGTGCAGTGGGTGCACAGTCTGTCCTCTGTCGGATGCCAGGTCTGCCTGTGGCCGGGGGTGGGCTCACTGAGTCTGTACATACCGGTAATCAAAGTTTTCCTTAGTTTTGGCTCAGTCAGAGGTATTCAGTCTGTTCTCTGTTTTGGGCCAAATAGTATTTACATTTTTGGTTTATTGTTTCCAATGTATCAAGTATTATTATTTTTGTTTTGATATAATTTGGTTCAGTCTGATGGGGTTTCTGTCTGAAGGCTCTGTTTGTGTTTGTGATCAAAGTCCTAGAAACAGCTGGCAGAGTGGCATCTCTCTGTGGGTAAGTTCTTTGTTGTAAAGTGTGCCAGGGTTAGGGTTGCAAGCAGCTATCAAATCTTTTTGTAATCGAGTAATCTACCGATTATTCCATCGATTAATCGAGTAATCGGATAAAAAATTAACATTGTATGTAGTTCCCATATACACTGTTAATTTCTTAACACATTCGGGCAATTACTATAAACAGGAATAAAGGAAAAAAGGAAAAAATATAGCTTATGATAAATGAGGATTTTTTTCTTTATTTAAATCTTAACACAAACAAGAAATCAAAATAACCTAAATTAAAAAAAAAAAAAACTTAAAATGCTCGTCTTTGTTAATATTGTGGGGAGGGGAGGCGGTCTTCTCGGCCCACCACGCACCTGTCCCGGTACCGGTTGTGTTTCTGGTGTTTTTTTAACAACGACGCTCAGACAGTAAAGGAAGGGTTCTCAGCCTGGCTCTGGCTGTACTGCATAATGTTGGCCAGCCCGCGGCGAACCGGAGACTGAATCAAACAACCAGTTCGTAAAACTACACCCGACCGAACCGCCCGGTTCGCGACACCGGCTTGGACGGAGACGCATGAGACAGGACCGTGCGAGGGGAGACAAGTGTTACCGGCAAAGCAACTTTCTGTATGAAAAAACGATCGACAGTTGTCTTCATTTTTGACGCTCACGTCCTCACAACCGTTCAGTGACGAGGAGACCATGACAGTTACCCTTAAACTGTAATTATCCAAGGAGCATTTTGCTTTCAGCAGGAGGCCTGGTGATATTAATACCTGGATATGTTCCATCCTACTGTGTAGTATACTTACATGACTTATCGAGTGTATAAAAGGGTAAAGGGGCTAGACAGATTTAAGATTAGCTAACACCACTGCCTTAGGGAGGATTTTCTTCTTCTTAACCGGACACATGTGCTTTTCCCTTTTGTTTCACTTTCTCGGTAATATCCAATCCGTAAGAGATGGATAAGCTGTAAAAGACGGACGGGAGGAAAGCTCAGACAACACAGGAACAGGTGTTGATGAGGGAAGATCACTATAAACAAGACAATACAAAGAGGAAAGTGATAAATCATGAGTGGATTTTTAAGTGGGAAGGGGAGTCAGTATCTCGAGAACCATACTTCACACCTGGCAGCCAGAACTACTTGCATGACTTGGCTGAGTTTTTCCACTGTGAGTTTTTAAGACTTGATACTTACTTACAACACTTGTAACGTTACCACAGCAACATTCCTCCACTAAATACATCCATACTCTATATCCACGGTGGTTGTGTAAAAGCAGTATATATAGTAAGTTGTAGGCGATACAGCGGAGTTGCATATTTTGTATGTGCTTTGGGGGCCTTTTGCATGTTATTTTGGGCTGTTTAGGGCCCTTTTATTTGGGGGTCACAGGCAGTTGCCTACCTTGCTTATAGCCTGCCCCTGGTGTTATTTTTCCTGAACCACAGAGCATTCCACCGGTACGTCTGACTGTGAGAATCCACGACTTAAGTGTGTGATGCATTAATCTTATGGCAGGTGCGTTGGTCAGGACCGCAGAAAGCAGATTTTTATTGTGAAGTTGTTTGTATGAGCTGTTCTCAAAGGATCTAGGAGCAGCAACATCACGGGCCAAGCATTCAGCCCTTTACTTATACTAGCGTGTTTGCACTGCACTAGTATAAGTAAAGAGGGGCAGAATGTGTGAATGAGGAGAGGGCCGGTGACGGGAAGAGGATAAAGTTAAGGTGAATACAGAATTTGTGGGAATGGTCCTGGGGTCTCATTCATAAAATAGTGTGTCGGAGCCATACAAGAAGATGCATTCTGATATCTTGCGTATGCCTGCCAGTGCACTTTCCTTTTATAATTCCCAAATCAACTCGCACATGGATCAACCCCGCCTCTGCACACCTACATTCTACCATATATGGTCAATGCAAAACACCTCATGAATGTCTAAACATAGAAATGAGCCTCGATGGTTCTTTATGATGAATCACTGCTACTCAGAAATGGAGGTGCTTGTGGGTCTGGTGGTCCCTGAACACTCCTCTCCTAATTCTTCTATTCACTAACAGTTCCAGTGCATCCATCATCTAGCATTATGCATCACAAGTGTTACCACAATATGTATATTGGAAACACAGTCTGATAATAACATTGGATACTGTATTCAGTTTGTCTATGTTGTAGATTGTATCTGTCCCTATGGAATAAAACATGAATCAATGAACCGTGCTCGGTGTAGTGATTTTAATCACAAAAACTTGGGATGGGATTAGATAGGATTTTTATCGTACATTGGATAACAAATATTCAGAATAAGTGATCGTGGTTACAATTTATACATATATGTGTAAATATACAGTATATGTCTGTGTGTTTGTGTGTGTGTGTGTATATATATATATATATATATATATATATATATATATGTTCTCTATACTCTCACTTTCTTGCTGTCACTGCTTGTACCTCTTCTTCGACTTCACACTGTTGTTCCTCATTCAAAGTAATTATGGGAAAACCTTGAGTCAGCAACAAACCGCACAGTAAAAATAACTCGCTCTTCTTCTTGTTCCAACAAGCTATGCCTTTATTCCCCCACACCTTTTCCTCTACTACAGTACCTGTCTCTGCTTTAACACCCCCTCTCATCTGAAGTTGTGCTCTGTTTTCCAAAGTGTTTTTAGTAACAGAAGGATGGAGCAGTCTGCTCGAAACAAAACGTGTGATTTACACGTGATTAGTAGTGTGTAAAAGTTGAGGCAGCAAAAACAGAGGAGAGAGGAAAAATGAGAAGGATGTAACAAATGAGTATGAACACACACAAAAAGAAGCTAAATGGGCAGAAACAAAAGTAAAAGACAAAAACAAGTCCCAGAGTTCTGCGTCATCAGTGATCCTCTAAACGGGCGTCACTATTTCATCACATTGCATCTCGAAAAGCTGAAATCCAGGCTCTGAAAGGCGGAACAATTGGAGCTGTAAGCTGTAGTCATTCTGTCTAGTCAGGACATAGTGCTGGTGGTGTAGCCACTCTAAAAGTTTCAGAAGAGTTGTGCCGGAAACCAAGTTACACTATGCAAAACCCGGTTGTGTTGTAATCATATCTCTGTGAGTTGACATTCACAGCACGACCAAGCCAAACTCATGTCGTGCTCTGATGTACATGTGGCAAATTGATAGCTAACAACGTGTGACTATAGTGCTGGAGCTGTTGGAAGTCACTCTTGATGGAAGGTAACCTTTGCTTCCTGTCTTTGAAACAAGCAGATTGCTGTGCTCGAACCATAAATTACATTTGTGTTGTTCTTCTCATTTGACTGTGAATAAAATGGCATATTTCTTCAATAACCATAGTTTTCAACATATTATACACGTAATATCAACAAGGACATCAAAAATGGAAAAAAAAAAGAGATGGAAACTGCCTTTTTTCAATTAAAAAACAACCCACATTTATACTTTCACAGTAAGTTACTGTATCATTTTCTAAGGAAATGGCTGTGAAATTACAGCTGAATACTGTGTCCTCACAGTAGATAAACCAGTATATATATATTTTTTTACCAGATTTAGCAGTATCCTTTTTTGGAATTATTGTATTTTACGCTAACTTCACAGTTAATGTCCATATTACTGTGATTTACCAGTATGCTGCTTTATAGTCAGATTGTAAGAAACAGAGCCTTCTGGGATTCTAATCCAGTGATTAGCATTATAAAAAAATTGAATAAAAAGAGAGCTAATCCTAGATAGATCATGATTTAAATTTTGAAGCAATGTCTTTAAAATAAACAATCTACAAAATGTTAAGATTCACATAAGTTTCGATATCAATACCAAAACTATTCCACGGCACCATTAAGCACACACAAAGCTGAGTGTGTATCTTGGGCGGCTGCATGCTGAGCTGCATCTAATTTGTGCTTTCTGTTAATTTGTGTAAAATGTCAGAATATTTGACGACAGTGATAGATAAAAAATGCTCTGATTTATCTCATCGTGTCGAGCGACTCATATTGACCATCAAAAGGATTTTGATTTTCCAATTAACTATGAAATTAGTGTCCTCTGTGTTGTCATACAGTTCTCAGTGTAGCATAACACCACAGTGGTAACAGCTTGTGAACACGTATGCAGGAATTGAATTTGGTTCCCTCCGACAGATCATCACAAATCAATTCTCACTGAGAGTGGCTGAATGTCCTGTCCTTTCAGAGACATGTCAACAGAAATTATTTCTCCATTCAGGTAGTTAATTGGTTTTCAGTTTCTGACCTCTTGCCCTGATTGCTTCAAAGGCAGTCATCTTTATCGCAAAACTGTCCCTTTTTGGTATTCATAGCAGAAAGGAAATGAAGGAATTCCTTCATTTCCTTTCTGCTCTTCTCCAAGGTTGCTGGTCAAATATCAAAGAAGCATCTATGAACAAAAAAGGCCAAGAGGAAGCTGTTATGCTGTGGTGTTGTACCATACGCTAACAATGGGGTCTTACATGACTAATTTAAAAAAAAGTGTATTCTAATAAATTGAGCCTCGGATGCAGACTAACCAATCATAGCATGGCATTGTCCAGCTCTGACCAGGTTGTGCGGAGAGGTTGGAACGATATATATATTTCTAAAATGTTACAAACTAAAATAAACTCACCAAAACCTTGATTGGATTTATCCAAATAAACCCCTAATTAACTGCATTAGGTGTGAACATATCCGGAGAGGAGCAAGATGGAGGTAAGACCTAAAAAAGCAGCAGGTGGAAGCAACTGTGGAGTCTCAGATCTAACAACAAGGGTTTATTTGAACCAAACCACTTGGTTTAGTTAGTTTTATTTTGTTTCTGTTGACTTTTTGTGATTTACAACACGGTATGCATATTTGAAACAAATGTTATTTGACTTTGCCAAAGAAAAGGAGATCTGTTCACTCATAAAGGACTTCAGTTATCACTATCAGGAACAATGCACACTTGCTTATTTGTGAAATAATCCGATCAGTCAATCATGTGGCAGCAATGCAGTGTATAAAGACAGGGTTCTGGACCATCACTTAATGTGTATAAATTATGCACACAATCGTGGAAACACTGGAATCTCAATGGAATATTTCCAAATTCTTGTGGTATCCATTCCAGGAACATTTGAGGGGGGTCCTATGCAATATTAGTATCATGTTCCTAATTAAGTGTTCAGTGAGTTTATACAAAGCAAATAACAATGCTGATGAGTGTCAGGATAAACTTTCATAAGTTACTTAAGTACGCCGTCGGAAGGAGAAGAATTGATGCAGCCTTGCCTCATTTAGTAAAATGAGGCGGAACCTCTTTCACCCCTGGGTGACAGTTTACTTCTGTGAACTTCAGAATGGTGTTGCCTTTGTTATCCAGGGCCTTTTAAAACTTTACAAAGATGGAGACATCGGCTGATGGATTCAAATGGGGAAAAAATTATCCTGGAGTTAAAAGACCATCCTTCCTTAACTACTGCATGGTTTCCTTTAGGAATATTTCAATTTTCACTTTGTCCGTCTGTACCCAGGATGCCGCAATGCTCATGAAACTTTATGGAAGGGTGCAGCATTGGCCAAGGAAGAGCCCATTAAAGAGCGGTGATGGGGCGGTGATGCCGCGGTGTAATGTTATAAATGATTTTGCAGTTACCACAAAGCTCTATTTAGTCAAGCATAGGTATGAGCAGTGCATGCATCAGTGTCATACCCTTTACACACATGCTGCCACTCCAAACTCAAAGCAGATGTGACATTAATGGGAGACAGCTGCCCACCCCCAGGGAGTTTATAGAGTCTGAAGTAAATCTGTGTTGAAAATAACTGTGAAAAGATGGAGAAGGTTGCTGAGCAATATGACATTGCTTAAACTAGAAGGAGCAACACGGGGGAGGAGAGAAGAGAAAATATTATGATCAAGACAGTTTGAGTAAAAGGCTGTGACATAACCTACTGTAAACGGCAGCACAGAGCAGAGAGTCGTTTTCATAGAGAAGAGAAGTGTGTTGACAGACAGGATATATTATAATAGAAGGAAGTGAAAAGACTGTGAAGGACAGAGAACAGCTAGGTGAGAGCTAATGTAAGTTCAATTAATAATTAAGCATTCATTTAAAAAAAGGGGATTAAGGTCCCATTTCAGGATTACATTTTTTTGTAGTTTAATTGAGCATATCGGTAGTTTTGCATATTTACCACTACTAATTGCAAATGACCATGAACTTCAGCCCAGACTCACTTAAGGTGGACTGACCATTTAAAGTGGACCAACTCCAAGCCCCCCCTCAGAATTTTGCAAACTTTAAAACCTGCATTTAAAACTAACCATGCATTATATAAAGAAAACAAACAAACAAAAAAACATTTCCCTGGAAATGTAATTGAGTTTGCAGTTTTGTTGTATAGGGATGTCATTTTTGAGTTGCTATTGATAAGTTGTTGTGTTCCCACAACCACAGATGTGGACAACAAATCTGTTTGCCTCAACTTGGTTTCAGGTTTTGTTTCACAGTTTTCTAGCTGGCAGAATATTCTGTTTCCATCTCATCAACAGTGCACAGCTTATGGTTGCATAGAGCCCACATTATGAGCTGTTTGTGGCCCACCTGTTTCTCTACTGCAGCTTTGTGGGTGTGTTAGTATGTGACTATGTCCAGCTATTAATAACTTAGCATCTAGGAGAAGTTGAAACCTGTAGTGGGAGAAACATGGCACACAGCTTTCCTCCCAGTGCTAAATCTGTTTCACTACACACCCATCACCTCTCCTTTTTATATTCTCCTTTACATAATAACGTGATCTAGCTCAATCATGCCTGATGTGTTGTTCCTGAGACTGTTCATAGTCATCTGAATGCAGGAAAGTGCAGCAGACTTGATTAACTCTATCCATGTTTAAATTGAAATAGTTAATCTGTGTGCTGTATTAACAGAGCGGTGGGGACGGCTCAGAATGAATAAAATGGTAATTGAATCCATACATTTGCATCGATTAGCTGTGTGCTACTAATGAAAATTTCACAACGGAGAGAGGAATTAATATGGTTCAGTTTTTAACGTATATGGGAAAATGTATGTTCAGAATGTATTTGCTTAAGTAGAGTTCCTTCAAAAAGGCCATTTATTTATTCAATGTGATTAATCGCTGCACCGCAATAATGATCCACTGAATCCACTAGGACCAATCCCAGAACCCATTGGCTAACTGATGACAGATACGCCTCAGGGGGCAAGGAGCTTTATTTCTGGGGTGTAGCCAGCAGATATCCAGAGCAAGGCTTCCTTCATAAGCCACTCATTGTTTATAGTTTGATTATGATGGTCGGTGGGTTGTGAGATTACATTTCAGTCAATGCAAACTGACTCTTTTGCTTTCCACAGACTGTTAACCTGCATTCACCCAAAGCCTTCTCCACCATGATTAGTCCCTACTACTTGGACTACAAATAGAAACCAAAATGCTTATGAATGCAGATTCTGTTCATAGAGATTACACCATAGGGCTGTACCGCATGTCATTTATTTATTTTTCAACATTTGAAGAATCTGATCGAGGTTTTGGAATCACATGTTGAATGTTTGTTATCATATCTTATGATTTCATTACCTTAAAAAATAAAAAAAAGTTTTTATGTTTGAAAAAAAGTTTTATTGCAATATTGTAAGCACACACAGGCAAAAGTTGACATTAATTCGTGCTCAACTTGCACAAATAAACACTTCACTCAAATGTTTTCAGTATTTCTTCTTTCTCAGTGACTTAGTGACACAAACTAAAAATGCTTCCTGTTGCATGAATAAAAAGTGGTAGGCTTAGGCAGACACTTGCCAATTGAAAAAATTATTTTGTGCACAAAATAGTACTGGGTATTTTTCAACAAATCTCAAGCCTTATGTCTCCTCATTTGACTAAAAAAAGCTAAATAAGTTGACAGCTGGCTGGAAGGAGATTGCCAGGAGATCATGACAAAGTGCCCGACTTCCAGTAAATATCACAATATTCTACGTGTGCTGTTTTAAAAAATAGAAATGTCGGAAGGTAGGAAGGAGACTAAATATTACAACGTTTGCTTTTAGGACATGTTCAGCTTGATCTAACATGAAATTACATTTTCAATTGATAAATGTGACATTGTGTGACTCCTGTCATGCAGTGTCAGTCAGTGCTTGTGAGAAAGACTGCGACAGAAGTGATGATTTTCTTTTACTACACAATCACACACTGCTACTGCTCATATTCAGTTGTCTTTTTTTTTCGAACTTGAATATATATTCAACTTTAGAATATTTTTGTCAGCCAGGATTACTGTCAATCAATAGCAATATCTCGGTTATTTTCTCGAGAAAAAATAACATTAACAGAACAATACAGTTTAGAGGCTATGAATCATTTCAGATTCTTGGCAGATAACTATCTTGATTCTAACATGGATCGATTTTTCCCACACTTAATGCTGGAATCTAATTCTAAAAAGGGTACCACTAATACAAGTGACATTAGTTTAACCTAATATCTTCCACAGCTGTGCAGAAATAACTGGGTTTAAACCATTTTGGATGATGATTTGGATTTCGGCATTGTTATGAATGAAGCTTGAAACTACTCAGCACGGCCCTAGAATCAGCTAAAGATTATGGTTTGAGGTTGAGTTTTTAAAATTGGTTTTATACCCCAAATTTTCAAACAAGCAGATTACTTCAAACTCATTCTCACCTATATTATATGTCCCACAAATAAATGAAGAATGAGCGTCAAATGAGCTGCTGATTATGCACCAGTGTAAGTACAAGTCCATTTCCAGAAAAAAAAAACATGACTTCTAAGTCCAAGGTTTTTTTTTTATAAACTCTGCAAGATAGATAGAAATGTCTTCTTTCTCCTGACATCTTGCCCACACTTGTTATTTTACTTTATCTTATATATGATGAGTAAGTAACCATGGTTAGTTTTGAAAAAACAGAAGTGGTGATTTGTGTTCCTTGTTGGCCTGGTAGTTAGTCTAAAAGTCAAAATGTCTTATTTTTGAAAGGGTAAAACAAACCCCTACACAGAGAGGTTGATGGAGGCAGTGCTGAGTACACTGTTCTCTCTAGATGCTACAGTCACTATATTTATAGTACTTTTACTTTTGTATAGCCTAATGCGTGTATGCTTTCTAAGCTGATATAAGTTCATTATGTGCTTCTATATCGGGTCCCTCTCAGTGACCACACTGCAGCATGAAAGATCCCGCAACACCAATATTTACATGACATAATGAAATGACCCTGACCTTCGTCAGTGTCTGATCCATCAATGTGTTCATAACTGTGGATTCTAAGATTTCATTAAGGGTTTGCAGTTGTGTAATTGAAAATTCCCTACATGTGGCGGAAAAAGAGGATAAAAGGTAATAAAAGCCTACAGGCTGATCTCTATGACTTATTCTTTTCTAATCTAATCTATCACACACGCACACAAACACACACACACTTGTCACCCTTGCTGAGGAAGAAAATAGTCATTAATACAAAGAGGGACCGAGAAAGATTAGGCTTCTGTTAGGTCTGCAAATTGGACAACAGAAAATCAATTCAAGCACAAACAGAAGCTAATATACATTTCCCCATGAAACAAGGTCTCTGTGTGTGTGTGTGTGTGTGTGTGTGTGTGTGTGTGTGTGTGTGTGTGTGTGTGTGTGTGTGTGTGTGTGTGTGTGGAGGTCACTGTGGCCTTATATGAAGATAATATGAAGAAAAGGAAGGAGGAAGCTACTATATAAAACAAAGAAGGAAAGTCACTGAGGAAGAAATACACTCAAGAAACCACAACCGACACACCCCCTCCCTGTAGATGCAAACACACACACACGCACACACACACACGCACACACACACGCACACAGGGATCCATAGAGGGATCAATTACTTAATCTGTACTGACCGGCAGCCTTGATTGGAACCTTGATGTGATCAATAAGTGCCTGAGAAAGTGGGGGGAGGTACACACATACACATTGGAGGACAGTAAGTGTGATAGTAGTCTCACATAGCCAGACCTATCTCCACAGTGCTGTGTCAGCGCTAGAGAAAGGTCTACATCCACACATTATCATTCTGGTATAGCAGGAAAAAAAACCCGCTCTGGTTTGTTACAAAGTGTTTGTCAATAAAAGTCCCCTCTGTTATTTAAAAGATTATATTATGAATGCGCACATGAGACCGTGAAATATAGCAGATATGTGAAAGTATGAACTTCAATCCGCAGAGATTAAGAGCTGAATACTTTTGGAAACATCTTTCTATCTCGTCTCCTGCACAAATATGAGTCGAGTTTCAATCCCAACAAACCCTTTTTTCGAGACTGCTGTGGATTACCTTGCAGGCAGCCGTTTTTTGCTTAACTCCCTGCAATTGAGTCACGTTATGTTCTCACTACAATCAACCCACACAAGGGTTCGCTTTGAAATGGTCCATGATCACCTCTCTGCAGTAATCATAGACCAGTTATTTTGGTTTGCACCATGACTACTGTGTTCACAACTGCCCACAACAAAGCTCTCCAGGGGTTGAACTCCAACAAAATTTGATTAAAACTGTTGCCTTGTGAAAGCGCCCTTAGATAGCGTTTGACGTCCTAGTCTTAGCAGCTGATCCCCTCTGATCACAGTCTACATCCAACTTTCCCATGCATCACCACAGCCTCAAACTGTGGAGGAAAGGCCAGCAGTGTTTCCTCTCTAAAACTAAAGAAATAGAGAGGAGAGAATGAGAGATCCTTGGCCTTTGGTGCTTAACTCTGTGCTGTGTCCCTTCCTTTCCCTCGCCGTCACCTTCAACCATCCCCCTTTCTGATTGTGTTCGTGAGAAATGTAGCGGTCCGCAGATAGCGCCTGATAGATTAGTGGTGATTCAGCCGGCTTCGGATGGGTTGCTGTAAAAGAGCTGACTGGCTCACAGCAGCCTGCTGGAATTATACCCATAAAACCACTGACTGTTAGGTCTCCCGCATGTGATCCAGATAGACTGCCCCATACACAGCGCACAGTCCATGCACACCAGCAATGTGAGGTCACAGCTATTTACTTGAAGTGTTCACATTAATTTTAGCCAGACACACAGGACACAAGACAAAAGGAGACAGAGGGGAGATCTAGAACTCTGTTTAACCTAATCTCTCCCTTTTCCACAACCCTCACTATCTGTTGTCTTTCTCTGGCCATTATTCCAACACCAAAGGGACTCCACTGACCCTTAGCGAGAAAAAGGCCACAACCAAGCCCAAAGGGAAATATTTCCTCCGACTCGCTGAGAAAAGCCTGGTTTCACCTTTCAGAGTTGAGATGTGGATCTGCTTCACCAAACATCACGCCTTAGGCTTAAAAAAGGACTTTCTGATGTGTTACCTTCTTTTAAGTTTAACCCCTTTACAGTAGACATTTTGCTAAACAGCGTCTCTATGACCTTTCGAATTCCTCAAGCCTGAAAAGAGCAGTGAATTTCAGAGGAGGGCTCAGGAGAGCTTTGCAGTCATGTTAAATGAGCACTTGAAGCTTTTTGTAAAATCTCTGGATTCAGACGTCTGTAAAAGTGATTGAGCTGAGTCACAGAGGAGCTTGGTAACAAGTCCAGAGGCCCTGCTCTAGATGCAGATTTGTTTTGGCTGCAGCTCTCTGAGCAACATAATCAATAGTCAGTTAAAATATGGCCACTTCCTGATTTGACATGCCATGTTGGTTATTTGCCGTCTCATCAACCAGTGACTGATATAACTGCACCCATAGCGTTGTGATTTTCTCTCCTTGACTAAAGTAAAGGAAAAACCACAGCCGATCTCTCTCTTCAGCTCCAGGTTGATGACTTTTCCTCATCCATCTGGGAAGCCTCAGGGGGAGTTTTTCTTCCCCTTCTCTTACCCAGAGACAATGACTGCCGTTATGACAGGAGGACAACCATTCTGTCGTGGTGACAAGCGTCGCAGGCACCAATGTAATGAGACGTGAAGCTAGAGCAGGAATCTTGACACAAATGTTTGTAATGCAAACAATATCAATCACAGTCAGCTCCTCATTTCTGTCAGTGCCTCTGAGTTCGGGTTCTGTGTGTGTCTGTCACACAGATGCTCCGATGTAGGGGAACGTCTCCCAGGGATAAATCACAGAATGACTCTTCAGATAGAGTGGAACAGATTGAAGAATGTCAAGACAGTGTTTGTTTAAATTCAAATACTACAGTGAATGAAATTCACCTGATACAGGTTTAGGGTAAAATATAGAGATCTTCCAATACCATTTTTTTACCTGAAACAGAACTAATGGCCGACAGAGTATTACCTTTCCAATACCATAAAGCAAACATATATCTATCTTATTATTTGTATTTGTTTTACAACTGTATATAAGTATGGCTATATGGATGTAATATAATATAATCATTGTATGGCCTGGCTCTGGTTAAACCTTTTTTAAAACATGAACAAATGCATACCGAGGATGAATGTCATAGAACTCATCTAGTTTGATTGTTAATCATAACTGAAAAAGCATGGAATTAAGGCTCTCATCCCTACTTTACTGGTGGCATTTTGCTAACTCGATGATGACAAAGAAGAGAGATGGCTCACTTGTATCTTCAATTAATGCGGCAATCCTTTTTTTTTCTGGAGCTGATGATGGAAGTATCGCTTCTTTCTCATCTTAACTGAGGGTTACACATGCACAGTAGCGATTGGGCTGATGTATTGATCCGGTAGAGTGACACGCGTTGCTGTTCCTGTGTAGCATACATGAGCTGATAAATGATATGATAACATGATCGTGACACGCATACTCATTGATACCAGGGTTCTGTATAAGAAGGTTTTCTGATACTGGCACTGTAGTTTTATAGGGATCGACATGCCAGTTGAACTCAACACTATAGCTTTAAATGGTTATATCAGGGTTATGCTCTTTGGTGACCGGCCAAGTAAATATAAAACTGAGCCTCAAAAAGAGAGGTGCAGTTAAAAGTCACAGCTGCCACATTCTCAGCCAGAGAGTATAATATTAATAAGGGTGCCGCCAGCAAAGAAACACACAGTAGTAGTCTAGTGAAAGCGAGAGCTGTTTGACGATCGAGTAGTTGCTTATCTTACTGGAGGTATGTAAAGGAAGACTTATTGTGTTGGACCACAGATCGTGTACATCTCCTAATTGTTTGCAGGACAGATGTTTTATGCCGTTATTGTCGGTGCAGTGTTTAAAGTTGTTGTAATTACTTGAATTTGTCTCCAACATCAGCAAATAGTACATCTAATCATCACACACACCATTGTTGCACTGTTATATGGGACACGTTGAAGGCCAGATGGAAGGATACTGATGTATGAGTGTGAGCTCCAACGTGGGAACTGAGTAAGAGGGCAGCAGAATGTGATTATGAGGGAATGGGAAATAGTTGGAATGGTGAAACGTGGCTCTAAATGATGGTTAAAAAAAAAAAGACACCAAGTAGCCTACACAAGTGGCTGAGAAGTGGTTTTCTCTCTAGGGCAGTGATCTTAACTTGTCGTGACAGGACGAGGAACTCTGCTGCTGGTAGATGTGAGCAGGTTGATGTGGCTTCTGATAATCAGGCACCTGAGAGCATCTGGTTACGATGCTGCCTGGTACAGAAAAGAAAAGCTCCATTTCCCTTTGTTCCAGTGCATCAGGGATTTGAATAGCAGCTAGGACACTGAATAAAACACACTGACTTTGTTTTCATCTACAATAGTTGGCTATTTCATACATGGAGTATAGTCATATGGAGTATGGACTTTCTGTATACAATCATCACAATGCATTTTAAACAAACACTCATTGAGTTGTTTAAAAAAACGGCTTAATTGAAGGCACTACATATGCCATTTTAATATCATTATTATTATTATAATTAGTAATGAGTATAAGTATAAGGACATGCATGCACCACACTATATGGGGTATTTGCTTTTTAAAGTGAGCCATTGAAATCATTGCTTTTAATTACTTTAAAAACATGTACATACACATCCATGTGTCTGCAGCGATCCATATGTAAATATACCTTGGAGCTGCATTCAGTGAAGGGCAATGGCTTAATGAGCCTCCAGCAGCCGCCGAGAAGGCGCCTTTCAAAGAAAATCCATGTCTACAAGCAACTGGCTGGGATGCCCTGCTGGCAAAGTGATGGGGAGACTCAAGGAAAATCAAAGATCCACATCAATTTGAGTTCCAATGTGCTCCAAGTATTGATCAGCTGTAACTCAGCGCACCTTAATGCCCCTGGTCTATGGGAGAGTCCAGTGTTTCCCCTAGAATTTTTTTCAGGCCCGGTGGTACCCACCGAAAAAACCCTAAACAGACGAGACGCGTGGGATGGTGTTTTGGTGCAGTTGGATTAAGTCAGGTGGCACAGCAAGCAGTCTGCAATTCTGCAATTATTATATTTGCATTCAACATTTTTGTTCAACCAGAGTGTATTCAAGATCACAAGGAGAGAGTGACTTATTAAGGTGCTGGTTGATGGAAATGATCAGGGTCCAGAAAAATATGGCTGGAAAATGATGAGCATCACATTAAGAGCTACAGATACTGTAAAACACTACAACGACATATGAGTGCATATATTGTCTTATTTTATCAAGTAAAATATAAGTTATAGGTTTACTCAACAGCAGTTAACTCAAAGTTCCACATCTTATCAAAAACAATCCTCCCCCCGGGGAGGGGGGGCAAACGGGCTTTGGCCGGTTGTACATACGTCATCACGTCCTCATACTACACACACATGGCGTGATGTTGTTTTTAAGGAGCGCCGTCTCTGCTTATATTTCTCGACAACACTCGACCTGCATCAGCGCATGTGCGCACGAGCGGATCTGTGCGAGCAGACAGCGCGAGCGCAGCGGGTTTTGGACGGAGACACACAGCGGCATTTTTATTATGTAAAAATAAATAATAATGTAATGTAATAAAATAAATATTATGGACCCTATGGACCGGTTCCGCTCACACCACGAGTCTGAAGAGTGCAACAGCTTATCAAAATACAGTGTCAACGTTCCGTGTTTTCAAAGTAGAAAGCGACATCGTGGTGGTTTAACGAGGCGGAGCGGCATCAGAACAACATCAAGCCGTAAAGGACACGAAGAAGAACGTAGCGGGAGCGCGCGGCGAGGATTGTTGCGGCCGCGCGTCTTGCGGAGCAAGTCTGCTGTGCTGCGCGGAGGCGCTCCTAATGTAAATGATTATTGATTTATGAATGAATTGATAGGTGGCTTATTTTTGGTATATTGATTTTTTTTTTGGCCTGGCGGCAGGTCTCCTTGGCCTGGCGGGCCGCCAGGCCTGTACAATGGTAGGGGAAACACTGAGAGTCACAGGGGAAACACTAGTCAGGGCTGTGTCTCCTCGAGAGGACTGATCCAATGCAGTACCTATACAGACACTCGCACAACTGAATTCACAGCACCACAAAAGCAGCAATACATACTGTAGTGCAGAATCATGGCCATCCAGTCATACCAAGACTATGTACCATCGCCCATCAATGGACACTACTTATCAGCAGCATTACTTTTTAGCTTATATGTAGCAAAACCATTCGATGTGCCTCTTGGCTTATTAGATCTGAGACCATGAGGTATATGTTTTTCCATACGAGACACAAGCAGTTGGAGATGTATTCAGTATGAATGGTGTTTATTGGGGACTGGCACTTAACACGAGAGTGGAGAGGATACTCCCAGATGCCATATTTTCATCCACCTCTAGCAAGGTGAGGAAATGTGCTGGGAAAGTGTGTCAGGCTAACTCAGCAAGGGACCACTGATGCATTGACAGCTGTGAGTTCCCTGCGAATGCACTGGGAAGTGAAAGAACAACATTTGTTTCTTGGTGCCAAATCTGCTGTGGTGACATAAAATCACACAGACCAGCGCTGCTACTTTGCCTCACCTACAATAATGTGATCAAGTAAGTGATGCAGTGGATGTCACTCTTCAATTTACATGGCTTATACCTTTAAATACGACTTATATTCTTAGTGCTGCTGGAGAATGTAAGTCTTTTCAACTTACAGGAAACACCAAAATCAAATAAATGTTCAGCTTGCAGCATAACATATCAGCAAGCTGCTGTAACTACACTGTAACAAACAAGACAACGGGATGGAAAATAAAGTAATTGGATTTTTTTCCATGATGATCTGGTAGTACAGCTGAGGAGTAGACAGCGTCCAGCTTGGTGAGAGTAATAAGTGTTAAAGATGTCGGTCAGCAGCTGGGAGTGTGAGAGCAGGGTGCTACACTGCTGCGTTGTGAGGGTCAGAGGAAGCGCGAGGTTGACAGACACTCTATTGTCCACAGTGATGCAGCCATTGTACCACACTGTCATAGAGAAGAAGGAGCGCATGGGGTTACCAGTTGAAAACCACCCATCTGACGGTCATAAGCTTTGGGTTGTGACCGAAAGATTGAGTTTACAAACAGGAGCAGCTGGATGGAGTTTCCTTTCCCCGGTGACTGTGCTCATCTGCAGGGGCGGGTTAAGGAGGTCAGACATCCAGAAGCAGCTCACAGTAGAACAAGTGTGCCATCAAAAAGGAATTGAAAATAACCAGTTAAAGTGGATACCACCCCATGGACATATTGCAGGCATATCTAACTGGGAGGAGACCCTGTGCTTGACCCTGAACATGCTGATTATATATCCCATCTGTCCTAGAAGTGCCTCAGGATTCCCGATGAAAAGCTGGATGCTGTGGCTGGGGAGAAGGACATCTGGGCTACCTTGCTTGGCCTGCTGCCACTGCAACTTAGGAGTGTATAACCAGAGGGATTGATGGATAGAGGGCACTTGGACAGACATTGTGTGTGTATTGCAATTTACCAGGGAGGATGGCAAATCCCTGTTGAGCTGATTGGTGCCCTCCCCCCGATTTTCTTCCCTCTCCTCCTCTTCAGCGTCAGAATCTCTGAAACCGGGACAAAATGCCTGCTATTCAATCAAGCACCCCACTTTGATCACAAAGAGGTAGAAACGTTGTCTCGAAGCTCATTGTTTGTTTCTCGTCAAAGGCTTTTCACTTCTCGCCTGTCCCCCTCCTCTTCTTCGTTCTCTCCCAGTGTCGCTGGTTCCCTCCTTTTCTCTGAAGTGCTGGAAAAGAGTTCTGCTGTTTACTTCCAACGTGCTGTCAAGGAAAGCAGGTGCCTTACTTGTGAGGGATATTTCTGCATCTACATCCCTATCTGTGTGTAATAATGTTCTCTTTCTTAGCATCACATGCCTAGTTGCCTGCCTGTGTGGCACCCACCGGCTCTGTCTGCTCTCTGTATGTAAGAAAGAGACAGAGAGCCTGTCTCAGCTGAGTCCCCCGACGAGGATTAGATATTGTCATCTTTTATCAGTGCTCATTTTTTTTTTTTTTTTTTTTTGCCAAGCTCTGACAGTCTCTCAGGGGCTGCCACTTGCTATAACTTCTTGTTTGTGTGTGTGTGTGTTTGTGTGTGTGTGCTCCGTGTGGATTTTGCATATAACACCCAGTGCTGCATTTTCTGTGACTATCTCTAAAAGCAGATTTTGACACATCTTGAAGATAACCTTTCCCTCAAGTGATTTGATTTCACACTTAAAAGCTTAAGGGAAAATATTCGTGGCAGTCCAGTCTGTTCCAGGGTTAAAACGGAAAAAAAGAAAATAAAGGAGAGCATTAATTGCCACTTTAAGAAGACAAGAAAGATATGCATTTGAATGTACTCTCATTCACCTTGTGTGTGTAATTTTCATATTGCAATTAACTATCTTGCTAAGTAACCCATGGGGCGATATGAGGAATTAACATTGTTGCTGTCGGGTAATATAAAGAAACAAATTGGATCAGTTGATGCTGAACAGCAGGAGAAAGAGGTTTGCAGTTGGGCTAATCTAATTTACATAGATATCACTGTGAGGGAGAAGAGTGAGAGAGGTTCTCGCCCTGGATTCACTAGGCCTGCAAATAGGGGTGCTAAATGCAGGATCAACTCTAGTCCATTGTGAGCTAATTAAGGAGGTGTGGAAACTTAAGGCACCAAAGCAGAGTAAAGTGTTTGTATGTATTTGAAAAAGTTCTATCAACTGATTGCAATAATGTAAACACACGCATGTCAAATGTAACATTTATTCAAGACAAACTTGATTGAAATTCTCAGTGACTTCAGAATAACAAGTTGTAGTTATACAAAAGAACAAAAATGTTGTCTGCTAAATAAATCAAATTTGTCCACATAAGCTTCTTAAGATAAGTTCAAGTTGGCTGGAGGAAGATCGACTCTATCGTATCTCATTTCCACTAAAAATCACATTATTAAACGGGGGTTTCCTGTTCAAAAATTACAAACGGGGATATAGAAAGTACTACTAACCCACCGTTAAAGCAGGGCGCCAGTCTGATGTTGACCTCCAGCTGATGGTTTGTTTATGATGTATCATTTTTCCAGTTTTTCTCACAAGTTAATATATTGTCATACTTTGTCATATTTGAATGTCTGCTTTTTTTCTCTCTTTTTTTTACAATATATATTCAAATGTACAATATTCATTGACAGCCCTAGAGTGTAGGATAACTGTCCATCAGTAGCTCTATCTCGGTTCTTTTGTAGGTAAACAGGTTAGAAGAGTAGAATCGAGTAGAATCTCAATTCTTCCATGAATTGATTGTTCCCCTCACTGCTAGTATAACGAGAAGAGAGACTATTAGGAGTTGCATCACTAACCTGTAAGTAGTTCAGGGTCCACAGGGAAAGGAAGATAATCAACACTATTATTCAAAGCAGCCATGTGGTTACTTGCTTTTGCAGCGGTTCTTTCGTTCTAATACTTCAGGATCCATGTTGTTGTCATTTGTATGGTTATAGGACATGTATAGTGAAGGTGACTCCCACAGTTTGCCTTGCTGGTCATGAAGCACATCCAGCTCATGCTGTGGTGTGCAGCCAACCAATCAAATGAGAAAGGTATCTCTATGCACCCTCACTCATTAAATGAACACCTTTTCTCCAATAATTCAGTGTAATAAGTCAAAGGTTGGTGTAACATGTGGCTTTCTCTCTTCCTTCCTACTCACATCCTCTCGCTTTCGACACTAACCCCTCTCTCTTTTGTTCTACTGTCTTTAGTGCTGAATCTCCTGGCTCTTCACTCTCTCGTTTCATGCTCCATTAATTGCTGATGAAGTGTTGCATATATAGTCATATACAGCAGCCCGGCTCCCATATTCTTCCTTTTCTTACTTGCAGCATGCGTTTCTTGTGTCATGTGGGGGCCTGAGGTCAAAGGGGGTTCATAATCCCAAAACACTCCTCAATTCTGTCAACGTGTCTGTCTCTATTTCTCTCTCTCAGCTATTAATATGCAGATGGGAGCTGGGATTGGATTCATTCAATTGCTTTAGCAGGCACACACACATGCACACTGAAAGACAGACATGCCTCCAGCAAAGATTAATAGCAACACATAAAAATCACCATTTTACAATCAACAATGTAGATTTCTTCTGGTGAGTTAAAGAACATACAACGTACCCTCGCCTCAAACACTTTATTGTAATGCCAGGTCTTTAAGACAATTAAAGGCAATTTCTCCCCAAGTCAGACATTTTACTATACAATCATTTTATGATCTAACAAATTCCTTACTAGACATTTTCAAATAGTGACGAATGGCATCGGATAAAGTAGCTTCATTCTACATAATGTGCTTGTCTCAACACTTACAGGTCGATGCTCAAAACATGAGTAGCTTTAGAAGGTGAGAGTAGCTTACCCAAACTACTTACTTATTTTAAATAGCAAAAGTAAATTGGGCTATGAAAAGGTGCAGCTAATGTATTCATATTGCCATTTTATCACATGTTCCTTTCTGTACTCAACAGTGGGGTTATTAAACAAAAGGGCTAACAGAGCTTGATTCCCTGAATCGTTTAGAATCATTACCCTGCATGCGATGCTGATGATGTGCTAGTTGCATTTCTTTTATGCTGTAGTTCATTGTCATGGTGACCGTTATGAGTTATGAATGAACACATGCGGGTGCACACTTGTGCATGCACTAGATGCTTCCATAAAAGCTTAAGCTGAAAAGTAGATGGAGTGTATATGTATGTTTTCCCACGGTGACTTCTCCCTGTTCCCTCTCTTGCTCTCCATATGCCGGTGTCGGCTTTGTCTTGTTCTATTCTGTTTTATAGCTTGTGGATCCAGCGCTGAGGGTTATGATAGGAGATGAACCATAGCAGCACCGACAAGTACAGCGACATGCATCATTTACAAGACCAGTGGCATTGACCACACGTACAGAATGTAAATGTCCCCACCACTTAGCTGTTGTCAGCTATTTCCAGCAATACAGTTTCATATATAGATACCAACTATATATGCATATATACATACACAATTTATAGATTCACCATCACTGACATCTGTAATACTTATTATCTTAATAATCTTATTTCCTGTTCTGTTCTTATTTTTTAAATTATATTAATCCAGAGAAAGCTGCATCATCTCTGTTTCTCCATCATCTGCAGTCAGAGGTTCTTCTAAAAACAAAATACATTATTTATATGTTTCTATGAATATATATATAACCTAGCAAACACTTTTAGCAATTCAGAGCTTATCTGATTTGGATCTCGGTCGAACATTAAGTATATACTATTTAGAGTTGGCGCTTATTTTATTGAATAGATCAAACTAAATCCGTTAAAGTGAGGGGGGCCACAGTAGGATTTTGAAAGTGATAGGGGAATTTGCAGCGCTTACATCAACTATAAGAATTATCATTTGCAATGGGTTTGAATTAGGGTCCAGACTGATGACATATCCAAAACTACATTTTTACTTTGTCATAGTTAGGGATTGTTGTGGAAAAATGAATCTGCCCAATAAAGATCAACAACCAGGATCAGCTTTTTCTCCAAGGTTTATTCCACTAAGTATTCTCATCTGCAGAGGAGGTTCACCCCTGCCTTCTGATGCAAAGGTTCAGAATCAGCAGGAACGACCCTGAGTCCAACAACAATCTCCCTTTTAAGGAGGAGGAACCATGGACAAAGGACGGATCATGTCCTATCTTACAAAGACAAGATGTACAGGCAAGGTCAAGATTTACAGAACACAGGCGTCATAGTCCTGAAATTATCTTATGTCAATGTGGCACTCATGTTCATATCATCTACAAACAGGCATTGATTTTCGTCATAGCATAACAGTCAGATGAGGAGATGCGGATCGACGTCTGGCCTGACAAATATTCTGATTGTAAATTACAAACATCCAAAATTCCCATTACAGGATGCTCCGATCGATCGGCTGCCTATCGTTCTCGGCCGCTCTCATGCAGACAGTAGGCTCGTCCCGTGTCTGTGGATCAGAGCGATTGCTCTGCTGTGATTGTTCCAATATAGAACTTGCAACTTCACGGACCACGCAGGTGAAGTATCACCATCACATGCAAGAAGAACGTCAACCGTTCGTCAGCTTAATTGCAGCCACCCGAGTGGAGCTGAGCAAGCGGGCAGTTAAAGCACACAGCGGTATTTATATTCTAATAGTAGCAGTCCGGTTCCCGTCTGAGTCCGCTCTGTGGTGCGCACATATTTGTAGTCAACACGAGCAGAGCTGAACGAGCAAGTGGCCACTAGCGGGCTGCGGAGTTAGCAGAGACCGGCATTTTTATTATAAAAGTACAGTCCCACTCACACCACGAGCCTGAAGCCCAAGCCCGACCCTTTGTCCTACACAGTCATCAACAGTATTTCATAAAACGGCTCAATAGCGAGGGGAGATCACACTGAGCGATAATGAGAGGGACTGCCTCGATTAAAGTGGACTTGATTGTAAATACAGGACATTGAGAATTATTTTAATTATTATTCTCCCATCCATTCTGTGATTGGTGATTGGTATCAGTATCGGCATATTTATGATTCCTGTGATCGCTGATCGGATCGGCCCCCAAAAATGCTGATCGGAGCATCCCTAGTCGTAGTGAATGATATTTCACCATGACTTCTGATTTCTGAGTTATATCCTACAGGTTGAATATGTATCCGTGTTAGCGGGGTAGCTGGTGGAGCATTGGCTTTACAATCTATACATAGTAACACATCCTCTGTCTAAGGACTAAGGAAAACTCCTAAAAAAAAATGATTATGAAATGATTCATGTAATGAGAGCAGTAATAGTGTTAGGAACAATAATGGTAGACAAAACAATTGGTAAAAAATGATTATCACTAATGATAACAGCAGCAGTGGGCATAATACAATGGTAATCACAATAAAGCAGACATAGTAGCATCGTAAATAATATAAATGTGACGAAGGAATAATAACTATTTATTGCAAACAAATAACTGCTCCAAACAAATAACTGCTCCAAATAAATAACGTTCAATGTACTTTAAAGTGGGTGTGAATGGATGGTGGATGGGTCACCTGAGAGTCGTTGACACATCCTACCACCATGTAAGTCAGAGTGTGGATGGTTGTTGATTTGTCTGGGGACTGATCTGAGGACTGTATTGTATGTGGCTGGTTATGTCTGAAACCACCTCCTCTATTGAGAGATTGTCATTCCAGGTTGACAAAGATCTCTCTCAAACCCTTTTTCTTCCTTGGCTAGAATGTAAACATTGGTGTCCTCAAAGGAGTGTCCCTTGTTCTTCAGATGCAGATGGACTGCTGAGTGAGGTACTGGTTCTCCTGTGTCGTGCCATTCACTTGAATTTGCACCTGAGTTTCACTGAGAAACTCAAGAGGATTTTCAACAAACACCACATCACCATGCACTTCAAGCCCAGCATCACCCTGAGGCAAAAGCTTGTCCACCCCAAGGACAAAATACCCAGACACAAGCCGGTCAATATGGTGTATGCGGTCCAACACAGTGAGGAATACACCGAACAAAACAAGCGCTGCACCAGCGAAATGTCTGCAGAAACCTAAAGCAAGTCCAGTTGCCTAGGATAAAGCTTTCAAAGATTACCATGACCTGGATGACTGAGAATCTTCACAGGCATCTTTCCTTGCTTTGGAAAAAAACAACAACAACAGCCAAGAAAACATTTCTATTCCCTGTTTGTGTGGGTATGCTTCACCGGCAGCTCCATTTATTGAGATTTTAAGGCATGCAGACAGATACTCTCCTTACAGCGTGTTTATTTGGTCAGTTTTGACCTGAAATAAAATTACCTTGCGATAGCAATTGAACACAACCATTTTGAAAGACAGTGCAAGAGAACATTTACAGGAAATGTGCATGGTTGAACATCACTTACTCTGCTCATTGCAGAGAAGTCTTGCTTACAGGATGATCAAGGTTGCATGCAGCCTATCAGGACAGAAAGCAGTAGGAAACAAAACATAGAACCATTAAAAATGATGTAAGAATGATGCCCATATTAGCACGGAACCCTGCTCTCCAGAGAAATAACATCGCTGCAAATTGATTCCTTTTAAAGGGGAGTTCAAAGATTGCTATTGGAACATATTCAGAGAATACAAAATGACAAATATTCTTTGGGGCTGCACGGTGGTGTAGTGGGTAGCACTGTCGCCTCACAGCGAGAGTTCGATTCTTGGTTCCGGCTCAGGTTCCTTCTGTGTGGAATTTGCATGTTCCCCCCGTGTAAGCTTGGGTTCTCTCTGGGTTCTCCAGCCTCCTCCCACAGTCCAAACACATGCAGGATAGGGTTATTTGATAGAATTTGATGACTCTAAAATGCACGTAGGTGTGAATGGTTGTCTGTCTCTACATGTCAGCCCTGTGATAGACTGGCATCCTGTCCAGGGTGAACCCTGCCTTCGCCCAATATCAGCCAGGACACTGAATACAGGATAAGCGGTAGACAATGGCTGGATGGATGGATTTATTCTTTGATAAATACATGCCTGAATCATGTTAGCAATAATAGATTTGTGCATTATGAAATACCATTTGTGTGTCTTAATTGAGAAAAAAAACATTGGATTGTATTATATTCCTTAATCTGTCTGTGTGGACAGTCCAGTTTATGGGAATGGAATCAAGCTGCTCTTTTTTGTTTTTTAAACTGGCTTTTGATTCTCCCGGCCTCTTTGTTTTGCCTTTCCTCTATACACAATCCTCTACCTTTCAAATCTTTCTTCAACTGCTCATCCCCTACAGTGTTTTTTCTTTTCCTTTCCCTTGGTCTTTTCACCTTAACGCCTGCCTTTCTCTGTCTCTGTCTTTCTTTCTCTTTCCATCTCTCTCTCTGATGTGTACGTTCTCTAGAACCATGTCAGATTGAATTGGTCATTATCTACTTTTATCCCCTGAGGGCAGTTTCCTTAGTGTGTGTGTGTGTGTCTGTGTGTGTGAGTGTCTTTGTACTGTATGTGAGAGAGAAGCGCCGTGTCTTCTTCAATAATTCAGAGGATGTCTGTGTTGTTTTGTGTTGCTCCAGAGTGTCTGTAGTGAGACATGAACCGAAGGAGAAGAAGCGAAAGAGGGCGAGTGACAGGTTGAGGGGAAAGAAAAGAGAATGGAAAGATGAAGTTGACAGAAATCTAGGTCAGATCTGACCATTGTAATAGTTTTATGGAGGTATGTTACTTCTTGCTGCAGTGTTGTTCGTGAAAGAGTTGAACTTGTTGACTCTCTGGAGAGTTTTATGTGGAGGTCTTTATGTAGATCACTGTTGTGTACGATTCCTGTAGCGTAAGTGTAACAAGGTTGTTTTTTTTAAATAATGTCACTATGTGTAAATGTCACACAGCCTTATTATGTCATAGAGCATAATAGTTCCTGGCTGATTACGATTTTCTTTCTAAGAACTGTATTTGACAGCAAAGTTCTAGCAAGCGACGACCTCGGTTCTGAAAATGGAATAGATATGACCCTACATCTCATATGATTTATTCCTCAGTAAACATTGTAAACATGAGATTATGGTCTGTATCGCCAGTCATGGCCGATCAGCTAAAAAAAACGCCCAGTTACGATTGGCAAGCATTGGATCGGTGCATCTGTGGAGTGTGGTTATTGTATATCTGTAGCTCACTGGAGTTCAGTACATTTCAGCACCATGGACAGCTCCGTGTTGTTGTTTGCCTCCTCTGAAGAAAGCTTCAAATTCCCTGAATAAGTTTAATGTGGGGAATTTGAAAATAAAAAAAAAACAGAGCAGGTTCTGTTTGACAATAAGACATTTCAGCAAAATATTTGACAAAGTTATTATACAATAAACCAATTAAACAACAATTAATTTGTGCAATTTAGGGTTGATGTCTTTCATGGTTTTCCGGTGCCTTTTAACAGGTGCTTTGATCATTTTATCTGGCTATACTCACATTATGAATAACATGAGTATATTTTCTTCATTAGTCCCCCACATCCATTTTTGTTTCCTCCTTCATCTCACTTGTTCCTTCTTTGCTTCTTTATTTTTCATCCATTTTCCCCTTACTTACATCACTTGTTCATTCTTCTTTCATCCTTTTCTTTCTGTCCTTCTCTTATAGTCTCATTTGTCATCTGACTTCACTACTTCCCGTAATTTTTTTCCCACTCAGATTTCCGACATGGTAAAAACATGGTTAAAGTGGGTGAGTCTAAACGTCTGATTTCAAATTTAGCATCCCTTATGCTGCAGTGCCCATGTGTATGTCCCTCGTGATGTAGCTGCTAAACTAGGATTTCTATCAGAGGACTCAGGCTGTGTGTCCACATGTGCGTTGCTGACTTTGCAAATTGTGTCAACTGTGTGTAAATTGTTCTGGCTCCCTTTGGTGTAGGATTCAGTGCACAGAAGATAAAATATTCAAAGCTGCCATCCTGTGTGTGCACACGTACACGTACGTGCCTGTGTGTGCAGCAGCGTTTCTTTGTTTGCGGCAGAGGAGTCGCTTGAATCAACAGTGTATAGGCAGCTGTGATTTTAGTTTCTAAACATCAGCAAACACACACACCAGCACAGTTGCCAGTCATTCCCTGGTGGTGCCTTAGTTTTGAATATTTTCATCAGAGTCCAAGAGAGAAATCATGGAAGGTTTTTTTATTGGAGTTCTGTATCTTTCATCACAGCTCTCTCTAGCAGCGACTCAAATGAGCCACTAATTAAAGCTGTAAATCAAAATGTAATTCCTATGAGTCTCCTCTCCTCTCCAAGGACACGCCACAAAGCAGTCAACATGTGATTCTCCCATGGAAGAATCCCCTCAAGGCCAATCAGTTTGCATGTCACCTTGTTGTTTGACCTATAATTTTTGTTTTGACCTGTGCTTGCATGCGTGTTTGTATCTGTCAGAACTGCCAGGCAAGTCTTATTTTTTCTGTTATGGTCAATCAATTGTGACATTTTTTCATCAGAAATGAGTGTGTTCCATAGACTGTAAAATTGTGTTCATCTCTCTCTTTCTCTCGCTCTCGCTCTCTCCCTCCCCCTCTCTTTCTGTGCTTAATGCTTTGCTCAGTAAATCTCAAAATCTAAATGTACTGCATGTGTTTGGCATATTTCCACCACACATTCAATACGTGGTTATTTCTTTCTACTGGTTCTTTTTTCTCCTTCTGTTTTTACTCAAAAGAGCCAACCATCAGTACTTAGCAGGCTAAAACATGGCCTCAATCGACGTTTAGTCTGGATTTTGGCTGACTTTTAGCTCTTCTCTTCCCCTTCCCCCTTTTTCAAGTTTGTACCCTTACACTGTTAAGTTTTATATCACCACTATCGGTTTTATTATTTCAGTCACCAGGCAGTACAGAATACTAAAATACTGTGTTTAAAAATTTTTTTTTAAAGATATATAAAGCAACTATAAAGTGGAATCAGGTTAAACCTTTTCCACACAAAATGTACTAAAGCAAAGCAACATTCTGGATAGTAACACTGCACATCATTCATAATTATTCTCTCAACGCAACTTGATCGCCATCATGATCACTCTGCATATTTTAACAGGCTTATTAGTCTTACAGCGAATGTGGAAGTTGATACTGCAGATTAGAAACAATATTTTTCTAGCATTAAAAATAACTTCCCCTCTCTATGGGAGACAAACTTGCAAGATAAAGTGTGTTACATCCATCTTGCACTCGTGATATGAACGTACACATTACATTATATTTGACGTGCAGGTATAGGGATAAGAAGCTGGAAGAGGAGTCGGTAAGAGATGACTTTGCACCTCGATAAGCTCTCTTTTTTCATTCCCTGCAATTCTGTTATTTAAAGATAATATAAAACCCAGTTCAAGATCCCTTTGCTTGCTTGAGTCGAAGGAAAAGGAGGAAGAGGAGAGAAGGCATAAGGAAAAAATCTCTATTTACCACCATCCATTAAGATCAGATAATTAATTCATTTATGTTTATAATGCTATGACTAAGACTAAATAAACCCACATGAATAACAATTGATGCATGGCAGATACATTGAGAAAATTAGAAATTTAGTTTCACTAAATCAGGGTTACACAGTAAATATGCATAAATACACTGGAAATAGGGGTAACATGTCCTTATGGGCTATCATGTAAATAGACAGTATACTGTTGAAATAAACAAAAGATTAAAATTGGAAAATATTTCGACTCGTGCTGGTTTACTAGTCAGCGATGGTGGTGTGCACAAGTAAACATTGATGTCTGCTGCCATAACTTCATGCAGTTTTAATACCAATCAATGACTGCCTGCAAATAATGTCTTGTTGTTTTCCCGCACTCTGACTGACACTCACTCTGCTAATTAACTTCAAAGTCTGCTTGTTACTGTATTGTGTGCAATGAGGAAGAGAAATAAACATTCCTCACCCATCGGCAAGACAAATTCGTTCATAGCACATTTCAGCCGCAACACAATTCAAAAGGCTTCACATAAAACATCAGAGGCATCGGGACTGAGAAGAATAAGTAGAGGTTGCGAACCAAAACCAAAAACAGCAGATTGGCCTACTAACCCTTCGATGAGAGAAAAAATGAGAGGTTTATGTGTTTTTTGATGTCAGATACTACTGTCCAGAGACGAAGACAAGCCTTCACCCCTTATGGGAATATCCAGGAAGATGCCAACGGCAGTAACAGCTGATCAGTTACGGGAGATAAACGTTAGCTGTGTCAGAACAAAATGCAAATTCATTCCATATTGCATTTAGCGCATCTTTTTTTCAACAAAGGCAAAAAGCACCTGAAGCGAACTTAAAAAATGTAGGAAGTTTAATTGAATTTCTCTGTGTCCATATCACTTTTCTAATGCGATATTTCCATAAAAAAATGTGAATACATATTTACTTATTTATTGAAACTGTGTCGAGAACATAAGTCAATGGCTCATTTACTTGATGGCAAGAGAAAAAGAGAATACACAATATAAAGAATATATTTATATAAATATATATTACCTTTTGAGTTGAGATGTATACAGTATTTGCTCTAATAAAATACACTGAAGTGAACATCCTGACCTTCGGATTGACCAGATAAAATTCATGTTTTAAATAAAAGGAATTAAAACTATAAATAGAACAGTAGCTCTACCCTGGGTTGAGAAACATACACACATTTGAAATTCTAAATCAGTTCTGTCACTCATTTGTTTTGAGCATCTGCGTGTGCATCCATGCCTGTGTGTCCTCTGGGCTGCAGCACACTGATAAGCAGGGTGTAGCCTCTTAGCTGTTTGGTCTGCAGCCTGAATGTCGCTGGTGATTTTCTGTCTCTGGTCAGAGACCACATCCACACTTATCAGTGAGCCAGTAGGACACGGGCTGGTTCGTGTCACATTATTTTTTTTTACATTTTGTATTACTTTGTTCATTAACCTCCACAGCCACAAACGAATTTCTAGTCTGTCCCTCTCTTTCTCACATTGTTTCTGTCTTTTATTTCTGTAATTTAAAGAAACGGCATCAATGGTTGTTTTATCTGCATTTTGACAAGAGCGCCCCTGAGAATACTGCTTTTGTAACATGTTCTTCTCTTCCCCATAGCTGGTGTAACTCAGCAAGCCAATGAGAGGACGTTCTCATCTAGAATCATTGAGAGTGTGTCATCAGGGATATAAATTGAATAGTGAAGCAGATGGACTTCCTATAACTGAGTCATTCAAAATAATATATTCCTGTTGTCAACTGTGAGACAGGTGGCCCTTATCAAATTCTGTGCCAAAGACAATCCAAACCAACGCTGATGTTTGCTGAATAGTAATGTCGTCCTCTGTTGAAACCGTTTGAGAGAAACTAGTCATTCACTGAAGTTTGTTGTTTATCTTCAAAATGCAGCCGATATCTCATTCAACCGAGTCATTTGTTCTGATAAAAGTGAATAATGGAAATAAAAATAAAATGATTCTACTATCTGTATTCTCATTACCACATGTGTCAGCTCTGTAATTATGGTGCTCAAACCTGCTGTGATGATGATGGTGATATTATCACCCCAAGAGCTAACATTAAGTAAAGTTAAATTTTGCTCCAGTGAGTATTTTTTATCATACAAAAAATAAGTATCTGCCAATTTACTTGGGACAGGGTTGCTGATGTTGGCACATCTGTCAATTTAAAGGTTATCTGCCAAATATGTCAAGGCCTGACTTTCCATGTTAATTAACCAAGACTTATTGGTCCTGCTTTCATCCTTTATTTATGCAGGGAGACCATGTCATTCCTGATGATCTTATTTAAGATTGTTTGATTGTTTTCCACTTAAAAATATGTCCAATAAGAAAAGTGAGTGTCTTATCTGTAATGCAATGAAATTACTTGTTTCAATCTCAAGTATTGTGGCGAGGATTATAGTGACATGAAATGTTCATATTGTCCCATCTCTAAATGGGAAGTCTATACCTCCAGTAATAGTATTGTAAAGATTAAAATAACCTTTATGAGCCTATATGGCAGCAGCACAGAAATGGACAGTGCTGAAGATAGCTAACACTAAAGCTAAGTGAAGCTTTACGAGCAATACGAGTGAGAGGGCAGCAGCAATCCAGGTAATATTCAGCATTTTAAACGCACCTCTCATTAATCTGAGGACCAGAGTTGGACTTTTTTTCGATGTATTATCGATTAGGGTAAAATAAATATCAGAGTAGCTCTTGCAGCCCATTAAGTCAGAGCAGGATGGTTATTGCTTTAGGGAATGGTGATTTTTGTTTTCCTGCTCGAGAGCTTCTCATAGTTGTGAAAGTGCAATTAGCCCTCAATTTGTTTTGGTGAGATTAATATTTGTTAATGGCTTGTTTGTTTGCATTATCTCAACTCCTCCTCTCTTTCTATTTACATTAGTTAACATTAGTTTGTACAAGTGGTTGATATGGAATTATTGACTTTAGTGTAACTCTAACCAGCTTGCATTCTTATGAAAAATATTGTTTTGTATTTTGAGGTAGTGATATATGAACAGCAGCCTGTGTTTTTACTTTTTTGTCAGTTTCAATCACAGTGATTCAGTGTATCCACTGGAGCAAAACGAATTAGTAAATTAATCCATCTGTCAATCCAATAATTGCCCGTGGATAAACGCCTAATAATCAGAAGATTAAAACCTTACCGGACACACTTCCTTTGAGGCACAAGCGCTGCAGCCGTGATTGTTTGGAATATGTCAGTCTTTATGGTGTCTTTGATCATTCAAATAAAGTGATATGTATTGTACATGAATGCGCACCTAATTCATGGTGTTAATGTTTGCAAAGCCTGTCGATTTCCCTTTAAGAGTCAGTTTTAGTTTTATTTTTTTAATTACTCAGCCGGCTGTCTTATTTAAACTCTTGTTTACGTGATTTCTGTCGGTATGTTTAGATCTTCACATCACTCACATGTAACCATCAACAGTGGCCTTACAGCATGGTAGAGGGGCAGAGGAGTGTGGAAGTCCTTCTTCTGTAATAAGTTGCCTACATTTCTTCAAACTCAAATGTAACCTAATGCAGCAAGGAAAGACTGAGGGACTTCGCTGACCGAATTAAATGCATCGGATGAGCCGCCACTCTGCTTTACGAACAGCAGATGATGGAGTTTCACTTTGATAATGTGTGTAATAAAATAAGGCCTCTCTGGAGTTTGGTTTATAGGCAAAACAGACTGAGGCTGACAGTGCGGCTCAAATCTGATCAAGACAGAAAATACATTCTCACTTCCAGTGTCAATTGCAAAGTGACTGTCGGGCTGTGCCGTACAATCATTTTGTCTGTAAATGTGATGTCCAACTGATTTCTCCTCCGGAACTCTCCCTGCGAGGCCACAGAGCAGCATTCAACATGGGCTTCAATATGACTCTCCGATTCAAAATGAAGATAATCCGGTGGGGGGAGTTGGTATTCTCAAGGGGACTCATTAGATTCCTTGTAGTGTTGGTTGAGAGAACTGAAGTGCTGTGGGATTTATATTTTACAGTATATGCTTTAGGGGGACTGGAGAGGGGATTTGGGAAAGAAGCATCACTACTTTGATACATAAAAGAAACGATTGAAAAATACGACACATATCGTAAATAGTACTGGCCAATAATGCAATTTATAAAGCGACTTTTAGTGGATCTTCAATGGCTGTGCCACTTTGAAAAGTCAGTATCATATCTTAACAGACTATGATAAGCTGAAATATGTATGAAATATATATGGAAGTATGTATCTTTTCTAAACCTGTAGTAAGCCCAGTTTTTGGACCTTGGTTTTTGAAAAACTCTGCATAGGGCCATGAAAGTAGCTAACCTTCAGAAGAAGCCTGCTGCCTCGCCTCCTCCCTGCAATATCCTTCTTCCTTTTACTTTGTTTTTGTTTCTTCCTTCCTCCCCGAACTTTGCTCCAAAGTAAGTCTTTCTGCTTCCGCTAAGATGGCGTGAAATGAGATCACAGCTGTTGTGTGTCTGTGATCTGAGCGTATGCACGTGTTGAGGAGGAATTAGTCTTTGAAATCTTCACTCTTTGATCAGCGATAATGCGGGGTGCTGTGCTCTTGCCTCTGCTGTGTTGCTGTTGACAATATGCAGTTGGCAACAAACTGCATCTTCAGTCTCTTCCAGCTGGTAAGACGTCTCTCATCTAACAAAGTGGAATTTTCCTGATTTATTCTTCCTCGGCGAAGATGCAGTAATTGTTTAAAAAGTTTGTCAAAGTAGAAGAGACGGTGTTTGAATGCGCCGGCCGTGTTGTTTAAAAGAAAACAATTTGCCTGGTTTCTTTGTTTTAATTAAACGGCAAGTCCAAACAGCGACACTATTGGTCCAACTTTGATGAAACTTCAATGGAGAGATGATGCAACTTGTTAGCTAGCCCAAGGCCTGCATCATTCATGGAGGTAAACACAGTTCACACGGTTTGTTTGTTGTTGTTTTCTTGCTCTCAGTCGCTTCCTGTGAGGTGCGACTCTCTATCTCGCCCCCTGGGTTTACTCAGGACACGGAACAGAGCAGAACCTTTGATTTGTTTGTTGCGCTCCTCTGTTTTAAAGCAAACAAGGCAGACACACACGTAAAGGTACATTAACTAGCGTTTGTACATGAATTGAATTTCTGTAGACCACACACACAAAAACATCCTTTTTTTTTCTTCCCGCTGACTGAGTCTCAGAAACCTTATAGTGAGATTAGCATATTCATTCAATTTGGTTCCACGCTTATAAATATTTACTGCTATCTGTAAACTCAGCATATGCCGCTGTGAAAATCTAGAACATTTCCTGAAGAAAAATTGTGTGAATGCTGACGGCTGAAATTAATTCACTTAAACTGAAAAAAAGATCCCAAAAACCTGAATGTAAGCTTAATAGTTGCAAATCGTGTTACCCATTCAAAGTTTTAATCGTGTCTGTAGTTCAAAGTATGTGGATGGGGTTAAAGTTCAAATTGGAGTATGTTTCGGGGAGTGAAGATATTCTCCATTGCATTGTCAAAAGTATAAAAGGTAAAATCGTGTTTGATGCAAGCAGGAATGCCCTTATATGTTGATACCTCAATTATTTCTGTAGCTTAAAGTAGACAAAGGGGCATGAAGGCCAAAAATAAATATAAAATATATAATAATATAAATAATATAAAAATTAAATATATTAAGAAATGGTTGAAGAATAAGGATCTCAGAAACTAAACTAAATGTTTCATGGATGCACCGATGCAGGTGCACATTAATTTGACACATCTTAAGAGAGAGATTATCAAGCAGAAGTCACATAATTTTTTTTTATGATGGAGGAGAATGACTTATAACATGGAGGAGGAAAAAGATGAGGAAGAGGACAGGTTTAGCAGAGAGAGCATAAAAGACATTGCCAAATTAGGAAATAATGGAGTGATTAAGTAGAGTAAAGTCAGGACATTCATCCCTCCTGAGCTCATCCCTCGTTTCCTGGAGGAGCAGACAAATACCAGTCTGTCTGATTAGTTTAACACTTGGCCTGTAACCACAGCATCAGCGCTGTGAAATAGAGAGAAAAGGGGCCGATGATGTTATCGAAATATTACGTTTGCCACAAATCTCCCCTCCCAATGTATTGCTTTCTCCTCCTGTGTTCTCATTTATCTCCCTTCATTAGCGCCTCCTCCCAACTCATCATGGATTCAATTACTGCTAATGTAGCTTCTTTATCAGCAAAACTTTCCCCTAATACCACCGACTGATGCACCAGTCAGAAAGCGCAGTGAGCGAAATTATCTGTTGACTTGTCATTTTCTTTCAGGCTCAGTGTCTAGAGGGATGAGTGTCTGCGTATCTATTAATGAACTTTTGATTAAAATATGCATATGCCTGTCAGCCAAAAGGAGTGCAGAACTTCGGGGTGAAATATGAGTGTGTGTGTATATCTGGATATCTATCAAAGAATCATCGATTGTTAGTGTGCCGCAAAGTCGTGCGGTGGGTGTTGCTTCATCTCCTCAGCGACTTGTGTAATATGTAGTGCTTGTCTGTTCATATCAATGAGACTCTGCCTGTCAATCCCAAAGCTAGACATGAATAGTAGATAGAATCCAGATGAGCTCCATCTCTTATTAACTTCCTCTCCTCTGTTCCTCCTCCTCCCATCTCAACTTCTCTCTTCTTCTTCTTCCTAACGTATATGCCCCCTCGCCAACAGGGGGACACACATTTCTGAGAAACTAAACTGGAGAAAACTGAATAGTCACATTGAGCATCAGGTGAAAAACAACCCATTGAAATAGACAATGACAGTAGATGGTGAAGTCTGAGTGGGGAATTCATTAGTTCTTCTCTTCTCTCCTTCTGTCTCTGATGAAGTCTTGAGTGGCTCACCACGGAAGCACATCAATCCTTCATTGTGAAGAACCAGCCATCGCAGGCTCACATTAATCACAACAATTCTTATAATCTGGAGTTAAATCTTAATTCAAATGAAATTGTTTACAAAAAAGTCCATTCCAAAGATGCTCCATGGCACCACGATGCAGGCCTGTGATGTGCTGAACCGAAGCAACACTCTGACTTTGAGTCAGTCAGCATGTTATTATCGATGGAACCGGTCCAGTTTGCTTTTCATCATGGCATTTACAGATGTGAGTCCATTCGCTGTGTTTTATCTTTGAAAGTCTTCATGTCTCTGACGGAGGCTCTTTGAGCTTGATATGGTTGTTACTGGATTAATGAAGTTTTACTGGAAGCCGGCCTGTGCTTTGATGGTCAGCAGAGAAACCTGCACATATGCACATAGCAGAGACAGGCAAATGTTAAAAGCTGATTTTGTTGAGACTGCATGTTTGTGCATAATTGAGGACAAGCTTATTGGTATGGCAAAAACTCAATCAAAATGACTGTTACCAAACAGCCTACATATCTCCTCTTTCCCACAATCCTACGCCCACCTGCTTTTAGGGGGATTTCCGACCATCACTGCTTGGTCCGCCGCGGCATCATCCCACTCTGAGTTACTGCTAAGATTCAGATCACTCCCACCTGAAACAGTTAATCTACAGAAAATGTAGATCTGTTTTTATCCAACAAAATCCTAATAGAGTTGGTCAACGATTCAATGAGACACTTTTACAAGATGTGATCTGAAATGGTCTCATTAAATGTCTAAAAGCAGCAGCTGATGCTGCATTGTCTAAAAATACATAAAAGCTTCATTGATGGTTTTCCTGTTTCTCTGATCTTTATGTTGTTCCCCATAGCAAATGGTTACGACTCAAATTGACGTTTTTTTTCTTGTTTCTAACATGAAAGCTAAATTCAAGTGAGTCCCCACCTTATCTCATTCTGATAATGGCCCACTATATATATATATATATATATATATATATATATATATATATATACACGCAGCAGTGGGACCTTGAATCAGGTTATAAATGAATCTCTTGCCTCAGTTCTGTATTCAGAAGAAGAACCTCGGCACGTTAATCAAATCCGTGGTACATCACGTATGTCAATGACCTTTCCCTCGTTTCCTCCAGCCGTTCTCCATCTCTCTCATCTCTCCTTAAATTATTTAAAATAAGAGCAGTTGAAGGATTGATCGTTACCATTGTTATACTTTGATAAGTTTGTTGAAATTCACTGCAGGATCCTGCCAAACCCGATGTGTCTCGTAGTGGCGATGTTGTCACAAGGCATTTCTGCAGAGCTGTAGCTGAATGCTCTGGAAGGTTGGGAAGCTGCCGAAGTGGATTAGGGCCACACGTGGAAAAATGTATTTCAGTTCCGAGTGTTTGTGTGAATTCTGAGTTTGATGTCAGAATCATGAGAATAAAGTCAGTTATTCTCAGAAGTCTGACTTCAAACTCGGACCTCAATTAGTTTTCACATGAAGCTAATCCTCTTATTGCTTATTTACAAACATCAAGTGTTTAAAAAAAATCATTCATCTTGTGGGATTCAGTGGCCATCTGTAGAAGAGACTGTTGTCCCTCTTTGCCTGATGACATGTAAACAAATAACATGTTTACAGCAGTGCTGAATTTTTGAAGCCTCTTTTGGCTTTTTGATTGACATTTTAAAATTATTTTTTTATTATTATTTATACAAGTTATTTACATTTTTATGATAACCTTTGGTTAAATGCTCCATTATCAGCACTTCACACAGGCCTATTTAATTATTTCCGTGCCTGTAAATTAATTAATTGACCTTTTGATAGATTTTCCTCGGGACATTCTAGTGTTTAAGAAGTGGTAAGTACCACTTTTTTAGGGAATTCACCCCACTAATCAATTTAATTAATATGTATTAAAGGACCAGTGTGTAGGATTTAGTGGCAGCTATGAAGATGCAGAATGATTGCAACCCTATTCCTCTGGTAGGCTGCTGTCACTTCTGACATGTAATGTCAGTCAGATGGACACTGAGATGTCCTCACCATCTGTGTGCAACTGCTGAAGTTGAACAATCCCCAAAAGCTTGATATATCCCAGAAGGGTTTTTAAAGTAATATCACTCATTTAAATTGAAATGTACTTACTCAAATTTCAGTCAGAACTCATTGAATCAGACTATAATTGTGTTATAATATTGCACTTCCCACTTTCATAAAGGTTAATTAAGTCTAACTTAGTCAGAGGGGAGTATAATGAAATATAGAGACGCTCAGAGTAGCAGAGAGAGAGATGAAGATGCAATTTTGATCTGTCAATTTAGTTTCCTGTGTGTGTGTGTGTGTGTGTGTGTGTGTGTGTGTGTGTGTGTGTGTGTGTTAAAGAAAACTTGGAGGTTTTGTCTCCTTTTCTTGGTCCATTTTGTAAAAAGTTTCTGCTTGGTCAAGCTTGACGTCCAGGTCACTGTCTTTCTCTTTACCGCCTTTTTCTGTGGCTCTCAGTCTGACATGTTGTTGATCTGTCAGAATTTTTTCATTTTTTTTAACTTTCTTTTATATTTGATCTCCTGAACACAGACAGAGTGAGAGAGGAGAGCAGAGAATACATTGACGTTACGGACTCTATTGTGGTCTGTTTTGCTTGGTATGAAAAGTAATCAAGCTCTGTTTTCATTACTCATTTATTATTTAGGGCAAACAACCGCAAGACAGACTAAGTAATGATGACAGAAATACAATAAATTACACTCCTGAAGGAAAAAAAATGAACAGCCAAGGAGACAGAAGTAGACACCAATATAATTATTTGGACCTTTCTTTTTCAAATATAAAAGTAATTTTGGTTGCTAAGTAATAGTGAAGGGCAAAATATGTACTGTGGATACTTTTCCTTGACAAGCCATTTTATTGAAGACATTTGAAAAAAAATTGTTGAATACAATATGTAGTGGTTGTGGTGATCACTGGGATTTAATTGTATCATACAACCTGCATGTACAAAGCCTTATTCTTGCGGTGTCTGTGTGTGTGTGTGTGTGTGTGTCTCAGAGAATCTATATGCACCTCTCTGCAAATCATCTCTCAGTGCATCACTAATGTATGACAGTAGGCATATGGTATCTTTCAATATATCCTCCGATGTCTCTTAAATGAAGTGTGTCCATTTCATATGCTGCATTCTCCTCTCCATCTCGTCCCAGCGTCTTAAATACATCGCTCTTATGAATTTCCCAGTCTACGAGATGTGCTTTATTAATCAGCACGCCTTGCCTTGCAGTGCTAGCGATATAATGAAGACAAGTCATCTGTGTGGGACTAATGATGAATGACAATCGCCCAAATGCACCGTTGTTATCATTATTTATAGTGTAGAAAGTTAGACGGCATGCATCTGCTAGCCTGTCTGTTTTTTTACTTATTTGTTTTTCCAGTCACATTTTCACATTATCTACCTGGGTTGTGTTCACCTGCAACATTCTTATGAAGAAGTAGTTCCTTTTGTTATGCCAGTAAGCTCATAAGAAGATGGTTGGGTGATGGGGGGAAGATTGTGGTTTTTACTTTTTTAAAACGTGTTTCAACACTTCTTGTCCCCTGCTTGAAGTCACTATTAACTTGTTTAATACTTAACAAAGATCGCCATCCCCACCCTCTTTTTAAGAACATTGACAACAAGGCTCAAGGCCAACTTTCTCCCTTTTTTAAATTCATGACCGTCACAAAACTGTCCCAAAAATTAATTCAGAAGAATCTTTGCAATATTAATGATGTATTATACACTCCTTAGAGCTAGTGTAAGGTTCCGTTGAGAAACTATCAAGACTAGATTTTTTCAATTATTCAACTGAAAAATGTAACCCAAGGATGCCAACCAATGAGATCTATGAGTACTAGCTCCAAAATTTGCAAGATCTAGCATGAAATGGTAAATGGACCTGCATTTATAGAGCACTTTTCTAGCTCCTCAAAGCTCTTCACACTACATTCAGTTACATTTACCCGTTCACACACACATCCATACACTGATGGCAGAGTAGCCGCCTGCATATCAGGATCTAATAATATCGAACCATTCACATGCCGATGGCGCAGCATTGGGGGCAATTAGGGGTTCACTATCTTGCCCAAGGTTACTTCGGCATGCACACTGGAGGAGTCGGGACTCGAACTGCTGATCTTCCGATTGGAGGACGACTCGCTGAGCCACAGCCGCCCCACGGTGCCAAGACAGCAACTACTGACAGCCCATCCCTTCAGGCCTCCCCCAAAACTATCACAATGAACGTAAACAATGAACATGGCTATTGTTAGTCCTCACAGAAGCTTGTTGAAGACTTGCCATGAGTGCGCAGGTAGACAGGTAGACAGGTAGACAGGTAGACAGGCCGTCCAATCATTTAATTTGGGCCAAATGTCCTGTACTTGTTACACCTTCCATCCCCCCTGATCACCTACTTACATACATGTAGCACCTCATTCATACGTATATCACCTCATCCACTCAAAACAAATGTCTCTTGTGAACATCATTGATATCTCTGGTGAAAACCCTGCCTGTCACACAACTGTCGCAATTTTCATCCCACATCTCAGGTAAACTCGGAGATGAGATCCTGTTTGAGTTTACAGCAGGGAAGTAACCACTTGCTGTGTCAGAGAATATAATTGTATTTAAATAGGGACAGTTAACATAGTTCCAATACAAAGAATGCAACTGATGTGCTGTACAGAGAGGGTAAATACTTTCCTGATAGGATAGTTCTCTTGTGGCTGATTACTTGATGCTTGTATACTGAGGCTAAGCGAGCTAAGTGAACATCCTACACTGAAATCTCAAATGCATGTGTGTGTGTGTGTGGGTGGGTGTTCGGTTTGTTAATCTGCAACATCTGCCTTCTATGGCAACAGTGAGAGTTCCTTTATGATAATTCCGAGTGCATTATGGCTCCTCCAAATCCGCTTTACTCACTCACACACCTTAATGTGGACGATCACTAGATTCTACATGATCATTGCATTGCATTACTGCGTGGTTAACCCGCCTCGCTGTACCACGATACCAAGAGAAAGCACAAAACTAAAGGTGTGGTGATTTATCCTCCGTGTTGCATTGTGGTCAGATGTTTTTGGCAGTGAGTTTTCCAGATACTTAATGAGGTGCAAAAGTGTATTTGCCGTTTTGCTGAACACAATGAGCTATAGAGTGTATTAACCTCCTAAGCACACGGTCTATCTCACTAATGTATTTCAGTTATTATCATGTCAGCATTATGCCGTTGCCTGAGACTGTTGGTTTTCTTTTCTTAACTCTGTATTGACTGCTTTGTGTGGCTGTTTAACATTACAACGCTTCTGTTTTAAATGGGTTTTACTCTCCGTTTGTTTCATTACAGAATCCGTCTCATTTGTGTCGTTGATTTAATTACTTTTCTTTACCGCCGATGTATGGTTAATTTGACTAGCATTGGTGGCATTGTATAGTATTCTTTTCAGCTCAGCTCATTTATTAAACAGGCAGTACCTTTGTTACAAGAGCTTATCGGTTTAGTTTGCATTGTTGCCGAGAGAGGACAATGCATTAAGCCCGTGGCCACACTCATCTCTTTCTTTTTTTCTCATTATAGTCCTTTGATCTTATTCATTTTCTATTCCTGACTCCCACTCTATTCTTCTTTATCATTCTCTTTCTCCAGCTTAATTCCTACAACATGTTTCTCATTTTCTGCCTTACGTGCCTTTTTCCTCATCACTGGTTTTCACCCGCAAACTCTTTTCTCTCTTCTTACACACACACACACACACACACACACACACACACGCACACACATGCATTCCTTCATTAAAAACCCAGTGTCACAGTACTCCAGCCGAGTGTGAACCAGTGATGCGCAGGTTCTTTCACAAGTGATCTGAACTTGCCCGATGCTGTCATTCCACTGGAGCTGGTGAAACCGTGAAAATGAATAAAGACATACTCTGCCTGCTTTAGTTATCGATGAAAGACTTATATCAGCATGCATAATGGAGGGAGTGGATTATAATGCAACACTATACTGTACACACAGTTAACACCAGTGGGAATCTGGCACTTTTCATGCATTCATATTTTATTAAAGAGGTCTAGTTATTACTCTCACTTTCTCTCCCTAATTGCTCTCCAGTTACTTTAGTCTCCATCAACTTCATTATGCTGCAGTAAATATTAACATTTCCTTCTTCTCTCTTCTCCATCTCTGCATTTTTCACTTTAGTTAAAGCTGGGTATGGAGTTAATTCTTGCCGTCATTGGGCAACAAATCCATGATAACCTTTCAGCATATGGTAATTCAAGATGTCTGGAATGCAACTCGACTCTTGTACCTCCTCTCGACTCTGTTTTCATGCTTGAGAAAATCTAGCCCGTGATAGAGAGGCTAAGTCATAAATTAGGACAGAAGTCAATGGAAAGAGACAAATAATGTTTTGATTCCGTCAAATTAAAATCATGTTTTTGTTGTCGCCTACCTCTCACTCAGAAAAACAGGGTCATTCTATTGCCTTTCGGCTGATAAAATAGAGTTGTTGCATAAAACACATCAGAGGTCTTTACTACCAAGCAAGTCCAACATACCTAGCATAACAGTGACAGTTGAATAAAGCTGATGGTACAAAGTGGCCTACCAGGATTGTGTGCCTGCATGTATTTGAATGGCCAATGCAGGGCACTCAAATCCTGCATTGCATTGTGAAAAAAAGTTGAGCCTTAACTTTTTAGTTTTTCCGCTGGGCGAACCTACATTGTAAACACACTGGGCTCACTGAGATGAGGAAGCCATAGTCATCTCCTGCCTGGCCGACTACAACATCCTCTTAGCCGGAGCCCCAAAATCTTCTCTCCAGCTTTCTACTATCCACAATGCTACAGCTCCCTCTGCTTTCCAAATTCTTTAATCCCTGCCTGAACCCACTAGGTGCTGAGTGCCTGTTCAAATGTAATCTCAAAACCCTGTTGCTATGTAGCTATCAAGACCCCCCATACTTGTTGGTTTGGTTCCAGGCCCGAGCTCTTCTCTCCTGGCTTCACAATGATGGAACGCTCTTCCTAACCCAGTCCCCACAGCTGTTGTGTTATTGTTAATGAACGTAAATTGTGGGGTGTGGGAAAACAGAATTAAAAGGTTAAAATCCAAAACAACCCAGTCTATCTACAGGACATGTTTTTTTAAATATTTGTTTTCATATGCAATATTAAGAAGAAATCTATAAATTGCACTAAGTGCATAAAATCAAAGACATATATCTGCACATTTACACCAATTACACAAGAATTGCAATGTAAAACATATTTGCATTGTACATTAAAGGAGTCATGGACCTGATTTGCCATTTCCATTTACAACCTCTTCACATTTTTATATGTTGAGGCCTATGCGGAGCTTTTAATGTCCCCCATGGTCCACATTATCTCAATGATACAGCATCTTACACTCACAGGGGGGAGGGAGACCTGTGGATAAATGCAAACAAAAAGCTACTGTGCTAATGTAATGAAGTGTTTGGGATCAGGAAAGAGGACAGACCAGTAGAATACTGTGTCACAGTAGAATCTAACCTGACCAAAACATAAAAAAGACCTCAACATAGTGTAATATTTTCATGACACATCCATCATATATGATCATGATATGATACTAATCATTAAAAATATGCTCTGTGTGAGAAGCACGCTCCCTTACACACATCAGCCGTGATAAGAACAGTTGATTTCCTGTTTTATTCCTGGAAGAAGAAGTTATGATCCGACCCCAAACGTCCCCTGATGTATTTTTTGTAAGAGAGCTGGATAAGAACCTTCTAAACATGAAGTGTAAAAGGAGTAGCTCCAACTGAAAGCAGAAAAATGCATGGAGATAGAAATAGGGTGTGTGTGTGGGGGGGTATGTGTGTGTGGTGTGTGTGTGTGTCCCTGTAGAGAGAGATAAGGTGACAGGCAGCTCTGAGGTCAGTCTGGTCGTATCACGCAGATAGCCCTGCTTGCCCTGTGGGTGGTTTAACCAGACATCTGCTCAACTCCCATCAGATCCTGCAGGGCTTCACATGTCTGCCACCACTGCCCTGAGCTGACCCTGGATCAGCAAGCAAGGATTTACATAATGTATGATTGGATAAGAGGTGTAGCTTTTGTGCCAGAGGCTGATATCAGATCAGGTCTTAAAGGTTTGGAGAGAATATTGTCTCAGCCCCCAGGGCCTCGTCCTTTTAAACACTGATTAGAGATCGGGGCTCGGGAACTTGATACGAGCAATGGTATACTGTGTCGAACTGAACTCGGTCTCAGTTAGAGGATTAAAGGTGAGGTTTTGCTTGTGGATCTACACTTTGTTATTCCAAAGATGAGGTTTTGTCATCTTTGTTTGAATTTCATTCTAAAAAATTTTAAAACTAAAATTAAACGTTAATTTCTCCACCAGGTTCCAGGAGTGGTATTTAGTGATTTGTGTGTGTGTGTGCGTGCGGGTGTGTGGGTCTCATTTTTTTTCATTATTTTTTAGTTCTTGTTATTTTTTTGATTTAGTTGGATTAATTGTGTTTTGGTTAAGGTGCATTCCATTATAAACTCAGCAGATGGCTTTTATTCTGGGGGCAATAAAGGGCAACGCTCTTATTTGTTTACACTTTATTTTCCTATACTTGCCTTAATAGGAACTGATATCTAACTGTAGAATTACTTTTGCAATTTGGCACTATATTATATTGGTACATGTCCAATTAATTACTTTCAATTACAGCTAGTTACGTAGAAAGTTCAGCACGCCAGCTGAACAGCACAAATTAAACGATTTAACATACCGTATATGAAGAATAATGTTTCCTATAAGACATGAATAAAGACTGGATATGTACGTGGGTGGAAATGAAGCACCTCTTTCAAGAAAATTATTATAGAAAGCAAAAGCTGGTCGAACTGAAACTCAACACAACTAGCCCAACTCCAATATCTGTCTCAGGGCAGAACATTCATTAACATTAAATTGGAAATTACAGTACTATTGTGATTGGAGTGGTTTGAGAATTTCCATAATTAAGGCGTTACTAGGGTTACGAGGACACAACACTGAAATAAACCGTATAAACAGAGAGAGGTGGAATAGCGGCAGATCTGGATGAAAGGATTATTGCAAATCAGCCAGTGTTGAGCTGCAATATCTGGATATAATGACCAGCTGGAATAGAGACATTGGACACAGTGATACTGAGGGTTGCCATGTTGGTTTTGATCATCAGTTGCCACATCAACATGAAGGTTACAGAATGTTTATAAAACTGAGCTCATAAAAGTTAACTGAACCAAGCATCGCTTGTTGAGCTGTGTGCTTGGGGATTTGTATTCAACCCTATGAGGCTTGCAGGTCTGGCCAAGCAGGAAATATGACATGACACTTGCTTTCTTTTTTAAGTACAAAATACTCAAGCCAACAAAGAAAGCCCTCTACGTGTCATGAGAGTTGGACGTTTTGTTCAAGACGACAAATCACTTAGGGGGAAATAAAAGAGCCCTCTTGTGAATGCATCTCAGCTAGTGAGGCATCAAATAAAGCTTTGTGATTTTACATAAGTATTTATTTATTTTTGTATTATTGCTCATGCTGTGAAAACATATAATAGTGAGGGTAAGGCTAAGTATGAAGGTAAACAGGAGCTTATAGCAAATGCTGTTGTAATAGTGCTTGGGCAAATGAAATGCTGCTGTGGCTCTGACTTGGCTCAGGTATGAGGGTCGTCTACACTGATTTTTATGCTTAACCACGACTCCTACAGAGCTTTTTCACTAAAGAAATAAGAGATGCCAAAGTCAAAGAACAAATCTCATTTAGTTGTAATATGCCAAAAGGATATAGCTTGCTCTCTGTGTGTTCTCTACTCATTGTTTACCACTCTGATTTGAATGGCGTGTTGGTCATATCCTAAAAAGACACTCCAAGTAAAAACACTGTGACCCCAATCCGAGCTCCCATCTTCCTACCTCAAGAAGAAAAATGCTTACAGAGATGTTTTATATCCCGCAGCCTCACCTCAACAAAACGCTGTGACGTGATCTGAAACTTGAAAGGAAAACTACCACACACACACACACACACACACACACACACACACACACACACACACACACACACACACACACACACACACACACACACACACACAGACTGTCAGGGGGTATTGTTGCTGCACAAATGCTTGTCATGTCAGTGGAAATTAGCCAATGATGACCCAAGATAGATTCTCATTGTTGGGAACAACATCATAAGGGATAGAAGGGAGGTCTCAAAACATATTTTTCTATTATTATTATTACTAGTATTATTAATAACAATAATAACAATAATAATAATAACCAATATTTTCCTTTTTCATGATCATAATGTAATGAGCATCTTGATAATATGATTTGTACATTTGGGAACTTTATTAATATGATCCATAATGAGTTATCATTTGATCCATGTTGAATATTTTGTTAACACCGTCTCTACTTTGACAGGACTGTAGCGAGTACCTGGGATATCCGGGTAAGGTAGTACAAATATAAATACAGTAGCTTGGAAGCAAGATGGAAGTTTGATAATTATTGTCAATTATTATTTGTAAATAATCAGGAATATACGGCTCTATAAGATACAATGCTTTCGGGTCTGACTATCTGCAGGATGGTAAAAGTTCAGTCAGGTTTAGGCACCGATGCGACTCTGTTAGGGTTGAGTATTTGATGTAAACTCACACCACAACAAATCAATGGAGCCTCAACTGTGTGGTATCTAAGTGACACCAAACTGGCTGTTTTTTCATTAGGTAAACATTGTGCACACAATCTAGATGAAATAGTTGAATAACTGTGTGCAAATGCCTTCGAGTGTTTGCGTGTGAGCGTCTGTTGGATTCTGACAGGCTGCTCTCCAGGCAATATGACGAGCGAAGAGTCTGAAGTGAAGATCACAGTTGCCTTCGGGCCAAACGTCAAGACGTTAAGCGACACTGGGGGGAAGAGACACAGGACTGCCTGTCTGTGTGTGTGTGTGTGTGTGTGTGTGTGTGTGTGTGTGTGTGTGTGTGTGTGTGTGTGTGTGTGTGTGTGTGTGTGTGTGTGTGTGTGTGTGTGTGTGTGGACGGGGTTTATTAAGCTCTAGAAAAAGCTTTACAGAGAGAGAGATTACTCTTTGACAGGGTAACTTTGAGATAAGGAAGACACTTCATGATGAGAAAAAGGATGTTGGAGAATGAACACATTAAGAGAATGACAGAAACGGAGGGAAGGCTGGGAAAACAGGAAAATCAATGTCTTCACTGAAATGAAATGTGTTGCCCTGCTTGGCTTAGCAACATACCACAACCCCATCACACCTCCGCAACACTCCTTTGTTCCCAACTTCTCTCCATTAACCAACCCCCAATCTCAGTTTTTAATGCTGCTGCCACATCCTCAGGGGCGGAGCGTAAAGAGCACGAGAGATCCATCAGTGCTTACTAAAAAGCCGTGTTGGCTCATAAATAAAGGGGATGGATGAATTAGGAAGTTAAATCACCTTGGGTTGTTAATGTCACAGCCTACAGACAAACATGAAATACTTCCTCTACACCTCAGTGTTGGGCTGCTCGGCCCCCTCCCTCAGGCCTCAGGCTAAACCTCTATATAATGGTTTGTGTGTGTGTGTGTGTGTGTGTGTGTGTGCGTGTGTGTGATTGTGAAAGTTGTTGAAAGGTGCATGACTCCATTTTGTGCAGAAGTGCTTGTAAATGTATTTGTAACAATGCCTCCTGCCCCATAGATATTTTATTCGGTTCTTCATGTTGTCATGGTAACAATGGTTCCTTTGAGCTGAATTCAACTTATTTCGATTTTTTTTTGGGAGTCCCGCTGGAGAGTTGCATGACTCTTACTTGAATAAACGAAATTCACCAAAAGGTAGCTGTTTTTGAGCTTCCGGTCATATTTCATGATCATCAGTTGTCACGAAATAGTAAATGTTCAGATGTACGTTTTTCTGAGCATGTTAAGGATTTTTCAAAGTGTTAAAATACTTAAACGTGGATCTAAAGTTCATCCCTCACCTCAGAAACAGTAGTTGAGCAAATAAAAGGGGGAGATTCACTACAAGGTCTATTTAGTGGCTGTTCTGATGTTTAATCCTTTTCAGCAGATCAATGATTAACTTTACTCTCTTCATTGACAATAAGTCCTGACAGCAAGAAGCCAATAAAAAGCTGGATGTGTGAACAGTCCAAGCTTGATTTTAACCTGCCTGTCTGTCTTGTTAGGAGGGAGAAGCTCAACCAGCCGGGGATTCTCGGAAAAATCAAATGGACCCAAATGACCTTTCTTTTTAACCTGGATGAAGCTATGTGCAAGAAAGAGCAACTTTTCTCGCCCACTAGAGTACAACACTTTGGACTGTTTCCCATTCCTCCCGTCTTTTCATTGTATCGATTTGTTCTTTTACTGTAGTTTATACCAAAACTTCACTCACAACAACGATTCATAACTATCCTGTCACTGTGACCACTCTGGCATAAACATTTGGACAGAACACACTCCACATTGATTCGCCGAGGACACACTTTCCTCATCATCACTGCTGACGCATCGCTATTTAACGGCCGGTTGACAACAACAAGTCACGGAACTTGAAATCAACCCAAACAAGTTTCTTTCTCGCTACAGTATGAAGTGATTCTCTGGCTTTGGTACACAGTGATGTTTAGTGTAATTTGTGTGTGTCAGGAGTGTGGCGAGATAACCGAGCCTACAGCTCGTCATCTGAACCGGATAGAGCCATGGCGAATGCACACAGGAGGATCAAAGCCCCATCAGTAACATGGAGCTATTTCCAGGGTTAGCTTCAATCCTAACATCATGGTCTGTTAGTGCACGCTGACATGAAAGCTGTAGCTCGGGATGTAGCACCACTGCTATTAGCACATTGGTAATGTGTGGGCAGTGGATTAAAGGTCTTCCTCCGCAGAACAGCGGAGGAATATTTCCAGTAGCATGTAATTATAAAGGCTAAAGTGGCATCTGTTAACAGGCTTTAACACAGCGAGCAGAGATGTGTGCAGTCTTCACGTCACATCGATTTTCTCGAGCTTACAGTCATATCAAAGCGGCAATTTCTCAGCAGACCCAACTGATAAATCTTACACATACTGTATTTGAATTAATATCTCTGATAAAATGTCAAGAAGGTATAAGAAATGTGTTCTGCTAAAACTTTTCAGTGTTGAAATCTGTGATTTCTACAGAATGCTATGAAGGGATATTTATCAAAGTAATATATTTTAGTTCTAGCGGCTGTGCCAGGAACAGAAAAAAACAAGTTTCCCTCCCCTGCATCCACCAATATTACATTTGACCAAATGGTTCAGTGGTTCTCCCCATTTGTTTCCCCATCATGTATCTGCTTCTCCCTAGTTGTTATTCTGCACATACATGAATGAGAATAAGCTTTATTTGGCCAAGTATGCTTGCACATATAAGGACTATAACTCTGTTTCTGGCATCTCTCACAGTGTACTTACACAGATATAGAAATAACAGCTTGGGACGACAGGACGACAAAGCTGGACAGATAGCAGTAAAGAATATAAAATAGAATACATTTAGTATTATACAGTGTGTAGGATTATATATGGTATATGTTGACAGTGACGGATGATATGTACATATTAAAAATCTAATTGTTAAACATTAATATCATAGTCCATTTGATGTAATGGGAGATTGTGGAGGTCAGAAGGCATCTAAAGCAGACAGTGTTGTGTTGCGTGTGATGGGTGATGAGACACAAATGAGATGAATGTTGGCATCCTCTGGCATCACCTGCAGGCAGTGTGTGTGTGTGTGTGTGTGTGTGTGTGTGTGTGTGTGTGTGTGTGTGTGTGTGTGTGTGTGTGTGTGTGTGTGTGTGTGTGTGAAAAATAGTTGGCAGTATTATGTTGTGTTTTTTTGCAATTCTATGGAGCTTCTGCCTAAATACTGCAGCATAGTGTGAAATGTTAAAAGCAAAGAGTCAGTCGGTCAGGCAATCATATCGAAGCACTCTATACTCCAACAGCCTTCCAGCCTTAGGCAGGAACTCCAACTCTTACATTATGTAGTTGCCCTGGGCTAGTAGGGCTGAGTTTTCAAATTGGAAACTAAGATTCCTGAGGTCAGTTGGTATTAAGAGTCATAAGAGGGAAAGCTTAAAAACCTCTTCCCAGACTCAGGTATGTTTCTCAGTGAGAGCAGACGCCCGCGTTGTGCCTGGATGGAAACACACGGGAGAAAGTGTGACATATTGGGGATGGACGGAGGAAAAGGTCACTCATTCAATATTCATACCATCCTTTGTCTTTTACCTGATACCGCAGTGTCTTTCCCAAAGCCAGGAACTGGAGGAACCATGCTAGTCATATCCCCGTGATGGAATTAAAGCCATTACTACATTTCAGTGCCAGGAAAGTAGTTCCAAGTAGTGCTTTAGCCTCTTTAACCCCTTTATTGGTGGAGTGATGTGCCTTCATTTTTCATGGTACTGTACCACAGGTTATTCTTTCTTCACGTCAGAAATATTAGAATGTCAGAATAAGAATGTAAAATGAATCTTCTTACATTTCCACCTCTGATAGCAGATTTACAGCGGCACTTAAAAAACACTGTTTACTTTTTTTTTACAGCATTATTATGTTTCCCACTGTTCAGGATACTTTTAGTGGTAATAAGGACCTGGTCTACAAAATGAAGTGGTTTTAATGAACGCTACTGTTTTGGTTATGAAACATACTTGTTTTACAGGACTACTTTTAATGCCTCCGCAGCGGTATTAGTCACAGCAGGTGGCATTGTGTTTTCTGATTTCGGTAATTCTAGTTTTTACCTATCTTTGGCGCAACACTGAGAATAAACCACTCAATTAAAAAATGTCCAGTGTTACTTCTTCTCCACATTTAGCCTCAGATTGTCTCCTTCTGCCTGTTACTGGTTACCTATGGATGGAGAGTTACACACCCACTTGGTGGAGTGATTAACAGCTGTATACCCTGGAGGAACCAATGATATTTTACATTTAAAATAATTGTGTCACCATATGTATGGAACCAAAATGTAAATGTGGATTGAATGAAGGATTTAATTGGTACTTATAAAGTAGCTAGCTTGACCTGGAGCAGTCGAAATAATGCAAAAATCACTGTAGGCAAGTGTTGTGTGAAAACTTCATTAAACAGTGTCACAGAGCTCCATTATTTATGTTCAGCTCTATTGACTGTAATTGGTCACAATCAGCAGAGGCATCCTGTTGGGGGACGCACATCTCCTCTCCTGTGCTTTCATCAGCACCAGAGCACAGGAAACATCGGGAGACTCTAGCAGGTAAACTTCAGAGACTATATTTAACTCGACTGGTCAGCCTTTGGCGGCGGTGCGCTGGCCCTCAGGCAACATGTCCGTCTGGAGCTTATTAGCATTTCATTATTAAAGGATGCACGACAGAATGACATGATTATTAATGCTGGACCCCTGAAGGACTGCAACACAGAGAGAGACTGGTGTTTACAGCACAGAGGAGAGGAGACTAGACTTATATTGGATGTCGACTGAATTCTGCCTGCAGCTGTGTTCTGTGCTCTGGATGCAACACGGCTCCATCGCATCTTGTTCACGGCTTAAAATGTTCCGTAGGAGAGACATGTAGCATCATAAGTCGGTTCCTTAGCAGCCACGTTGCCAATACACCAATTCACGTGCAAATGTTGGCTAAAAGTTAGATTATATCATTTGAAATGAGCGCACACTTCTCATTTAAGGGCACTTCAACCAAAGGTTAAAAAAGAATCCTTGTCAGACAGCAGCTCTCGAGTTGTTTCAGAGGTTAGGGAAAAGACAGATGGACAGAGGCCATTTAACATGCCTTTGTTAATAAAAGTTAGAAAGGTGAAAGTGCAAAAGGAAAAGTGGCAGACGGCCACTCAAGTTGCTCCAGCTGTGACGGTCCATCCCCACAGTAAAGTAGATTACCAGTGGCGGGGAGTGAGGTGCATGGTCGGAGGGACCTAAGTCTTGTCTCTTTGTGGTCTGATAAACAGTAAATCTATCAAATCAGTGTCCCAGTCTACTGTAGTCCTCATATTGGTTGACCTTGCGTCAGGTCATATGGAAGTGTTTCTCATCTCTCAGCCACGTCACTGTGCCGATGTGCTGGCCCTGGTAAATGTTAGACTTCCCTTTATTAAAACGGCTTCTGAAATACTTGAGTGGTGAATGTCTTGAGCACAGTCTTCTTAGGTTTTGTTGAGCTGGGATGTATTCAGGGATTAACAGAGCTTGTCAATTGTTGGTATGTTTATCTGTCCTGACTTCAAGGCAGTGAGTCTGATCCACAATGGAGGGAAGTCTGCTCTCTCTCTCTCTCTCTCTCTCTCTCTCTCTCTCTCTCTCTCTCTCTCTCTCTCTCTCTCTCTCTCTCTCTCTGTGAGCAGCTTATTATATAACAAATCTTCCGAGTTACATCCGTGATATTCTGTGATATTTCATGCTCATTAATTCTGTCCTTTTCCCATCTTCCCTTCACAGGCTTTGTCTGCTTTTTAATCCATCTATCATTTCGCTTTTCTGTTATCCCACACTCCAGTGCCACTCAATGGCCGAGCTGAGTCACACCCTAGGGAGGGGGGGGGGGGGGGGGGCAGACATGCATCACGGACAACAAATAGCAGGCTTTGCTTGGATTTTGACACGGAAAGAATTTGTGTTCAAGGTCTCATAAAGTAGGTCATTCAAAGGCTGCAAATATTTAACATTGTATGTGAGTACTGGAGTTACAGTGCATGACATAGAGGTGCACAGGTGCAGCTCCCCAGGCAACCTTGTGCACAGGCATCATATTATTTTTTAACAGAAGGAGTCATAAAAAAAAGAAGCCAGTAAAGCAAATAAGGCAACATGGGAGAAAGTCTGAGCACTGAGGGCACGCCCGGCTGCAGTATACTTGATTAATTTAGGGGGAGGGCGTTGAGTTCATGGGGAGTTATGAGAAGAATTCGAGTATAGCTCAACCTCATCCACATGACATCACAGACATCATGATTGGATGAATAAATGGATACATAGAGAGCTGATTTAAATCGTTATTAGGAGAAAAAGACAATTAGACTAAAGATATATGTGTGAAACAGATGTTATTTGAATCACCAATGAAATCACAAATATTGGCGTAAAGGAATATTGGAGCTACAACAAATTAAAGCTAAGAGGTGAAAAGAGATGGTAACAGGAAAGTGAACAGGGAAAGAAGGGGAGCAAAGCAAACAGCTACAATATTACAAGGTATAGAGCAGTTAAGTGGTCATGCATGTGCATTTGAAATGTCATGGTGATGCATTCGATTGTGTTTGAGAATTCATTTCGGCTTACATTCATCCATGTTTACTCTGAAGATCAGAAACACGAGAAAAAAATATCCTGAATATGTGACTGAACATGAAAGTTATGCCAATAGTGTCTGATCTGGTCAGAGTTCATTTTCATAACAAACAGGCACCAGCTGTGCTTAAAACCTATCCCATCAATTCTGGAACGGGCGTTAGCATCTACTCACATTACTTTCATCTAGATACTAATCATGATTAACTGAGGATTAACTAGCTTTGAAATCATCAAGAGCCCTTTACAGTGTGAATGATGTGCATGTGTGTGGGTTTTTTAGGGAATAAATGAACAATGGTTGAAAGTCAAAGTGTCTTTGATCTCTGTCAGCTAGGACTCCAGCGAGCTGGGTCTTTCAAATTAATGTCTTTATTAATCTCTTCATACTTCAAACTGGCTTTAATTATTCCTCCTCTACTTTTCCCTTTCTTTTTGACTTTCCATCTCTATACATGCTCCGTTGTGTTTTCAATTGCCCGTCAAATATGAGAAGAACTACCAAAGAAAGGTTTGCTGCATTATCAAAATAAATGTATCAGCATATTGACAACTTGACCGAACAATTAAGTCATTTCTGCTGTGTAGTTAAAAAATAAGGCTAAAGAAAATACTAAATAATGAAATAATGTTTTAATTCATTGCCCACAAGTACATAGTTTCTAAAAGATTTCCGGTTGTGTTTTTGCTGTGAAAGTTAGGAAAAGGGGATTGGGTCAGAGCAACTCATTCAAATAGAGGAACTGATTTAAAGAACAGCAATAAAGTTTCAGAAAAATAATATAATTGATACCTTTCTAACGTAATAGCCGTTTTCTTGCCCTACGTCAAAATCCAAATAATAGTTCATTTATTCAGGAATAGAACTGGCTGCCACCCACCCACAATGCCCTGCATTCACAGTCATTACGACCAAGTCTGCAATCACCTGTAAATCCTTTCTTTCAGACCACTTTGTATAATCTGACCTCAGCAGTTCCGAGAAGCTGACAAAGAAACCCTCCGATGAAAATGAGGGTGGATGGTGAAGGTGTACTCCCCTGCTCTCTCCCATTCCTCTTAGCAACGTAAAATCAGGTACGCAATTAAGTGGAAGCACATCATCATGTTCAAGTTTTTGTCTACCTGCTCCTTTTTGTGCCTTCTGAAGACCCTCGACAATATCCCTGAAACACCCTCATGCTGAGACCCAGTACGGTCTCACTCTTTGACAGACCACAGTGAACAATTTAGTAAGAAAATGTAGAAACCACTGCAGCTTTTATAAATGATTGTTTAATCACAATGCACTGTATGTTGCCTTTGGTTACTCTATTTTCAGTGTGAATTTCCTTTGCTGCGGCTCAGTAGGTATATTAAAGCCAACAATGCACTGGTTTATTATTTGAATTAACTCAATTCCCTATTAGCCTTGACATTTATCTCACAAATTACAACTCTATTTCTCAGGAGCATCACTCATTGAGGCTTTGAGCCATGCAGTTGTTTAATCTCATTTAATTTGGCTGAGGTGTAACCAACACAACAAGGGCCCTGTAGTGGTATTGCACACAACATTCTGTATTTCTCACTCCGGTTAGGATGACGAACTTTGGATTTAAAACAACAGCTTTGACATTTGTTTGAAAGTTTCAGTGACATTTGAAAAATACCCGATCCGGCCTCTTTAAGGGTGAAGCTGCTAATATTGAATGCTTTTCTGTCTACAAATCCCATGAAAACACCACAACTAAGAACTGTATTTTCTCTCCATATGCATGCAATCCTTTTCTCTCCTCCACTGCAACTCAGACCTAGCAACTCTCAAACCGCTCAGCCACTAGCCGTTTCCTCCCCTTCCCCCTGTGTTGGTGGTCTGTCTTTTAGAATGAGTTTGGTTACGCTGGGAGAGCCTTGCAGCGGCATCCCCTCTGTACGGTCACACTCATATGCAGGCTGTCATGGAGATCCTGTGCAAGGAAATCCAACACTTCAGCACACAGAGCACGCTGTTTTTGTAAAGTATAGGATGAACAGGAAGGTAGAAGATGAGGGGAAAGTCATACGTCCGGTAACTGTTTGGTTTATCTGTGCAGCTTCGTTGGTGAAGACCTAAGGAGGCATGTGACACGCTGTCTGCCTGGGATGTGAATGTGAAAGATATTGTATGATTGTGGGATCTCCAGCTGTTCAATGCTTATTTTCTTTAATGCCAGTCTATCAGGAGGCAGCAGGCTGCTTTGTGGGAGCAGGAGACCGCTGTTAGGTTTTCAAATGTAATTAAATCTCCTATAGAAAAGACCTCAGTGGGCCAATCAGGACTCTGACCCAGCTGACCCCGAGAAAGGCAAGGCACATTGATTTGTATAGCACCATTCATACACAAGGCAAAGAGAGATACGTTATTCTTAGTATGAGTATTACAACAACATGGCACATGTAATATAAAGTCTCACTCTGTTTATAATGATTATATATATATATATATATATATATTAGGGCTGTCAAAAGATTGATTTTTTAATCGCGATTAATCGCATTTTGTCCATAGTTAACTCGCGATTAATCGCAAATTAATCGCATTTTTTGGCACATTTTTTTTTTCTTCTAAATGTACCTTAATGTATTTTTTTCATATTCTTAATACTTTTAACAACATAAGGCAAATATACTTGATTTATGAAAAAGTTTTATTTAACACTTCAAATATCCCCTTACCAAAACATGGGATCAAAACAGGGTTATAAGAATATATCACAAACAGTTAAAGTGAACATGTCACAGGAGATAGTGTAACAGGAGATAAGTACAGTTAGGATATAAGTGCATTGGCTTGCAAGTGATATCTCAGACTGGACGTACTTCTATGGTAGCTCATTTCATACCCACAGTACGCGCAGATGACTTTGGTCTTATTGACTGAACCATCCGGCAGTCTTTTGAAGGTGAACAGCTTTTCACATAAGGTGCGTGTCCACAGGCAGCGGCGAATGTCGAGAGACGGCGCGCGAGTTGGCCGCTCCTCATTTGCCTTGAAGTCGAATCTACTTTATGTTAATCAGAGGCGCCGGGCTCGACTCGCTGCCTCGGGAACGCTCGCGAACGCTCGCAAAAATCTGTTGTTTGAAGGAGAGCGCCTGTCAATCATCCTCCAGTGGCAGCCCACCAAGCCTGCAATACTGGGAAGCGGCGCCGGCGCGTCCACACGCGTTTAAAATCGCCCCTGTGGACACGTACCTATAGACAATGAATGGGACGCGGGGAAACACCGCTGCCTGTGGACACGCACCTTCCCTCTGGATCAAGACTACAGGTGCCACCGACGGCCATAAATCATACAATGCGCATTTTTTTTTTTTTTAATACCGAGCGTTAATCGCGCATTAAAAAAATTAACGGCGTTAAGAGGATGTTGCGTTAACTTTGACAGCCCTAATATATATATTAGGGATGCAAATTATCGATTAATTGATAGTTGTTTCATCTTATCGATCGATGATCGATTAATTGATAAGCGGCAATTCTTCTGAGAAGCTGAATTTCCCTCTGAATAGGTTCTATCTACTGTATACGTAACATCAAATGCTATCTTCCTTATGATATAAAGAAAAAAATGCAAATCATATTTTGAATAATTTCATTTTAATGCATCAATTTGGTGAATTTTGAGAATCAAAATATGACATCGTTTCTTGACCAATTTCTTACAAACTGCTGGTTCTGATCCAAATGTTGACATACTAAATGGGGTTGAGTTGTTTAAGCATTCAAGAAAAGATGAAAACAAAAATGACTAAAACACAGTGCTTATCCTATACAATTAGTTTATTATGACTATTATTAATAATAATATAAGTGGGTGACTATTCCTCAGCCTTCCTTGGTGTTTTGGTTTTGACTGAAGCCTCGTTCACATACGTCGCCACTCGCCCATCTCTGAGCGACAGCTGTCAATGAATGTGAATGTGTTCTAGCGGGATGTGGCCAGGACAGGCGATGCGATGTGGGCGGGGGCGGAGAGAAAATAATGTAACTTTCTGCGATGCGTGTGAAGCGAGTACCAATCAGAATGTAGAATAGAGATGATTGACAGTTGACGTCAACAGAGGGTTCCACAGAGAGTTGTCGCTTGAACTAGCCGTCGGCGGCAGTGAATTTTTTTTGCCAGCGAGAAAGCGAGTAGCGACGGGGGAAAACAGAACGTTGATGAGCCAAACCAGCTGCGCAGATTTCCCCTTATAATACGCGCTGCTGCCCTCCTGTTTAGGCCTATCATTAGAGCCCCTAGTTAAGTCCATTTGCCTTGATAAAATAATTTTTGGCGAACATCGAGACTATGGCAGTGTGGACTATGGTCAATGTGTGGGAAATACTGCTCTAAGTGTCCCGCTTCCCATATGCCTTGTTTTTGTCGTCAGAGACCTGCTTCGCTTGTGTTCCCGCATGTGCGTCAAGTACGTCTGGCGTCAAGCGCGCCCTCACGTGGACTGGCGGAGAATTACGTGTTCAAAACGCAATTAATTGCAATTAATTTATTCTAATCGAGTAATTTCTTATCGACAATTAATCGATAATCGATTAATTGTTTGCATCCCTAATATATATATATATATATATATATATATATATATATATATATATATATATACACACACACACACACAAATAATCCAAATAGTTTTTGGTGGAGGGATTTTAATAAGACTATATTCATTTCATGCAGTTTAGCAAACTGTTCAGTCATTTAAACCATGACTGCCATGATGAGCCATTTTCTCCAGATAAACGGGTGTTAATAATAAAATGAATGATGGCTGAATTCCATTTAGCTCCTCCGGCTTCAATTTCCTGTGCCGTGGATGCCGGCTCACTGTCACTTACTGAGACAACAAAGCCATTGTTAATGGTTTAGTAACACGTCAACATGTCTGCTGTGAACACGGTCTATTTTGGTACGTTGTAAAATCTTTCAAAACAGATGGCTCCCTTGCTTTTAACTTTTGACTATTTGATCCAGGGTAGTTTAAATCAGCTTGTAATGCAACAGCTGATCTTCACTGTTTAGTAGGATTATGCCACATTCATGTCATAAGGGAAGAAAGGTAGAGATGGGAAAGAACCTTCTTCTTAGTTAGTAAGGGATAATGCATGATGAACACAACAGCAGACTTTGGTATTCAGCATCTTCATTCCAAACATGAAAAGGCAATGTCTTACCCAGCCTCTGATAACCACACATCCAAGGTGTCATGTCCTTCCCAGTTCATATTATCTTCCTCTGAATCTCACAGACTTGTCTCTCCTTACTTTGCTCTGACCCTTGTATTTCACCCTCTAATTCCCAATTCACAGACATGCATAATAATGAATACCACATCTGTTTAACTTTCTTTTATGTAAACTTCAATTAATCTCTCCTTTGTGTCATCCAACCCAAACTTTCTTTTCATTCCCTTCCTCCCTTTTTACTTAATTTCCCTCTGGCTCACATCTTTCCTTATCTTCTCTGTCTTCTCTCCTTCCTTCCTGTCTTATTTGATCTATTATCTATGTATTGACTCCTGTCCTTCTCCGCTATGCTTCCTTGAGTGCGCTACTACCAGCAGGCAGCGCTTTTTCCCCCTTATACACACACACACACACGCACACAAAATCCTATTCATATGACAATGTTCTCATCAGTGCAGCACATTATTCCCCGGCTCTCTTAAATCACCATCCCTCCTCATCTCTCTTCTGTTCCTCCTCCAGGTAAGTGGAGCAGCTCCAGATTGAAGCCTTCAGCAACTGTCATCTCTCACTTTCGCTGCCTTCAATTCTGTTCATGCGCCGTTAAAACTGTGTATCCAGACCATATTAACCAACTGAGATAGACACGGAGCTACCCAAGGAAATGTGTTCATTGGGAGGCATTTGGATAACTAGTAAAGTGAAGAATCCCCTTGGTGCATGCTCAAATTAGGCTCACTCGCTGCTGCCTATAGGCGGTTGTTACTTAGTTTACTCTCCCCTCCATTGTCTGCTGTTCATCCTTCACTAATAGTAAATAAAACTGTTTCACACTGAACCTTTCCATCATCCACCTCCTACTCATTTCCCACAATGACATCAATTGTTGTAGGAGCAGGCTTTCATTAAAACCATATTAACCCCCAGAGAGAGGACGAGAGAGGTGTGCCAGTGAAGAGGTCATCCATCTCCCGGGTTTTCACCCTTGGTCTCTCTGCCCCTCCTCAGACAGATAATTCGATATGTTCAGAACAGAACAGGGAGCTGTTCCTCTGCATAATTTTATTAAGCAGCATTAGCCGCGTTATCAGCGAGGTGACAGGAAGGAAATGGATTTGAATTAGAACCTAATAAAGGAAGGCATCCACGGGAAAAAGGTGAGAATGTGTGTGCGCCGCATGGTGTCACACTAACAACACTTGTCCTCAGCCACTGAAAGGCAGGATTTACATAACCTCTTTAAGTTCCCATTATTTCTCTAGGGGGGGACCTTGTGATTAAATTTTTTTTTTTTTTTCAGCCAAACAATTTCTTACCCCATGCTTATTTCAGAGGGCATTGATGCTGTTGAAGTGCATTCTGAAGTATTTCAATTTGCTTTTTCCCACATCTCACACACCAGGAAATTGTTTTGTTGTGTTTCTAGTGCAGATGTGCAGGTTTTATGTTCTCATATCGCTTCTTGAGGGATCTGTTACAAATCAAGCAGCAGGGGAAGTAAAGGACTTGCCAAGTAGCCTATGGGAATACCCACAAGCCCCCAGGTTTGCTGCATTTTGCTGATTATGTAGTTCTGTTTATGATCATTAGGGTTGTAACTTTCAGTGTGTACTTGTAAAGCAGCTGGTACGAGCTGGTACTCCATGTCGGTGCCGCGGTCATGTGCCCGCAAATAGAGGATTGCCTCCTTTGGATTGAGAGTCCAATTGAACGAGCTCAATGTTGAAATATCCCACCTTCTATTAATGAGTGAGGCTAAGATTTATTGACTGTGAATGTTGTGGTCAAGAGGGAGCTGAAGCTGAAAGCAAATTTACTGATTTAGAATTGATGTGTTTCGACCCTTTGGGGACTGAAAGATGTAAGATCGAAGCAACTGGATTTGTGTTTCTCTGCAGCGTGTGTGGGCTCACCCGTACTGTGCATTCAGAGCACTGACACACTGCAAGGGGGTTGCGTCGGTGGGGGCATGTTGCTTCATGTACTCATGAGACATTTAATACAATCCAGGAAGCCCAGTTGGAATAACAGATCTGTGAAATTGAAGACCTATCGGATGTCAAAACATGTCACAGCGTATATAATACTATGAGACAGGATTTAAAACTCTTGAGAGCCAATACAGCAGCCTTGATTTCATCTTTTGTTGTGTCGATCACCCGGATAACAATAGAATTCTACCAGAAATGTCCTATTGCGTGTATTAAACTGAGCCAGATTAAACTGTTTTTCATCAAGTTACCCTGCATTGGAACCCATGCTGCATTGCCTGGCCTCATTCAAATGAATGAGGGTTTTGTGTGGTTGTTTTTATAAATCACAGCCTTAATGACAAGGTGAGGAGCACGGCCATCTGAAAGGCTATAGGCTGCAGCTGGTGGCATCATATATGGGTTTTCTAGAGGAAGAGCTGAAGGGCTAGCTAAGGGGAAGGACATCTGCTCTACAGGCTAAGCAAAGCAGCCCAGCTGCTGCGAGCTGCAGAGAGTCTAAAGCTACTGACATAGTGCAGAGTTGGTCAATCAGAGTTATGCTGAGAAGGTTATTCCCGGGTGAGTCGTTGCTGTAGGCGTTTAGCACTGATTGTCAAACGGACGGTCTCACAGCATCTGCTGCAGCTCACTTTGATGTTTGAGGGAAGTGGTGTTGTGACAGCACATGCTGACTTCACATCTGAGTCTCGCTCCTCCTACGAGGATAACTTAGTTACGCTTGAGTTTGTTAACGGTTTGGAATATGACGTGCCCGGGATTCTCGGTTCCCCGAAGCAAGCTTTGGTCCAGCTTGGCACAGGAGCAGCAGCTCCAACCTTCAAAGTCGCAGGTATAGTTGACCTTTTGAGATATAGCTGATGCTTCCTTTTCACTTGCAAAACACCTCCGCAGATCAATGACTAACATGATGTTCGCCTTATGAATTAAACACTAGGATCATGAAAACCAGGATCTTTTCTCAGCCTCCTCCCGCCTCATTATTTAGAATGTTGCTCCATCCCTTCCATCGTCCTGTTCCCTGGCAGCAGCGATGCAGCAAGTGTGCGCATCTTATTGTTTGTCATCAAAATAGCATTTCAGCAGATGGACGGAAATATTCTGGAGGGGAATTGCAATCTAAAGGGACCAGCATATGGATGAACTGGTTATGGTTACAGACTAAGTGCATCACAGATGGGAGAGTGGCGGGGCAAATCTCAAACTTTTATATTTTGTTCATTAAAGTTATATTAAAGTGAATAAAAAGTTGTTGACTTGACCAGATGACTGTAGGCAGCAACATAGAGAGTTTCAGCTCTTTATGTGATTGGCATCATACGTTGTCGGTCTGTTGTATCAGACATGTAAAGAGATGGAGCACAGATCAAGCACAGAATACAGTCCATGACACATTGATCCTAGCCTTCTGAATGTTTCTTGTTTTTCATCTTGCTATGGGATAAAAGATGGTTTGATTCCAAAGTCCCTGGATGCTGTTAAAACATGCCTTTTTTTCAGTGCACCCATCAGTGTTCTTTAACAGACAAGCATGCATTTCTGTGTTTTTGTGTTGGGGCTAAAAAGAAATCTGAAGAGAATGAAAGTAAATATGCAGGCATGAACATGAGTGGGTAGAAAACCGACGACAGAATTAAATAAGTTCTCCGATGTGTCATTGAGGATGCAAGGTTGTCAGCTTCCCAATGTTTTTAACAGTATACTTCTAGCCCTGCATAAAGGTGTAGAACATTATTTTAATATCAGTCATACCTGGAAAAATGACTTATAGTTAGATAAACCAACTGGTATCATCTCATGATGGATAACGAGTAGTTCATCATCGGTGAGTGACACGTGTTGTTGTTTCTGTGTTGCGCAAATGAGGTCATAAGTGATATGTGATCATCGTGATATTGCATCGTCGATGCCCGATCCAGCAATTAGGCTGTATTGGAGGCGTAGCAGGATCACATGTTACACAGTGTTTGCCGTTATGACAGAATGGCAGAACTACTTTTTTTCCATATATCATGGGTACGTGAAATGTGATGCTGCTGGTAGAACTAACACCTCCCTTAATGAGCATGTATATGGACATTAAATCTTAGTTAAATCAGCAATATGCTGCTTGTCAGCTGGTAGCAAAGCAGATAATGATAGGGAGCCCCTGAATATATTTGATCTTCCAACTCATTTTCCATCCCTAGATTGAAATTTAACAAATGTTGGCCTTTTATTTACACTCCTAGCTCGAGTGTGTTTCATAGTTTTCTGATCATCTGAGTGCTTGATACATGATAGATTTACCAGAGCTAACGAGTGATTTCCAAAATTACATCCAACGAGGAACCAGCTTCCAAATACACTGAATAAGGCTGACTGATGGCGAGTGATGCCATATCAGAGAAGCCTTTCACCATCCTAACTGCTGCCTCATTACTTCATTGGCATGTTTGATCAGTGGGAACTCTAATTATGTGTTTAGTTTGCTCAGAGCTCGGCTGTTAAGGAAGTGGATGTGTGAAGTCAAAGAAGATCTATTCCGAGGTCTTGAACTGTGTAAACAGAATTACATTCCCTTCCAGAGTTTGTCTCTCTACTTTTACTCTTATCTTTCTGCTTTGTGTTATGTCTCCCTTAAAAAAGACCCACAGCCACTATTTACGATATTAATATTACAAAAGTCAAAGCAGTTGGTGAGTTAATGTTCAGACAGATGATCAGGAACAAAGGTCTTCTTTGTTCCCATCCGTCTTTAATCTTTCATTTCTTTTTGCTCCTGGCAGCTGTCTTTAATATCCAGGTTTTAGTCCCAACAGTCATACTGACTTCACTTTACTTCACTCACCCCTCACTCCTTCTCTGTGTGAACTAAACTTTACACCAAGTTTTATTCCCCACATATTATTTTCATCCACTTGGACATTTAATTGCTGACTCTCGCCAGCCAGTCTCCTTCTTCCTGTAATTTTTCTCCATCACGTCATAATGAGATTGATGGTGATGATCTCTTTCTACTCATGAATCTACGATGAATGGGCAGGTGGATGTGGCCAGTATTCGATGCAGAAGGACATTCACTCACTCACTCACTCGTGCTGTTTTCCAGTCCAACAAGTTTGCGTTCGGATTCAAGGAAATGTCTGCCAGAAAGGCAAACCTCCCCCATGTGAGTCTCCGTCTGCCCACGTGGGGACAGACCTGGAATATGCTGGGCTAACACGCATTAGTTAAACCCTCTCGGACCTTTGCACCTGTCAGCTCAGTGCAATGGAGCCCTCACTTTGGTTATGGTGGGTGGAGGGAGACAGGTGTGATGAAGCCAAGCCTTCCTCCACTGCACACATCTCAGCGCTTTACAAGAAATAAGCTATTTTGGGCGTCTGTCTTCACAGATTTTTCAAGAGATTTATTTTGCAATTTTTCCAAGCAAGTCATGGATTCAAAGCTGTGAATTTGAATCCAGAAGTGCTACATCTTTATCTGCTAAGTGGAAGTTCTACAGACTCACTGGCCAGGTATTTTATCCCTCTTAGGCCATTATAATCATCTATTAGTCTCCCGTGCTGGATTCACAAACACGCTGCTTATTTATCAAATTCTATTTGTGTTCTGCTCTCTAAAATGCAATAATTCACGGTTTCAGTTTTATTACCATAAGTGCCATTACAGCAAAAAAATGTATAAGCGTGGTTCAATCCTCCAAATTGTCACTGCGGCTGATATGAACTTGTTAGGCCGTGAAAGTCTTTTTTCCCCCCCCACCCATTTTTGAAAGTTAATTAGATGTTAAAATTGGAGCCGCAAAGGTGAATGGGTTTGGATACTTAAAGCCAGTTTCTTTGCAGCAGCCAAAGGAAACTAGACATTCACAAAGCAAAGTCAGCCACTGAATGGGCTAAATCCCCTGACTAAATTAAATTTGTCCTTGCATCATCGTCTGACAGCCACACAGAGCTCGCAGGACGATGGATTATGTTCCTACTCTCCGCTCTTTTCCCTCCCCTCCATTCTGTCTGCTCTCCTTTAATGGAGTGTCTTTGAACCCGTGTAATTAAACATTCGTCTCAACGGCTGCAGAGGCATGCCCATCACCTAGCACACACACACACACACACACACACGTCATTAAGTTGCAGCATATAATTGCACAAATTCATGTTATGCTGTTTTAGTTTTGGAGCACTCAATCAAAAATATATTTTTTGTACTAATTACTCAATCTCAGATGAATGACTTTCGTCTGAAAGTGTCAGTTAGTGGTTAGTGAGGGTCTACTGAGTGTACACGTCACTTTGTATCATGTTACATCACATACTTGTCACACAACGTTGTTTTAGAGACAATGTGATAATAAGTTATTAATTAGATATAAGATATATGGTAATATAACAGTCCAGCAAGAAGACTTTCACAGTGAAAGATGTCAGTTGTTGCTCTACCTTTTCATTTTATTGCATCGTATCTCTGGTATTTTATTGTATTTTATTCATTTTACTTTCATTTGCTAGAATTGATTTAATTATGGTGCTGATTTGTTTTCATTATGTTTATGAGAATCAAAGAAGGAGGAAGGATGCTGCAATGTGCAAGTATGTGTTTGTCTCATTGTGCAAATTATTATGACACAGAAAATGGACAAACATGCTTGTGCTTTCTGATGAGTGGATTTTATTTAACTAAACAATAAAACATCTTCAGCATAGAAAACACATTAGTGACATTTTAAAGTGACAGCTTCCACTACCTTTTTTTTTCTACAGAGAAAATTCACTTAAAAAGAGGAAATGGGACACCGGAGGAAATCCACGAAATGAAGATTTGAAGGAACAGATTATGTTGCCACTCAGAAAGATGTATGTGACAGTGGTGTTCCCATGACGATAACTGCCACGGCCTCATCAAGAAACCCCACTGGTGATCTGTCTCACATTGCAGCAGCACATCAGGACCTGTCTGAATCATACAAGTGAGTTATAACAATTATGTGACCTCTGTTTGCACTGCCAGTGTGTGTGTGTGTGTGTGTGTGTGTGTGTGTGTGTGTGTGTGTGTGTGTGTGTGTGTGTGTGTGTGTGTGTGTGTGAGAGATTCCTGTGTTCACCTGTCACTTAGTCTGACCTCCACAAGACTCAGTTTCCTTTTTAAATTCAAGTTCAGTGTTTCTATAAATGTTGACTCTGTTGTAACACCAAGCAAAAGCAGTGGTTCAGCTGTGATGGCGTTGCCTCTGATTAATTAATCTGCCCTTTCTGTTGTCCAGAATAACCTTCAAACTAGGACAGTTAAAAGGTTAAAAGGTAAAAGGTGTTGCATCAGGAAGCTGAAACACTGAACCCTGTTGTTGATTGTCATCTCACTCCTCCTCTCTCCTTTTCCACCTCTGTTCATCCCTGTCTTTCATCCAGCCACAGCATAGTTATGATGTCACCAGCTTTATAGAGACAGATGATGATAATCAAATGATGCTGCGTTTTGAGGAACAGAGAGGTGGAGGCAAAGAAAAAGCACTGAATGGAAGCAAACACGTTGGTGTCATAGAGAGGAGAGTGTCCTGGTCTTCAGCTGATGGTTGTACACGTTACGTGCTGTATGCTCCCCTAATGGAGGCAGTCAGTCAAACAGTGCATGTGTGTTTGCCTGTATGAACCGTGTGCAGATCTGTGTGTGTTTGGGAAAACAAACCAGCCGCTGGGTTTTGTCCGCTCTGTGCTGCTGGAGTCTCTATTGATCTGAGACAACAGACATGAAAGACGTGGGGAGCAAGGGGGGGGAGTAGATGGGTGGAAGGCGAGAGACAGGATGCAGAAAAAGAAAAGAGGTTAATTCCCAGCCATGAAGCTGTTTCTCATATCTGACCTACAGCTGATCGATACTGACTGTCTGGCTGGCTTCTTACTATCATTTCCTTCTGGGTGCTATGGAGGCATATTCTCCCAAAACAAATTATGTGGAAAGAAAAATACCTCAGTTGTAAAAACAAAAAAGACACCAAGATGAAAATTCGGTTCAGTATAAATACTTTCGGAGTCAAGGTCGCAATTACAATCCACCATTTATGTAGCTGAGACATGAGGTTCTGGCTGTAAAAAAAAATACAATTTATACTCAGCCCGAAGCCACTCAAATATTAAAATTCAAATATCAGCCTTAACTTATTAACTGGACAAGTCAGACTTGCCGTGAGCTATGAGCTAGCAGCAAAGCTTAAGGGTGGCAATGTCAGTTAGTTAGAAGAGCAAAACTTAATGCATTTGGTGAATTTATCACTTTTACTTCAGCACGACCGGCGGTCTAATAGCAGTCTAGTAATGTGATAAAGGAAATGAGAAATAGAAGTTACCTGGGTGTAACTGCAGTTATATAAGCATGTGTGTGACCACACTGAAGATCCCAATCAAAGCCACAGGTATCCATGGCATAAATCAGGATTAACCTGTGACTTCTGTGTCTGAGCTCTTTAAGCATTAGATGTATCCTAATTAGATGTTTCACTCTTATGTAGTTTGCTCTCTTTTTTTCTCTTGATCTCCCCGTCCTTCTCCAAAAACATAAAATGTGTTGTCTAACACACGTGAGAATGGATCAGGGTGGAGAGGAAGCTGTCTTTACAGGTAACAGATGGGCATTTACATTCTGCTGGTAGTAGGGCGGTGGGTGAGATTCATATAGGGCAGAGGTTCTCAAAGTGGGGGTCCGCGATCCACAGCCAGGGGGTCCGCAAAATGAGTTGCTATAAATTATTAAATTGTGCTGTATCATGCTGTATAATGAATATCTACAGATGGGGATCATTTGCGCATCTATAACAAGCATATTGTGTCCATTACTCCCACCCACATTAACTTTGGGCCAATCTCTCATATGACCGTGACAGATCAATCTGTCAATCACACTTGATATAGAGAATTAAAATAACACAAGTCAGATCTAACATGAACACCCCCCTCCTATATCTATAGATGACCTAGTTGATATCTCCAGTCCAAGCACCTTGGGGTTTGTTTGTATCTCCGTAATCTAATTCTTTATGGGTAAGCCCTCTCTCTCTCTCTCTCTCTCTCTCTCTCTCTCTCTCTCTCTCTCTCTCCCTCTCCCTCTCTCCCTCTCTCTCTCTCTCTCTCTCTCTCTCTCTCTCTCTCTCTCTTTGTGATAAGAGATGGTGGACGACCCAGCTCAGTGCCCAAGGTGGAGTTTATCGCCGGCTCTAAATCTGAATAACACAGAGATTCACAGCAGATTACATATCCTGACAGAGGTGCATCCTTTTTGCCTCTTCTCCCTTGTTTTCTCATTAAACCCTATACCTTTGTCCACATTTCAGTGTTTGTTCTGGGTTCTATTAACTTGAATGGCCATGTTTGTATGCACTTTCTTTTTCAAATGGTTGCTTTCTGCTGATTTTATCACTTCTTAGGTTCCACATTAAATCCTTTCCACTGCCTGCAGAAGCACCTTCATTCAATTCTTTTTGAGTATTTTTATCCCTGCTTCACTGCAGCTTTGTGCTCCTTTGTGTTCCTCTTTTCTGTGTCTGTACCTCACAATGCATGCATGAAGGCTCTGTAGCTGAAATGATTCATACGGGGTCGGATTTGGAAGTGGTGCAGGAATTCAGAGAAAGTATGAGAATGAAATATACAAAGTAACACCTCGTAATAGGTCGACACAAAGTGCATTATGTTGCTCTGCTTGCCACGGTGCTGGTACTTAAACAACAAAACCATAGTCATCTCTCATTTTACTTTATTGTGATTAACATTAATAACTCATAGTTTGATCATTTGGTATTTGCCTGGCATGCCAGGTGGTTAAAGTAGACCTGGAGCTCTTCCACAAGTTTGGGTCATGGAAGTGAACGAGAGCTAGTCACTCCACCCTCACTTTGGGCCTCGCAGCCGAAACCAAGGAGAGATGAGTGGGAGGAGACGGTGAGAATGAAAAGTAACCAGATGTATTTCCACTCTTTAAAGCTATAGAGGGAGTGAGGAGAGACATTAGAAAAGATGCACTCAGAGATCCCTGTGCCATCGAAATAAAAGCAGAGAGAGTGTCCTTGGTGTGATGATCTTAGAGACAGTGGGATAGGTACAGAGGGATAAGTGGCCTCTATTGACTAGCAGGAGATTGATTTGATCGCTGGAGCAGAGAGGAATAGACAAAGATATATAGAGAAATGAATAAATCCTCAGAGGCAACAGTGGAATGACAAACGCAGAGAGTGACTGAAATTACAGAGAGAGGGATGAGACTGGACTGGACTGAGGCATGAAAGAGAAAGTCGGGTAAATGAAGAAATGGCTGGAGTCTCCCGAGGTTTGTGTTTGTGGAAAAGGGCAACAAATTCCACTTCTGCCTGAGGAGGGATGATATTTAGGAGGTGAAGGCAGATCATGTTTAGCTGTTGTGATCCTGATCTCTCTTTCTCTGCAGCAGACCTGCGGAAATGAAGAACACCCTGAAGTCTTATTGCTCTACGCTTGCCAAAAGGGTTGTCTTATACACACACACACACACACACACACACACACACACAAATCAGCTTGTGATTTAGGGAAACATGTCAGCTTTGATAGGCAGACATATATGCTATTTGTCTTCTCCTCAGTTCATATATTTTACATGGATACCGCTATTTTAAAACGGAAGAAATCAGAAGAGAGAGAGAGAGAGAGAGAGAGAGAGACTTTGCTCTTAAGCTAAAACATATAGAAAGAAAGGACTCATTACAGATTCCATGTAGTAAGACAGCGGGATACCCCCTCCTTCCAAATACCCTCGCGGAATATCCAAATTCTATCTACATGGTTTGCCAAGAATTATTGAGTGTTGGTAGTCTCCGTATGAGTAAGAGAATGCTGCTGTTGCTTCTGGTTTTGTTATGACCTTGACAAAACAACAAGACCTCACCACTCACATGCAGCCCCTCCTTACAAAGAGAGAGAGAAGAGACGCAGGATATCTCCTTCCTCTCCCTGTCTTTTATCTCTCCTCCTATATTATGTGACTCCTGTATTTTTTTCCCTCCTCGCTGTTTGTGAACTGATAGAAATATCTGAATTGACAATTTAACGTTTGGTTTACGCAACAAAACCAACGTACAGTTTAGGCAACAAAACCACTTTAAGTTTAGGAAACAAAACGGTTGGGCTTGAAATGAGAATGTAAACTAAATAACTCAATGAAAGTTTAGGACACAAACTCCTTTAAGAATGACCCATCCATCTCTCTTGTTAGCCACCAGAGGAAGTCTTTCTCAGTGTTTGTACACCGCCAGCTCTGACCTTTACATAATCACTTGGATGTGTATAATTTGTGTGTCCACCACCACAAAGCATCCTAATTGACCTCCCATTTCCATTATTTGTGATGCCAACACGTAATTGTATCACGTTACGTGCCATCGCCATGTTAAGATGCACACAGACTCAGTCACTTCTACCCTCCTGCAAATGGTCTATTCCTAAACTGTTTACCTTCACAGCTTAACTGGTTTTGTCTCTCCCCTCTAGTGATTGACACCGGCATCCTGCCCATTGAGTGGATTTTCAACAAGCTAGAGTTTAACTGTGACCTCCTGCCAGATGAGTCAGCTGAGCGACACCCACCTGGACTCCTTCAAGGACGGCAAGAGAGCTAACAAGTGGTGCTACATACAGACCCCTGAAGGTGAGGAAGCAAAAGGGGATGTCGAGGGAAGAAAAGAATTAAGAATAAAACAGAGTCGTGTTGTTGACTCCAGCTGCCGAAAAGGAAGCGGAGGGTAAAATGGGAAATTAAGACCGTAGAGTCGTAGTGGCAGTAGAGGAAATGCATTGTGGTGCTACAGATTATTATTATAGAGTATTGATGTCCAGAGTTTAATGATATTGAGGAAAAGAGGGAGAGGGGGGAAGCAGGAGAAGAGGTACTAAATCATAGATAGCAGGGAGGAAAGGGAGAAGAGGTGAGGATGTGGAAAAACAAGGGAATGAGAGAAGGGAGGATGGATTGAAGGACATTTTGTACTTGTTGTTGTGGAAAGAATAAATCATCTAACCTTGTGTGTTCTTTGGTCCTGACCTGCCGTGTCAGAAATGGATCAAGGTCATCAGAAACGCAACATAGATCAATCGGATTGGATGACAGCTGTCACACATTTAACTTTTCACAGACGCCCATATTGGAATGAAAGTGGTTTTATTTATGCAACTAAAAAAGCCAGTATTGCTCTCGTTATTTGAAACACCGCTGGCTTGATAGTCATTTGTCATTTGTCTGTATGCGGGCGCACATGCACCTGAAAATGACCAGGCTCCTTTATGCAGGATGTATTATGTTGTCCTGCAGCCTTCACATTCACAATCAATCATTAACCTCAGTGTGAATACACAAGAGGAATAGCGGACACACAATAGCTTTTCATTTTGTTCCACTGTTTCCATTTTGTCTCTTAGATTTCCGCTCTTTTATCCTAAAATCTCGTTCCAGCCCACCAGCCTTGGTTCTGTTCCCTGTTGTTGTCCTTTTGTGGTTTCTCTCTTTCCCTTTTATACTGCCTTGTTTGCTTACATGCAAATATGGCAAGGATACTGACCACAAACCTCTTTCTACGCGGTCCAGTCTGGCAAGGTTTGCCTTTGTTGTTGTGGCTGTTTTTGGCTACAACGGGTCCCATTTGTCTGGCTGTCTTTCAGAGTGAGTACGTTGATCCAGTTGGACTGCTGTGTGATCGGCTTCTCTCCGTCAGGAGGCAGCCTGCAGAGCCTCTCTTTAATATTAACATCCGGAGATCAGAGTAGCAAGTGCACTCTCTGAGAGACGAGTTGCCTACACCAAGAAGCGTGGGCGTTCACGTGATGAGTGGTGATTAGCTGCAGAACAACGTGACTATTAAAACTCTTTGTCTGAGTATCTCGTTCTCTGTGTGCTGTTTCCTAATGTAGTTTCATAAAATAGTACTTCATACTCAGTTTTGATTAAACTTTTCCAGTGGGAGGTTTTAAATACATTCCAAATGTCTTTTTACAAAGATTATATCTTTTGCCCAGCCACTTCCTTACCCAACTATAAAAAAATATCTTCAGTATCTTCAAGCTGAACGTACAAAATTGAGCCCTCAAACTCCAAAGACTTGACTTTGAGTGACAAGAAGCAAGTCTGTCCTGTCCTGATCGTTTTGAATCTGTAAGTAAAATGGCCCAAGTCACGTCCTCCTCGAATGCTATTACTTCGCAAGACAAAGAAATCACTGACCTTTCCTTAATCTCGACAAAATGACACCCCCTTTAAAAGACACATACGTAAAGAGAAACAGCAGATAATGCTCTTATGTCTTGGCTTTGAAAAAGGACACATAAAAGCAGCGGCAGACTTTGATTCGGCTCCTCTCAAGTTTACTTTTAACCTCTTTTTAAATCCACTTGTGAGGAGTAACATTAATTCACTTGCTCGGCGGGTGCATTTCACGCTCAATTTCATTCTTCTTTAAAATAAGCTTTTTCTAGTTACTTCCAATCCGCACGGACACTCGATTCTCTACAGCAGCAACATGTGAGTCTGTCATCACGGCTCAGTTAAAGTTGAGAGAAAACATTAACGTGTGTTCTGTCAGATTAAGGATGGTGATCATAGCAAGGATACAAGAAGAATGAGTGTAAAAAACGCAGCACAGGTAGAGATAGCTCACTAATGCATGGGGATAACGATAAACTAAATCAATTACATTTATCAGCCGTCGCCAGCAGAGAAGCCACTGGAGCCGTGTATTTCTCCTTCCCATCCTATATGAGACGGCTCTCAGTAATTGGGTCTGATTGCAGGAGTTCCTCTGGCTGCTGATACAGCCGTTGTGTTCACGAGAACAGCATAAAAGTTTCTCTTTTCATAAACGTGAAAGAATTGTTGTGGCATTTTCAACGCTTTTAGACAATTGCACAGATGCAGGCGCACTCGCCATGCAGGGCCTGATGCGGTTCGCCTCATCTGTTACACTCGAGCGTGGTTCCAAATGCAAACTGACATATTGTATTCATGCTAAACACTATGCTGTAAAATTGAGTATGTAGTGCCAACTGCATAGTAAGTGGATGTTGTGTACATGAGAAATGCCTGGGTGTACACTGGATTAGCAAGAATCGCTGAGTATGAGACATTACATGACCTACTCAACAGCCCCAAAATGCATTGCTGCTCTTCAGACTGCCCAGTGGCGACATCACTTGCCATAATGGTAAACTTGAGGAAGCATATTCATGTGAAATACTGTATTCAACCTTTTTAAAATGATATTCAATAGTTTGCTTTAAAGTAATACCGTAAAGTCATACATAGAGTGGAAGAGGAAATGTTGATTTGTATTTGTTTTCATTCAGCTGTAGCTTGTGATCGATGCAGTCATGTGATGCAAAAATGCTTAAAAGGCAGTATGAAGCACAGATGGAGTTTATAGTTTGCAACACATTCAAATCTCAGTATGCTGCATGTTAGTTTTCAGTCCGTTTGTATGCCGATGTGTCGGTAGGAAATAGAGACATTACCTTCGTATTAGGCCACATTTATTCAAAACGATGAGTATTTACACGTCGCAGTGATGAGATTCGACACCAGCAATGGAGGAAGTCATCAAATCCTTTACTTGGAACACCACAGTATGGATAAAGGTGCCACCTTGAAACATTACCATTTGAATACAGAGGTATTATCATGAATAAATACTATATACATATTGAAATAGAAGTTGCCGTATGCGCTGTGGAATCTTCGTCAGCGGCCCCTGCCTAACACCTGGATATCTCTATAGAAAATGCAACAAAATGCAGTTCTATAGTGTTGCAAAATGAATATTAAAAGATGAAGAATATTAAACACGATAATGAAGATGATGATTCAAATTTCCTCCATAATGTATGTTATACAGTTTATCTCCAGAGAGTTAAAAAGAAGTGGTGTTTCACTCCAGAGAGTTGTTATGTTATAATTGTTAAAATATTTGTTAACTTTTATTGTGATGTTTATTTCCTTATTGTCTGGAATACAATGTAGAACGGTTCCAATATATGCCCTTTCTTTTTTAAAGTAGGGGTAATGAATAACTTTGTGGCCCACTACATGTGCATTGACCCAAAAAACATAAGTCAAGTATAGTTTTCAGGTATCAGGGAGTCTAATTAAAGCCACCTGCTGTGCTGTTGGCAGCAAAGTGAGCTAGGTCAATCCGTCACGGTTCCTGCATGAGCCTAAAAATAGGGAGTGTGTCCCCACCCAGAGCAGCTGGTACTGCAGTGAGCTGTGTTTTCTGCAACGTCATTATAAATGTTCCTCTGGTGCGTTTGCTCGTTTAGGAAGGAGATACTCCAGAAGTGTGCGTTGCAGTTGTGGTTACTGTGTAGCGCCGGCCTTTGAACGTGCACTTCTGACAAAGCAGATTCCGACCAAATGGACCGCATTCTCCTCTCCTCTTCTGCTTTTTCAGCATCGTCTCTCCCGTTATCTGTGTGGAAACGATGACAGAACGCTAGTTGTTTCTGAGCAAGGACAACTGATTTGATGCTTCAGAGGTGGAAAAGTTCTTCTGTTGTTGTTCCCTACTGTGCATCAACCTCTTCCGCCTCCCCATGCTGATGAAGATGTCCTAGGTTTTGCTATTTTATTAAGGCATTCTACAACAATACAACATTCATGAAAAGATTTCTGCACCTGTTTGTGTATATCCGCTTTCCGCTGTTTGAAAAAGCTTCTGTCTTGCCTCTTTTGTCGTCTATTTCACAAACTGTTATGACCCAGCTTGCTAGGTGATGGGGAAGCAACATAAACCCAGCTGGAATTGGTCAAATAAAGATGTTTGTTGACAAGGAACTTAGAAGTTTGAAACACAAAAAAGCAGAAAACTTCAAAAGAAGGGAAAAAGAGCCGGTGGATGCCAAAATTCTAACTTTACTCGAAGGAACTAATATAGAACTAACGCCTCACTTATCATCTTGTCTAATCATAATCAAACATAATCAAAATATCAGCCCTGCACCTACTGTGTAAATCATCAACATAGTGAAGTGTACTCCTACGGAGGCAAGGCGTTCAAGGAAAACCACAGATTCACAATCTGGCCAAGGATTTAAAGCTGGTGCCCACAAATGACATCTCTCATGCTCCTTCAGAAGCCATCCAGGAAGTGGGATGGCGCATGGGCATCTGGGTAACCGATCTCTACCCCGGAAACAAACATCTAACTCAGCACAGACACAAAAAGGTTCTACATGTGGGAGGCGGCCATAACACATACGTCAATCTCAGATCTGCCGGGTTTCTTCAGGTCCAAGCTTTTTCCATAGAGCTCATCTCTTCGGGCTACACGACCGAGCAGAACACACACACACACACACACACACACACACACGCACACACACACCGTCTCCCTCCCTGATTCTGGCCTTGACTCAGCATTTACTGTATCATTCTTCTCTCTCTCCTCCTCTCATCTCATCTCTTCTTCCTCCTCTCTCCTTCACTAAATCTCACAGCTCTTCTCTCGCTAGTTTCATGCTTCACTAATCCCTGATGAAATGCTGCCATATCCTATAGCCCTGTTATTTCTCTCATGCTCTCTTTCTCGCTCTTCCTCCGTCTCTTCCACTCCTTTCTCCCAATGACTGTCTCGCCATCTGATTTCCTCTTTTTCTTTGTCAACCACTTATAGATCTTATTCTTGCCTCTTCTTTCATTACTGTGGCAACTGTAATAAGTGAGCACAATTCATAGGTACTTGGGAGGAGAGAGAGACAGAGAGAGAGAGAGAGGGAGAGAGAGAAGGGGAAGCTATAAGTAAGTAGAAAAAACTACATAGCATTGATTTAATCTCCATCCATGATTTAATCTCTCTTTGTCTCTGACAGACTTCCAAGTCTGTTGCACATCCAATGACAACACACACGCGTTAATGACACAATTGGCCCCGTCAACATAACACATCCACCATCGTTGACTTTGATGGTTTCAGCATTCATATCCACCATATTCTCAATGCTCACCGTCACTTGTTTTAATGAGAGCTAATGTCTCCTCCCCCATAGATGCCACTGGATGATGTGGTAACAGCTGGTTGGACGTCATGTTTCTGGCTGACCTTCCAGCCCTGTGTGTGTTTATGTGTGTGTTTATGTGTATTTGTGTGAGAGAGAATGGCTGATAACTGATCTGGACCTGAAACAGATGGTGTTTGATCCCCTGGTTGTATAAACTGTCGGATGTTACTTATATAGCACTGTATCAAGGAGAAGCCACCGTTTAAAGGTCGCTACGTGTCTAAATATGCAGCACTGCTTGAAGCCATCATGTTCATCGTCCATCTCCTCAGTGCTTCTTTATAAAAGAGGCTTGGAATTAACCAAGAAATGTAGGGGTCACGATGTTAAGGGTCGGTCTTGAAATGGTAGTCGACGCCCATATGAACACCGAGAGAGGTTTTGCTCGCTGCTATCATTCCTCCGGTTCATATTGGCTCTGAAGAGATCTGTTACCGATGCAATTTCACTGTAAGTGATAGGGGACAAAATTCACAATCCATCTTTATTACTTTCCTTCCACCCCAGCATATCAAGGAAAGAGTGTCAGGGGAAATGCATAAAGGAAATGCCGTACTGAAAATACAGCGACTTTGGAAGATATCCTCTTGATTTGACGGACTCAGACTGTTGAACCCTCATGCTAGAATCAGATATCGTTTGGAATGTGTCTTTCATGCAGAACGAGTGGATTTTTACTTACTCGCTGTCAAACTAGGAGGGCTGGTAAAAAAAATAACTCTAATGTTGAGTTTTGAGAGAGTCATTTTCAGATGTGACTCCGTCAACAGAAGCAGCTTCAGAACATTTACTGTTTATATACATGATTATAGCCATGAGATTGTTGTAACACACATAATAATCTTTCATCGGCTGTTTGTGCGTCTCCCACTCAAATTAGGTTGTAAAATGGTGTGTGTGTGTGTGTGTGTGTGTGTGTGTGTGTGTGTGTGTGTGTGTGTGTGTGTGTGTGTGTGTGTGTGTGTGTGTGTGTGTGTCAGTGGTAAATGACTAGCTCTCAGTGGTGTGGGGAGCTGCTTTAAAAAGATAAAATATTTAAAGGGACAGGGGATCTGTGTTTATTTCATGTAGGTGCTCATCTGGTTTTTCATTTCTTTACTAAACCTGAAACATGAAAGCAGCACAGATCTTCCATCTTCCGCTTTTGGTACGTGCAGCGGATGTCTTTTGTGTGTGTGTCTGTATGGGGAGCTATAGATTTAAATCTCTCTTCTTAACAGACGGAACCTGCGGCTCGTTGTGTTCCCACTTTGATTCTTTACTTTCATTTGAAAGATGTGGCTCGTTGCTGTGATTAATGTTCATTTTCTGTTTGGACTTTAAAAAAAATACCTTTATCACACTCTGTAAGGTGTTATACATCTACCTCTCTAAGTAAATGTGCGTTGAATTGATCAGTTGTAACTCAGCTCACCTGGCGTCTATGTTTCACTTCCTGTGACACAGGATATCCATCACCTTGTCATGACAATGCAAAGGTCACCTCGTGGACCAGGTGGGCGGGGTCATCTCTGTCACTCTGCCTTCGGCTGGCCAGCTGGACAGCTGTTTGATTGATGGACAGCTGCGGCCCAGAGTCGCTTCTACCTCAAAGATTGATGAATGGTTTCTTTTTTTCACAAGGACACACAAGATGGATTTGTTTACTTAATGGGAAGGGCTGTATCTTCCCCGGACTCATGTAAAATGTGTGTGTGTGTGTGTGTGTGTGTGTGTGTGTGTGTGTGTGTGTGTGTGTGTGTGTGTGTGTGTGTGTGTGTGTGTGTGTGTGTGTGTGTGTGTGTGTGTGTCCTTCCTAATGAGATAATGATGATAGTTTTTGCTGTGATTCCTCCATCTTGATTTAATGTGAGCACCTATGTCTAATGCGCTTAGGGATTGATGCCTGTTTTCTAACTTTGTATTGGTATTGTTGCACCGAAACTGGATTTACTCAAGCAATTATCCATTCATTGTCATTAACATTAATCAATTAAATGAATTATGTAAAATGTGCGGGGGTATAAACACACAAGCGCAGCCTCGGTAACCCCTCTGCATGAGAATGAGTGAGCTGTAGCTCTTCTCTTCTCCAATCATGTTGGAAAATTCACTTTAATTCTACAACCGCATCATGATTTACTGAGCCAGACGGTTACCAGAGCATTATATTTAGTAAAATGTCCATCGCTTATGATGTAGCTCTTTAAAGTTAGTGTTCCCATAAACCCTGAAATAGAAACAGCAGTTTTTCCACATTGGAGCAATGAATGCTTTCCTGCCACACTTTGTCAATGTGTCTTTTGACCAGTAACTACAATTCATTCAAAACTACACTGAAAGTAAATAGTGCACTTTAAGAGAGGCAGTTTTTTTGATAGACAGCCACAAATCAGTTTATACATATGTTAAACATTGAAGGTGTAACCACACCATATCATGTGCCACTAAATGATCTCAAGTCAAAGAAAAAGGTGGACTGTTGAGTCATATCATCACACATAACGTTAAGTCAAAAATGAACATTGCATCCTGTTGGAAGAATCCGGAGAGAGACACACAAGGGAGTTGGAAGGCAATACTAATAAGAGTTATTTCTGCTGTGTCTGTTTGTTGGAGGGTTGAGAGTGTCAGCTCCTTTATTTCCATCATCCATTAAAAGCCGGCTCAGTCATTAGTGCTAGAGATGAGTCCTCCTGTGAAGGGACACACAAAGCACAGCGCTGATCTCAGGCCTCACACGGACTGTCAATCATCGTCCATGTGATGTTTGTAATGGGTGGTAATTAAACTGTGAGAGAGGGAGAGAGGCCGATGTCTGCCGCCCCTCCCATGTGTGTTGTTGTCGCTTGATTTAAGAGAGCAGATGCTTGTTTCTGGCCTCCCTCTGGAATCTCACCTCTGTAGTGAGTAGTAGTTGTATCTTCCCCTTCCTTTTCATAACTGTCAACATGTCTACCTATTTGTTTTTTCCTTTCCTTCCTTCCTTGTTTTCTATGGACAGAAGATGGAATACTATAAATAGGTGTAGTCAAAGTTGAAATCCATCGTATATTTTTTTTTATTAATATGTATGGTTTTTATATCCATCTGATTCGTAAATTATATGTTAGCCAGTAAGGTGTGGTCATCCAATGACATTTTCAGTTACAACAAGACGAAACAACTTTGCAAACAATATTAGCGCTCATTCATCGTTGAGTGAATGTAGGAATTTATCAGACGGCAAGAACTATTAGTAGCTGCAACCTCATTTTTACTTCATGAAGTAAAAAACAATCAGATTCTCACATTCACACAAGTACAGGTAGGGGTCATGTGCATTCATGCAGGCTCACATGCACAGGTGGAGTTTTGAATTGCTGTGTAATTGCATTTTTTAACTCAAGCTTGCAGCCTAGCCGAGCATTCAGGGTCTCCGTTGGAATATACACATATGCATACAAGTTTATTATGAGTCTTGAATCGGCTTCCAGACCATAGACCCTTCCTCCCAAAGCCTCATCTTCCTCCTTATCAACAACAATACGGCATTTAACTGGCTTTAAATTGTAAAAACTCTCAACTCTAAGCAGGAGAGAGAGGTTCAGAGCTGGGAGTCAGAGATGAAGGGAGACGTAAACAGTCAGTGTGTGTGTGTGTGTGTGTGTGTGTGTGTGTGTGTGTGTGTGTGTGTGTGTGTGTGTGTGTGTGTGTGTGTGTGTGTGTGTGTGTGTGTGTGTGTGTGTGTGTGTGTGTGTGTGTGTGTGTGTGTGTGTGTGGGCGGGCGGGCTGGCAGACAGTGCAGTATGCTGATAAGCAGGGCAGAGCTTATTAACTGTTTGGCCTGCAGCCTGAATGTCACTGGTGACTTTCTTCTCTCCGGTCAGAAACCTCGTTATTGTTTCAGAGCCAGAAGGATGTGGGATGGTTTCCCCTTGTGGCATTCCTGTTTTTGGAAGGAGCTGTGTATATATATATGTTAGGTGTAATGATGCTTCACATTAGTGTATACCTGCGATACTCCTTGTTGACCTGGTGATTTTAATTTTAATTTATGGCTCTTTGTTTTGTCCAGGTTTCCAGTTTAGCTCTGAATCTGAATGACTACCTAGATTATGTATGGCGGTTTATTGCGGAGATCAAATTGTCTTTCAGACTATAACATTTCCTTTTTAGGTTGTTTTGTCCATTCAGGGAACGCAAATGGCAAGTGCTGGAGCCAAGAATAATGTGATCATGAAACACAAACACACACACAGTGCAATGGGTCTAATTAACTTAAATGTTCAAGAGAAAAAGTGGGGAAAATGCTGTTACTGCATTTTCCCTACTCTACATGGTTTTCTTTTTAAAGCCTTAAAGGCAATTTAGCTCCTTACTTTAACTTTCCCTCTGCTCTTTCTTTCGATTTAGGTTCAATTTGGAGGTAGTAAACAAGAAATATACGTCCATAAGTATCTTTCACCAGTATATGAATTTATACAAAACTAATATGTGAGTGGAGTGGAGTGGCAGCGACCTCTGGTGGTCATGTAAAGCATCCTGTAACCATGCCCCTCTGAGCCACTGTTTTCTTCATAGAAAATGTAGTGTGTGCCCATCAGTTTGGGTTCGGGCTCCTTCTGTGTGGAGTTTGCATGTTCTCCCCGTGTAAGCGTGGGTTCTCTCCGGGTTCTCCGGGTTCCTCCCACAGTCCAAAGACATGCAGGATGGGGATAGGTTCATTGATGACTCCAAATTGCCCGTAGGTGTGAATGTGAGCGTGAATGGTTGTTAAGCAGAAAACTGTGCCAAGAACAAAAAAAGACTAATTGGAAAGGGAACTTAAACAGCTGATATTTGAAATGGTCAACATTATGCCAAACAGTATTAGCAATTGTAGTACTCATCCATGCATTTTTAAGTGTACCTAAATTAACCCCCACCCTTTCATCAGTGCTTCAAGCCTAGTTTTGTTTCCCCTCGTTTACAGAGGAAACAGAGAAAAAAAGAATCTATTTTAGTCTGACCTAAATGTGTTCCCTAGATTGTCTTTATTCAGAGTGTTTTTCTTTCAGACGTCCAAACCAGAACACAGGCCATGAATCACTATTAGAATAAAACGTTTCATTTTAGCCCAGATAATTAAAACCTTTTCCAGTGTGAAGCAGCACTGATGCCTGCCAAAATCCCACATCACAACATTTCTTCCAGCTCAAATCTCGCTCCAGGAGAGGGCCAGTGTTTCTGCCCTTTGAATGTAACAAATCAAGAGTACACAAAAACATCAGAGAACAAAATCAAAGACATATTATGAATTTACTCGTATTACTTCTTGCGTCTTCCATCTCAGCTGCTGGTTGTCTGTTTCCTTAGAGGGCCTCCTGGTATTTGTAACAGCCGTGTCATGTCATCCTGCGATGGCTCTCACCGCTTTTCCTCCGCGGTCTTCTTCTGTCTGATATTTAAGTGATAACTCATCCAGGACCGGAGAGGAGGAAGCAGAGTCACAGAGGTTGTTGTAAAAGAGCTGACTGGCTCACACCAGGCGGCTGGAATTAGGTTAATAAAACCCTCTCTGGTTATCCATATAGACAACATAGACTGTCCTTGAAGCTTGAAACATTGTTCCCCTTGGTGTTAGTCCTTCTTGACTGTTCTTTCCAAATAAAACTGTCATGTCCGCTCTCCTATATCATTTTCATCAATTGATGATGACGTAGGGACGGAAAAAAATTTAACTTGACAGAAAAATCATTGTATTTGGAGAAGCCGGTAATCGCTTGAGTCACTTTTTCAAGTTAATGTGGTTTTGCTGTTGTTTGTTTTGTCGAAAATAGCTTGCTTAAGACTGTTGGCCTGAAAAAAAAAAAAAAAAAGTATATATATATACACACACACAAAAAATATGATTGCAAAAAAGAATGCATGAAATATATATTTTGTTGGCTTTTTAGGGTAAAACACAGGTGCTGTCGACGCCTGTTGAGCCAGGAGACTGAGGATGGATGTGGCTGACAAGAGCATTGATTTCCCTTGGGTCTACTCAGGAAATTCTTCAATTTGATTTAATTGCAGTAAAACCTCAAATTGTTCTGGTGTCATTAATATATGTAAGACAGCGTGATTGTGTTAGCATTGACAACCTGATGATGCGTTTTATACTTGCCACAATCAATACATCCATCCCTGCTGCCCAGGTCTGCCCCCAACCAATAATCCCACAGCACATAAACACTGTGGTTGCTGCACCGAAAGCATTACAGGCGCACTAAAAATATTTCTTTGCCTTTTTTAATCTTGTGCTTTACATATTTTACTGCCATTCTCATTACAGAGATAGTAATGGATGGAGGGTAGGACAAAATAACAAAACACTGATAATAGTTGTACTGAACAGAGAAGAGAAAGCTTAAAGAATTTAAAAAGAAAACCGTGGGATCAGCTGGACTGCTGTTTATAAATGAGAAGGAAGAATGGCCTCATACAGTCATTTGCATGTTGACGAATTATAAAATGAGTCATGTGTTTGTGCTGCATAGTAACAGTGCTCACAGTTCACATCCATACAAACGTACATTATTATACAGATAATTGGTATAGATGATTAATTCTTGTTCACAGGTGAGCAAAACAAAAGAGTTGATGACTCCGTTATGGGCTAAATGCAGCCTGCATTGAGTAATATGAATGTTTTTTTACTTCACAAAGAGAATCAATAGATTTCAGTAATTGACTCATTTCCAGGAGGTGAGCAAAATGCTGGAGGTTGAACCCGAACATTAAATTTCACAGCAAGCGATGAGGACGTGTAACAATGTTCCTCTTAAATTAATTAATGAAGCCGAGGTTTGTATTGTGTTAAAGCGAATGAGCTACTAGAGTGTAATCCTCTTAGGTGTAGTTATAGCTTTGCACTGATTAATCCTGAAATCATTATGCAATAGCTTTTCATGTTTTGTTTTTAATCTCTGGACCAAAATAATGCGAAGCTTACATCAACGGCGTGCGACATCGAGAAAACACATGAACTCACTGTCTTCTTTCATGAGCCCTTTTGTAAGAAAGTGAAAGAAACATATTTCAGGACTGAGGGTTGTCATGTGATTGTCCATCATGGCATTAACAGAGTTCTGCTTTCCATTCACGTTATGCAAGACCCTTCTTCTTCTTGAAACGTGGCAACCAATCAAATCTGACAAATGACGACCTGTGATTATTACATACCTGCTGTCTTGGCACATGTCATCATGTGTTGACGTGCCGCTGTCCAATTTCCTACAAGAACACAGGTCATCTTCCCAGTAAATCATAAAGGACATTCATACACACACAATCGGACTAGTTCAATGATTGAATGTCTAGTCGTTGATACTTCATCCGTGGATCAATTGAAAAGCTAACCTCCATCTTAGTCTACAGGTCCTAATGCAACAAACAATACTTTATTCCAGAAGGATGAGACTATAGGCTGGGAATATTTTATGAGTCGCCTACAATGTGATCATGTGATCACTCATGTGATGTGTGTGCTTCCAGGAATGTGCACAACTGACCCAAAGCTAATCTAAGCTTGTTTTTCCTCGTACGATGATGATGTTGATGATGATGATGATGATGATGATGATGATGGTAATGTATGGGGTTTATAAAAAGGATATTGGCTTCGGGTAGGGATGGATGAGGAGACTAGGCGATTTTGTCCTTCATAGTTTTATCACATTCTGTCCTGAGCAATAGTACGTGTGGGATATACTGTACGTGTGTGTGTGTATGGCGTGTCTGGTGTACAACGGGCCAAATCATCCATCAACTGACGACCTTTAAGACGCCATTTGAACTGTGTTGCCCTTATGAACAATATGACAACCCCTTACAACAAGAGACACGTGGCTAAATTATAATCCAGGTTCAGATAAATGAGCACTCACCTTAATAAAACAATATTATCAGGCCCACTGTGACACTTTGCAATTAGACCCCCGTTGTAATCAATCTCAGAGTGCTGTGCTGTTAGCAAACATGTCTGTGTGCAGTAATGTGTCATAAACAAGCTCTCTTGTGTGTAGACATAATAGATGGTTAGAATGGTGGATGGACTGGTAAAACGGTAGGCTGGTCTACTAGTGTCCTTCTCCTAAATGTTATGAAAAATTACATTTACACGCTGTAGACATTGCCTGGTCGTTGGTCTTTGGCTGTGGAGAAACTACTGAAACAAGATGGCATTTTGCCAGATGTCAACAAAGCAGTCATTTTTGGAATTTTAGCAACGGCAGCTGTCAAATGAGGATTTCCATTATCCCATTTTATAGATGTATGAGAATCCCGATTCTGGTGGCTAAACCTGCATTCTAAAGGTTAAGGAATCCATTAAGCCTTATTAGAATAAAGTATGACTAATGTCATTGTTTTTGGCATTTATCTTTTATTCTTTTGTCCAGGGAATAGGTGGAGAAATTAAATATATATGCGGGTATTGAGCAACAGAATGCTTTCTAATATTTTACATTTTCCAATATAAGACACTTAATCACATCCACATGATTTGGTTTATACCCTCATAAGATAGTGTGAGCTATAATTCATCCTTACCACAAGAATGCATGGTAACATTTACCTACGTTTGCCCTCCACACACTGAGGTTCAAGATCACTAAGGAAATCGTAGTCACCTTCTGATGTAAAATGTGATTTTTTGTTGTAACAAATATCTACATTTTACCTTCTTATGTTCAACAAGCATAGCCGGCAGCAAGCATTTTATATTTATTACATCTCTTTCTGTTGCTCTCTTAGTCCAGGGACCATAAATTGAAAAGAAGGATTTATAGAATTAATTTCACATTTGTTGTTCCCCGGTTCTAAACTTCAGGGAGTTATTGATCATTAAGAGAACTGTGGGCTACATCGATAAATTAAATAATTTATTTAACAGTTCCTTAAGGGAAAGAAACATATCGGCGGGCCGGGATTTAGCCTGAGCTCAGCATTTACTATGAATACAATTTCTTTGACATCTTCAGAAAACCTCATACAGAATTTTTTTAATTGAATAGATTTCTCTCTCTCTCTCTCTCTCTCTCTCTCTCTCTCTCTCTCTCTCTCTCTCTCTCTCTCTCTCTCTCTCTCTCTCTCTCTCTCTCTCTCTCGGCGTGTATAGTGTTACACTTGGCCATGGCCTGGAGTAAATTTTGTGTCTGACACACGCACATTGTAGCACTGTAACTTAAAATGTAATGTAATTTAACATAAAGCAAGTAGAGAGAGATATCGGTCAGCAGACAGACAGGAATAGAGTGTACCGTCATTCTATTCTCGTTTGTTTTCTCACTTGTCACCTGTCAGTCAGACCGGCAGTTCCTGTTTGCTTGAAGTAATCCTGTCACAGCTATATGGTCAAATAGTTCAGACAAATGCCCCTAATTTCAGGCAATCTCAATATGTTCTCTCAATATCTTCATGCGTTAATTGGCACTAAAATAACCCTTTCTTTCTTTCTTTCTTTCTTCCCATCTCTCTCATCTTTCGTCCCCTTTTCTCTATCCTTCCCTCCATCTCTTAAATAGTCATTGGCATCAGGATTTTCATAGCATCCTAATAATTGAGAGGCATGCTGTCCTATATATTATTCATAATACCTGCATCAGCCAGTGGCTTTGTCAATGCCAGCTTTAGGGTGGCCTCACACCTATATCCTTTGATTTTGATTTTTATTTTTTTTTTACCACTAAATATTTACATGGAGGAACTCTGTGTTTTGAAAAATGCATTGCCACCCAGTTGCCAAAATAGGCCAAAAACCAAATCACTCTCAGATACTAGATAGATTAAATTTAGCAATCCATGATAAGAAGACTATAATCCTGTATTTACCTTTAAAGTTCTGATACTTTCCCTCAACATTGCTCTTCTGTTCTGCTGTGCACTTTCAACATCACCAACACATAACCCTGCTGGGACTTGATTGGAGGACTACTGATAGCATCGCACTTTTAAAAGGTTGACAAGTACATTTAAAGTTGTGCCATTTACTCGAAATGCAACTTAACAGTCTTTTCACCATCTTTATTCGATACAGTCTTTGGTCCATTTACTAAGCTATCTTTCCTCCACATCGGGCTCCTTTTCTCTCATCTGCACTCGTTTCTATAGTTCCATGGGTCATATCTGAACCCTTCTCCACCACTATCTTATGTACAGTGTAGAAAGGAGGGGGATGGAGGTAGAGGATGAGAAGGAAGAAGCGTTGGGGAGACAGTAGAGTGCAGGAAGGTGTTGGGATAGGTTGCAGACCCATGAGTAAAACAAGTGCATGTGTTCCCTTATAAATCATGCAGCATAGAGTTAGAGCAACTCATGTTTCTTAATTGTGTACAGCACAGGAAGGAGAAGACAAGATTCCAGGACCCATAATGTTAAACAGCTTGTTGGCTTTGTAAAATTGGCACAACTCATTTCGTGCAACAAAATCACATTCTTAACCATACGGAAATGTAGGAATAGTGTGGTTTTTAAATCAAGATTTGCTGTGGATTTGAACTCCTCTATCTCTTGTATTATCAACACAAGCACATCCATAGATTGCACTGCGTTAAACTGTGTCGAACAACCAGAGAATCAGAATGCCGCACCACATGATACTGAAATAATGTGGACTTAAAATGATTCCTGAAAGCACACACACACACACAAACTAAAGCAAATTCACCACAGCGACATGGCCAATGGTGCTGTGGAATTGGATTTGTAGATTTTATCAAGTGTAGTGTTTTCTCCCACCAAAGATATATCTCTTTCTCTGCAAAATTATTTCTAACTAGAGTGTTTGTATTCTTACTTCATCTGTCAGAGGCCTAATTTGTACTCTGTAGTTGCACAGTATGTAACCTACTTAGAGGGAGTCATAGTTGACTGCAACGACACCCTAGTGGTCTCCTTTAGCTTAGGAAAGAGTGTGCATGTGCATGTGTGTGTTATCATAATTATCTAGCTCTGAGGCAATTCCAAGCCTCCGATCATTAAACTTTCATCACAGCAACACCCAGATTTTCAATGTCTTTCCTTCCTCATTCTTTTTGCCACAAGCCCTTTAAATACATATACTTATAAATCACTATAAAGACTATCCTAAAAAAAAATATATACAGTATATACACACACTGGTAAGATCTGGATCCCTGAACACACCTTAACTTTATCCGTAAGAAATACACAATACATACTGTGTATGTAATGTATCAAATATTACATTATAATAGAATATTGAGCATCTTGCTTAGTTCCTGCTTGTGGTAGTAATGTAAAGCACAGAGCTGTGGAATAGCATCTGTGCAGCTGTGTGAGTCAGACACTGTGAAATCCCATCATCTGTCCGACCAAATCCACGCAGTCACATGTCCACATCAAATCAGCCTCATAAGTGCCGTGAATGCAGCGAATGAGCTACTACAAATTGGCTCATACCAGTCTATCGCCTAATGGATACAGAGGACTGAACTGTTCCCCACAGTGTCCCAGGACGCCCTGTGCAGCTGATCCAGCAGCTGTTGCCAGAATGCGATGGATGCACGTCACCTGCGGAAACACAGAAAGGACGTCAGCTGGGCCATCTGCTTATACACATCAACTCAGTGATTGAAGCCCCGTCTCTGTGGCAAACACCAACTTTCTTTCTGTAATGATTTTCACTTAGTTTCCGAAACTTGGCAATTTGCTTTAAATATCAATCATTTTATTCACAGAGCAATCAAGAATTCTGCAGTCTAATAATTTATTCGAACCTGTGTAACTCAATAACTACATCCTGTTTGGCATCTTTTGTTATTATTGTATAGATAACAGGAGGATAGGGGCGTGTTGCTAAACCCTTAGTTCATTAACCTCATTTTACACACTTTCCACATTTGATTGTGCATTCCCGATGTGTCAGTTCCCATAACCATTACAGCAAAACTACAAGACTGTGGTTGCTTTTAGCTTCAAGTGTGTGACTCCCCTCCATGTCTTGTGTTTGACAATTTTTGTGTGGCCAAACTATCTGTCTCTCCTCCTACTGTAATGTAACACAAGATAGCAGATGCATCATTCATTTTGACGGCATTTTAAATCTGTGTCACACCTCCCCGTCCAGGCGTCGGAGGGAGAGGGATGAAATACACGGACATAACTTTGTTATTTATTAGTCATGAAAGAGGAAATGGACAGTTGCAATAAAAAGATGATATGATCACAAAAGACAGTTTAATAGTCTTGTAATCACTTTGAAGAGTTTGAGTGACAACAGGGCAAAGTCAGGGAAGGCCAAGTTCATGCTTTTGAAATGAGCATACTTAAATATTAATGAAGTTCTGGGGAAAAGAAAGGTCATTTTGTCAGACTGAGGCAGAATAATAAGAGAGCTGATTGTAACATGGAGTAGTTAAGATAGTGGTAACATCTCAAACAAAGCACTGCAGCCCTGTGCTGGAGTCTCATCGTGAAGGGGGACATCATCGAGGGTCATCGTCCGTGGCTCTGGAGGCAGCTTTTGAAAGTAAGAAACCAATCAGAAAGTCATGTCTTTCAAGTTATTTTATGAGACGTTTGGATTGAATGTCTAGGGTACAAACGTGGGGCGTTTACCCAGCAGAGATGGTCTCATAAAAGACACTATTCTTTGGCATTGTGGGAAATGCAGGGCCCAGTGTTTTGGGAGTTGCACCAACTTTGACCATACTTATTTTAATCTCTCTGTTTCGAGAGTTAATGAAAAAGCAGGGCCAAACCTCTGGAATATACATCAGTAAGTCTGTTTGTTTGAGGAGAGCTGGCAAAAGCTTTGTCATACTCTGCACATGAAATCAAGATCGAAAAACCTTATTTGTTCAACCAATTTCAAACTCTTTCTAAATTCATTCTTTCATACATGCATTGATTGTTCTCAATAGCTTGGTCTTAAAGAGCCGCTAAATTGACATAACGTGGCATGCTGTTAACTTTGAGTTACTGTTCCACTAGTGAGGACACATTTGAGGCCGATAATTAGATGAGGGGGAAACAGGAAGCTGCATGCGTCTCTTCTTTCCTGGAGTTTATCTCTCCTTTACTCTGCCTCTCTGTTCTTCTCCCGTTCAGCCTGTATAATTTGCCCTCGATGTGTTTGGAATTACATGTCACATCAAATAAGGCTATCTGGCTTCTGCAGCCATGGTGTGTGTGTTTGTGTGTGTATGTGTGTGTGTGTGTGTGTGTGTGTGTGTGTGTGTGTGTGTGTGTGTGTGTGTGTGTGTGTGTGTGTGTGTGTGTGTGTGTGTGTGTGTCCATCCAGCAGGTGCAGAGATACCCTGCCACCCTGAGAACCAGATTCCCATTAAATGAATCTCTGGGTGTTCAGAATGAGTTGCAGGGAGTTGTAATATATCTGATCGACATATAGTATATCATGAACGGTGACCTTTCTTTCAACCGGGTGGCCTTCATCACTCTTGATTCTGCGAGCATGTAAAGGACACAGAAGGCACATAACACCACTGTGTTTTTATCTGGTGTTACTATGTTGAAATATCTGTGAGACCCTGACTTACTAGAGTTCCTATGGAAGTGGGGGTGTTATGGTGAGCCATTACTGCAGAGCAGGAGAGATGTTGCTGATTAAAATGCACAGCCTGGGTTGAGTTTGGGTAGCTGCTCACTCATTATCAATATGTTATATATATTAACATATTGCTTAAATGCTGTCTCAATAATACAATTATACAATATGCTCATTGGTGAACAGTGTTTAGTTTAGAAAGAGTATTGCTGCCTTCTCAAAGCCCCTTCCTGACTACAAACACATGGTTTGCACCAATGGATGGCTTAGGTTGTCCAGTTTCAAATGATACAAATGTCTCCACGAAAGCTTTGAGTATGAAACATCTCAGAGTTAATAAAGAAGGTAATATTACTTCTTGCAAGTCACCAATGGGAACACAGCCTGGTTCAGATATACTGTATCTTCTGTCTATATAGTTGAGATATTGGCACCGTGTCCACCGAGAGCAACGCGTTTCAGATCTTGTGATTCCGGCACAGGATGGCACCATTGCAGTTGTTGCAACTGTTTTTGTTTTACTTGATGCTAAAAGCACTTGTTATATGAACCTCTTCATCTAACCGGCTCACTAAGGCTGCTCAGTCTTTTGTCACTCAGCTCTTGCTACATTTATAGTTGAACCTCAAAAATGGTACTAATTCTAGGTGTTGTAATCAAGGAAGTGTGTCGCTAACATAGGTCACAAAGCTTTTTTCCAGTTAGTTGCTTCACAGTAAAAGCTCTGCTCTGTTGATTGCATCTGTGATCCTGCAACATCAGAAAATAGTCTGTTTGTGGGTGTGTGTGTGTGTGTGTGTGTGTGTGTGTGTGTGTGTGTGTGTGTGTGTGTGTGTGTGTGTGTGTGTGTGTGTGTGTGTGTGTGTGTGTGTCTCAATATTGTAGAGTATTTTTCCGGCTCCCCTCTTGTGGTTTGTGTGAGGTCACAAGGTGCTATTTGCATGGCTGTCAGTGTATATGAGCATGTTAAAGGTCAGGCTAATGAAACAGTGCTATAAGAAGAAGAGTGGGGATGTTGAAGATCAGACAAAATTGAGTCTAAAGATAGAGAAGTGGGGAGGCAAAAACACATTTTTCGTTAAAAAAAAGAAAAAAAGAAAAAAAAAGTCAGTACAGCCTGAAGAGTTAAAGCAGCTTTGGGTAGTGAGCTGTGAAAAGGCAGAACTGGGAGCTGACTGAGCTGTTTTGTCGTCTCTCGGTGGGAGAGAGAGCTTTTCCACCAGGCTCAAGTCAACTGAGCCACTTTGATGAACTAGGGGGGCTTTTAGCTGCAGGTAATGTTTCGGATCCAGCTGTGGATGAAGACGTTTCTCCTGCATATGACCGGCAGCATTGTGAAAAACAAAGAAATTTGACAGGAGGGTGTCAAAGTATTTTTTTGAGCTGGCTGTCACATTGTAGGAGCAAAACCGATGTAGAGGAAGCACCACCGCTGCACGTATGTGTGTGTGTGTGTGTGTGTGTGTGTGCGTGAAACTAAACATGTTGGAAGCAAAACCCATTTTTATTTTCACCCACACTCTGCAGTACATCAGCACGCACATCACACATCTGTTTGCCAAACGCCCATCTGTAGCACATGCAAGTTGCAACGATGATTTATTAGTAATATTCCGGCACTAACACACACACTTTGATCATCCAATTTGATTGTAATTACGCCAGTGCTATGACCTTGAAGGGAAAACAGCACTGGAAGCTACATTAGAGGGTTGCTGTGGTGTGTGTGTGTGGGGGGGGGGGGGGGGGGGGGGGGCATTTTAGGACTACAACCCTCTCTTCGGTATTTAACATCAAACATTTGCTTGTCAGGCTAATTGAGGCTGACGGATGAAGAGAGGCTAGCCTGCTTGCAGAGTGTAATTGGAGGCTAATTCTCTTTGAGTTGTCTCATCTCAAGCGATCTGGGGAGGGGAGATAATCAAGTGAACAAATCACAGTCGACTGTCTCTAAATTCCTGTTGAACTTCTGGTCCCGATAAGCCAAGCTGATTACAGTTGAGAGCAGCGCAGCCTCACTACTCTGCATCACCGTGTGTGTGTGTGTGTGTGTGTGTGTGTGTGTGTGTGTGTGTGTGTGTGTGTGTGTGTGTGTGTGTTTCTTTGAATCACAAGCCATCTTAGTCAAAGTCAGACGAAATGATTGGGCCCTTTGAGATCTAAACTGTTCTTGTTTGAGCAACCGTGTGCTCCTCCCCACTATGTGTGCCCGTGCATTCAACCCGATAGCACTAATGCCGCTTGGCATCCGTTTTGTCTCATGGTGTTGTTTGTTGACACATTACAAATAAGGCTTTTGGAAGGATTGAAACAGATGACTAAATGGCAACAATCCTTAAGGCTCCTTAAAAATGTGTATTTCATCAACAGAGAGAGAATAGAGTGCTAAGATATTAGAGAGGCTCACTTGGGCTGGAAAAGGAACAGAGTATTTTAAATGGGAGCCTAATCAATAGACCAGATATATCTTATCAATATCTATACTTAAGTTATATTCAGAGCACAACATGCAATTGCAAACCACCTGTCCAACCTGGTTGTTAATGGGTTCATACCACACCACATAGATGCTTGTATTGAAGATTTAAATGTAAAATCATGATACACTATCAAGGATAATGTTTAACAAATAAGGAGTCCTTCAAAATAAATGGTAGAAATTAAGAATAGAGCAGACGGAGTAATGTGAAGAGCAGGGGATATGATTTAGTGAGGAGAAGGTGACTGTAATGTGTAGAAGGTCATTAAGGTAAATTCTTTTTGCGCTCCTTTGTGAGACTCTTAGCAGCAAGGAATATGTCATTGTTCACCTTTGCAGTTTCTGCTGAAGTAAGGAAAGTGGCAAATGACCAGAGCTGGAAAAGAGACACAATTAAGGGAAGAGAACAATGTGTTGTGGATAGACCCTTCAGCCACTTCCCATAATGCCGCTCCATAGTTGATGTATGGCAGATCTTAAAGAGCCTCTGCCATCAAAGCAGTGTTCTGTGAGAGTAAAGAAGATGGCAAATATGAAGAAGAAGAAGCTGGTCAGTACCTGGTGAGCCTGTGGATCATTTAGCATTTATAAGGGCCAGATATTTAATCTTCTGGTGGAGACCAAAACAGAGCTTAAAGTGAAGCCATTATTGGACTGGAGAAACAACTCCAAGTGGATACTTCTGTTGCTTCCTATCTGCTGGACATGTAATGGCAACTGTCTCCATTACATATCCTTGTCATGCATGTTTGATAACAAAATCTGAGCAATAATTGCAAAATAATATGTGTGTATTTTCTGTAAGTGGTAAAAACAAGAACAAACGAATCGATTGCTAGTATTTAAATTAAAAAGTATTTGGACCATGAACACATCAAGATTTTTTTTGTTCTTGTGCCTCTTAGTTGTGTCATGTTTTTATAATCTTCCCTAAATCTACGCCTACATTTTTAATTAAAAATTGTTCTGTTTAAAGCTTTCTGTCAAAGTAAGTTTGTTTAACTAAATGTTTTTGTCTTGTTTGCACATCTAACTCATTTCCTGCCTCAGCTTTGTTCCAAAATGTTCGAGTCAGTAGTCACAAAGCAGACAATTAAGCGGACCCCCAGAATCCCGGAAGCCCCGCGTCCTTAACGTGGTGCAACATGAATGGTTCACTCACTCCACTGAGTATGTGCTGATGGCTCCTGCTGTTAATCCATGGCTATTAAAATGGTGTTTGAAACATGGGGCTTTATTGATTATGTGCTTCAGTAAATTATATTTAGAATGCAGACTTGTATGATAATTAAAAACAAAAACAAATGAAAATGTCCCTGTTGAACACAAAATGATACTGTCGTTACATTTTAGCTTCCCACATTTATTTGCCTTTCTTTACCGATTCTCTCTCTCTCTCTCTCTCTCTCTCTCTCTCTCTCTCTCTCTCTCTCTCACTCTCTCTCTCTCTCACTCTCACTCTCTCTCTCTTTGTATCTTGTCCCTCGCTCAGCTTGTATATCTGAGTATCCCTTCTCTGATTATTCTTTGACAAACTTCCAGTTCTTGTAATGCACTGAGCCCCTTAGATACAACTTAAAGTATTTTCTAGTTGATGGATAACAGTGAATGATGGTACCAATGACCTCTGGGATTTCACTCATAATTATTGGCTTGTATTTCAAACACACTTGAACAAAGTGGCTTTCTCATTATTGTCTCACCAGTGTTGTTTTTCTTTCATTAGCCGTTTATGCACTGCTTTGGATCTCCATCAGACCCAGTGCTGTAACCATCTGCCCACTTTCTCATTTGAATTCAAGACCAAACTCAATTGTGTTGTTTGTGAAGTCTTTACAGAGTATTTTATGAATAATCTCTTATTTTATTGGTGCAATCTAAATTGCACCAATAAAAAACATAGTTGAGAGGTCTTTTTATATTTACATTGTGTCTGTGGCTCCATGAAGTAACTGTAACTGGATGTGTTTATCTTCCTGCCTGTGAAACATCAGAGACACACCATCTGATCAACAAACCGCAAATCGAACAGCTGGGACCATTTAAAGTATCAGAACAGTTGAACTTTTACGTGTCATACTTTCAGTCTAAGTAGTATCAGTGCTGAGAATGAATATGGATTTCAAACACCCTTGCTGGAGGTTTCTGCCCAAATGCTCCTCTTTCTTGCTCCACTCTTTAACTTTACTTATGTTTGTTTCAGCAATGTCTGCTTGCAAAGCCTCACCACAAGTTGAATCTGTCTGGTTGTGAAATGTCCAAATTAACCAGATTGTCCTTTCCCCCTAGTCAATTTATATAATGTCTTTAAAGCTAGAGTGCAGGACTTTTACATATAAATGAGCGTCCATTACATCCAAGCCTTTGCTAAATGAGTTCACACAGTGCTGGTTAAGCCCGATGCCTCCAGGGAAAGCGCCATGTGTTTGTCAGTGTACTGGAGTTGTGGTGTCTGTGGGGACATTCCCGCGCTCACGACACCAGAAGAATGCTGATTGTTCTCATAATGAGTAGATTATTTATTCCACAGCAACGTTGTTATATAACCAGTACACAAAGAGCCGTCAACCAACCCTGCACACTCCCTTACAGATCTTCACAACATAGCTTATTAATCTAGCTCTCTGATTGGTTGCACAGTACCCGCAATACCCAATAGCTTGAGAGGCAGGAAGTCGGGAGAGATCATAGCAGCAGCAGCATCCACGAAAAGTGTCTGGAGTGAATGATAAAAAAAGAAAGTTGACCTTCAGAGCAAGGAAAGTCCAAAAAAAAAACGTATTGATGGCGACAGAGCGCTCATGGGGGCTGATGTCTCAAAAGCACTGTGAACACTTTTAGAACTATTTACTGTATCCTTGTACTTGTATACCGTCTCTGTTTTGTGTGAAACTTCATTATGGCGCAGCTAAATATCTTTGTGTTGCCATGGAGATGCTCTATTGCCCAGCAGATTAAATTTGACATTCAGCTGAGGGTGCCCGTAGCAACTACAGCTGGTTGTTGTGAGTGTTTGGTTGTGACAGTTTGTTAATGAATGTAATACTTCACACTTAGGCACAGGGCAGGCGGCTCCGACAAACCTGCCTCTACCCATGTGTGCACAGACAGGGGGAGAGAGTGTGTGTGTGTGTGTGTTCGATTGGAGTTGGGAGTGCTTATGTGAGAAACTGATCTCAGATAAGGTCTTCAAACCTGCTACGTAGCACTGTTATCACAAGATTGATCTTTGAGACTGTTTCTGGAGCAGTACCTGTGTAGACACTGTTACTGAGCTTCGGGAGGAAGGTCATATGGCAGAGGATGTTTTCTTTTGAGTGGTCGGACCTAATAAAAGCCACATTTTAGATATTTGCAACCCATTATGGTGTAAACTACGCCTGCTACATGCACAAGGCTTACACACTCAGGGACACACACTTACAGTCACACGTTGCCCTTGGTCTCTGCCCCCCATGTGTGACTGACTGTAGCAATCTCAGGTTGGAGTATGCTGCCTTGTAGTCATTAAAATGTCAGCCGGGAGCTGACATTTACTTCATTTCCCATTTACGTGAACTAGGAAAGCAGAGTCATTTTTTTTTTCAAACCAGCTTAGAAAGCATTAAAAGTCCCTTATACCCACTCTGACCATCACGAGGTTCTAGTTGTATGGATGCCAGTGTCCAACTTATGATGTCCTCTAGGTTTGTGCAGTCCTTCCAGTATTTATTTAATTTCTTATCGTCATCTGCATTATTATCTGCTCGCTCCCATCTGTAATGGCTAGAGAGGTGCCCTGAAAAGCCCTTAAAGCCTGAGTAAAGAGAAAGAGAAGTGAGCGAAAGAAGAATCCTTGGGAGCAGATGAGAGTTGAGCTGTCAGCAAGTCAAATTTCATCCGGGGTCGCTATGCCCAACAGATTTGTGAGGTTGTGATTGCAATGCATTATCTGGTGGAGGCAGTCAAAGGGAGGCTAACGAATGGCGGGCAGGGCCCCATTATCACAGGCAGTCCAGAGGAGCACAAGAGAGTTAAACTGGCAAAGAGACACAACCAGAACACACAGTACACAGAGATGTGCACACATGAAAAAGACTTGTCTGCCTGCAATCTAGGGCTGCTCCCAAATCAGGACTTTCAGAGTCGACTCGGAGCTGGCACTAGAAAATGTCGACTCCAAAAAGTTTTTATTTATTTATGTGTTTATTTATTTATCATGTGGTTCATGCTTCTTCTAAAGGTATGTATAGTTATGGTTACACTCATTATACACATTAAAGATGTTTTCAACTCAAAGATTATCTACAAATGGGAAATGTAATTAGTCACTCCCTTACCCAGTTAGTGCCAGTTTAGCTCACCTGCAGAGAAGCTGCCCCTCTCTCAACAGTTGCTGTTGTTGGCAGATTAGCATCCAAGCATAAGTCACATTGTGATTATAGACTGTCAATCTTCCTGATTGCAGGAAGACCTCTATGTTATTGTCCAACTGCGTGTGAAATTATGTGGCATTTTATGTGTATATATAAAGAGCATGGATGGATGGGTGTAGTTTACTGACAGACACACACACTAACAACGGAGAGGATAAAAAGTACCCATAAGGCTTTGTGAATTGAGCAGACAGCTCAAGATAGAAAAGGTCACATTCTAATCAAACCAAGAGAATGCTGTTTATTTTCTTACGGCAAAGTAGAGAGGCGTGGGTGTGGTTGAATGGGTTCCAGGGACAGAGATGGCAAACATTCTCAAGAAAATACCAAAAAGCTCCAGGTACAGTTGCGTTGTACTGTCATGCATTTACAATTTACAAGCCGAACCAAAGTCAAACAAGCTCAGTCCAAAGTGAAGCAACAACATTAACAACACACATACTGGAACATAAAACCAAGAAGAAATGGGGCGTCTTAGAAAGATTGGTATTGCATACTAGCTGATAAATGAGATGGAAGAAATAATTCCAACACTGCAGATAGAAAAGAACCGTATTAAAAGATATGCTCAGAGAATCTCAGTCAGTTCTGTAACTGCAGTAGGGTTTGAAGGCCAGCCTTAAAGCCCTGCAGGAAATATAGCCAGAATGGCTTCCCAGTCACACTGTTGAACCTTAATTAACACAGTTGAAGCACAGTCTCTAGCTGTGTTAAAGGCTTTACACCTGTGCCAAACAATCAATCTTTTGACCCACTGGCATTGTGTTTCTGCTGCTGATTAGGATTCTGTTAAACAAGAATGCCACGCAATTTATTGCTGCCAGACATCTTGGAACCTGGAACAAAGAAATGATGTTATAGAATTATAATAATAAAGCAGCTAGAACAATATCGAGGATTGAAGACAATATCTAGTCTTATATCACAATATGATATTGATTTATTGCCCAGCCTTACATCTTATGATATAACTCATACTGTCATCAGTTTAGTAGTTGCAAGCCTAAACGATAGCAATTGTAGGTAACACAATTTCAGACATGAGCAGTCTCCAACATATTATCAGCCGTTTGTATTCTCTCAATTAATTTTTCATCGTCATTGAACAAAAGGTAAATGTAACACTTCAACGTTGTCCACCTGAGACGGTTGTGTCTGTGACAGACTCGGTGTGTCTGTGAGTTCTAGCAGGAGGTCATGTGATTAGCCTTTGACAGCTCTGTAGAAAACAGATCCATTCCCGTCTCTCAAAGTTAATGATTGCACGTTTCTGACATGTTATTATAAGTCTTTTACAGAATAAATAACTATAATTGTCGTATCCGTTTCAGCACTTTTTTGTCGATGTATAATAAAGGCACTGGAATGTTATTGGGCTGGCCCAGTGTCATTTAAGAATAAATAGTCGGTGGGCTGTTCTACCTATTTTATGGGCAGATAATGGGAAAGACGAAAACATTAAATAAAAAGAGGACAGTGGTGTTGGCCCAAAGGGCACGTCCGCCCACCGGGGAAATGCTCGGCCTGCCAGATGGCCAATCCATCTATATGGATATATTCAATCTCCTCCATTTATGTAGGAGGCTCTAAAAGCTAGGAATAATACTGAATGTAGTTTGACTGTTATTTCTCAGTGTCCATTATGAAATTAATACACACTCGAAGGAATATGAGCAGCCAACTGATCCCTAACTATTGGAGGACAGCGTATTGATTAAACATTGCCTTTGTCCAGTTTATTTCTTAGCTGGGTGTCTGAATGAAACGATTGAAAATAGAACATTATGCTCGAAAAGCGATGTGTGAGATGCTTGGGATCAATAATAAGACATCGATGTGCTCATGCTCTTCACGCCTGCTTTACACACCTGCTATTGTGGCGGCTGTGGCTCAGAGGTAGAGCGAGTTGTCCTCCAATCGGGAGATCGGTGATTCGATTCCCGGATCCTCCAGTCCGCATGCCAAGGTGTTCTTGGGTTGGATTAGATTAGATGCTGATGGGCAGGCAGCTCCTCTGCCATCACTGTATAAATGTATGGAATGTTGAATGGTTGAAAAGCACTGTATAAATGCAGGTCTATTTCATTTATGTTGCAAAGGCTAGTGTGTTAAGTTTGATGGCAAATATAAAGAGAAAACAAGGACTCTAACTTTTGTGCACAAATGGGATAATTCGACCATCGTGTAAAACTGGTAACAATTGTCTACACTTTTCCACATAATGTATGATATAGCACAGTAAAACACTTAATAGCTGATAAGGAAAAACCCACATTGTCTTACTCATTCTTTGATCAAATTAAGAATAGCCTTGATTCCAACCATGTAATATGACCGTCTATGATCCGCAGGAATGAATGAACAGTACAGCCATGTTGCATTTTTTTTCTTGATATTGAATTTGTTCTATCACGATATCTTCCCAGAGGCTCTCTCTGTCCTTTCATCCCTCCATCCTTCCTGTTCTCACAGATCCTCTCACAGGGTCTTGCTGGCAATGGTTGTCTAATTTATTTCATTTTTAACTGGTTTATTTCTTAACCTTAGGGCTAACGCCTGAAAACACAGCAAAGTCAATTAATATCACAAAAATATCCTCACTCTGAAGGTCTAAAACCAAACTATCTGAAGCTGCTTCTAATGAGCTAAAAGCACAAACATACACACACACACACACACACACACACACACACACACACACACACACACACACACACACACACACAATACAACATCCCTGTCCATCTCTGTAGCAATTAATTAAAGGCCACTTTCTTCTCTTTGAGAGGGCTTGTTGGCACAGTGGCCTGTTGTCTTGCACTCTGACTATCTTTATTATCCAATCAGTGCTGGTGTCTGTCCAGGACCCTTATCCTCCTCTTTTAGACATGGCTGCAGTTTCCAGGAAGGGAGAGGTGTTTCACACTTAACCTTTCTTCTAATTAAATTTCTAAGCTCGAGCTGCAATGTTATTTTCTGCCAGAAGCCTGGTTGGAAGTGTCCCTGCAAACTGAAAAGGGGAAGATTGGCTCGGTGCTTGAAGTCATTCTCCACATACGTCCATTATCCTAACCCTTACCAAGTTGGTTTGTTGCGTAAACTGAAGGAGATTTGTGGCAGAAAAGCCCTGAAGGTGAACTTCTCCCATGTGCTACTGCTTTAAATCTCAATTTAATGCCTGCACTGCCTGTTTCAGTCCCCGCTCCTGTATTTGACATTGTCTACATAAAACCACGGTGAACATGATGAAAGCTTCAAATTCAGACCACTGCTGTGAAAAAAAAAAATCCAATATATAAAAAGTGCATGATTGGCAGATTCAATCACAACACAATGAACCGGGTCTGCTGTGAGATGCTTAATGTCAGGGAAAATACATAATCATGCAGAAAGCAACTGAGGGACAGCAATAAGGCAGAGAAATAATGTGAAATAAATAATTGAGCTGCGGTTTTGTGGAGCTGAACAGAAAACTTGTAAAGTGCACTTCATGCATTTTTCTTTTCTGCTGTCATTTCTTGCCGTGTTACCATGTAGTATAACTCTAACTGAAATGCACTTCACTCCCTACCCCTTTCTTTTTACGTGACTTGTAACCATGATCGTTATGTTGCACCTTCCAGGTAAAAGCTCCCGGTCTGCTGTCAGGTGAAGTTATTCTGATGATCCTTCGAACCGCCACAAAGGCTTCAACAGCAATCAAATTTAATGGGATTTTTCGCAGATAGTAAATCACAGATGTAATTACCCTTACCACTGCAGTTAATTGACCATGAGTAATTAGTTAAAATTTGCATGAATCTCCATTCGCTCCCCCTATATTTATGGGCCTGCAACTCCCCAAAATATGTCATGCATTACACCAAACACACGTCCTTCAGCTGAAACACTTATATGAGCCAGTACAAAAACTAGCAATGGAGACTATGAACTAATGTTTACAATGTGTACTAAAATAACAAGTCAAGTGAGAAGAAGGGTCATTTTCTCCTAGACTTCCATGCAAAATGTATTATTTCTGCAATAATTTGTCCTCTGATGGGCAATAGAGAGAATGCAAGTTTAAGAGTACATACACTCTCTCATATCTTCTCACCTCTCTTATCATTTCCACACAATAAACATGGTGGTTTGAAGTGACAGCATGTCCGACAGATGAAACTGAGGCCAAATTAATAAACCAAAACATTAGGAAAAGGGGTTTTCTTCTTTCTTCATCTTTCTTGTGTAAAGTTTGGATTCCCTACAACCTACACAGTGTTCCTTCCCAATAGATTGGTTTGTTTGTACGTGTCATCTTAAATAACTTTAATGTTAGTTGTGAATCAAATTTTTTCCTAACATTTTGTCCACCTATAATCTGCAACTGTGATCTATTTTTTATTTTTATTATTAGAGGCAATGTGTGAAACATAATACCTACAGTGACCAGAAATGGAAACTCTATAGCTCCAGTGATGCAAAACAGCTTTTTTAACCAGTTTAAGATTCACAGATTCAGAAAAGTTGGAAAGAAGGACATTACGTGATTATTCTGACACGATCAGGAAAAACAGATTCCATGTCTCTGGCAAATTTAATTGTGTGATTAACAGTAATAACCCGCCATGTAAACAGCAGTGTAGTGTGTGATCAGGTTCACATCAGCCGGCAGCTGTGGCTCGAAAACAAGCAATTAGGCAGCTAATGGAGAGTCGGCTACTCTCTTCCTATGAAGTTTGCAGCCGCGTGCCAATGACTCGAGCACAGTGGCGTTCACTACTAAGTAACAGAAGTAACATTAGTCCATTAAATCAGTGAACATGTCACCCAGCCACAATTTGCACCACTGCCCTAACATCATGTCGTGCCCTGGCTTCCTCTATTGTAAGATGATGGTCCATCTTCCACTGTTGTAGCTTACACTCATTCAGGTTTTGTGCATTGCAACAGCTACATCTCTATTCAGTCCCCCGCTTGTCTCTGTTTTACTAACACCGTCTCCTTCTGCACACTTCAGCACCTGGAAGTGGGTTTGTGCTGTTAGCCTAGTGTGAAATGACATAATGTTCGGAGTCAATGAGCTGCTTTGATCTCTGTCACCTTGACTGCCAGCCAGCTGTGCCTCGATGCCACAGCGATAACATCATCATGAAGATTGATGCGGTGGTAGATGGCGTTGATGTTCCATAAGAAAACGTCATTATTCTTATTCTATCGCTTTAGATTGTTTATCTTTTGTTGTCCTTTATGCAGCACACGGCACAAGTCCAAGATAAAGATTACAACTGTACCTTGTTTTGCTATATTACAAACAGTACATCACAAACCACCGATAGTGGAAACAGACACAGCATGAAAGAGGTAGATAATGGCTCCCCAACTCCATGCAGTATCAAGCATGTTCATCGGTTGTAGGGTTTTACTTAATCAAGTGAAATATGATTATAGTGTAATAGAAGGCTCCAGTCCATAATTATATATTTTGATGATAAAACAACACTTTTATTTGCATTTGGATTGTGGGGCTGTACCTTTAAACCGACATTATTAGGCGTTATTGTTTTGGGATTGGCCCTGCTATGGACTGCCGACCTGTCCAGGGTGTAACCCGCCTTCGCCCAATGACAGCTGGCTCCAGACCCCCCGAGACCCTGGATACAGGATAAGCGGTAGAGATGGATGGATGGATGGATGGATGTTTTGGGATTATTTCTGCCCCCCTAGTGGTCAAAAATACCCAGTGCACCCACATTTTTTTCCCCCTCCAACATCCTGAGAGAAAGGGTACCCTGCTTACATTTTAGTTCAATTTAATTTCCTGACACACAGTTTCACATCAGAGAAGCTCATTGGTTATGTGTCTATATGAAGCATAGTCCCACCATGGTGGTTGTTATTGTTAGTGTTGCCCCCATTGTTGTTTTTTTCTGTGTGAACCCCAGAAATCATGGTATGATTCGAGCATCTGGTGCTCATGGGAAATGTAGCATATGCTCTGAGCTCCAGTCCACCTCTGTGTGTGGATCTGATGGCTGCACCTACCGTACTCTTCAAAGGGGTTCAAAAGTCCTTTTTTTTCTTCCTGTCAGTCTGAGGGCGCCCTTAAACTCGTTTTCTTTTGTCTAGTTACTTTTTATCTCACTTTCGGTATCGCTCTCCAAGTGTGTTATCCCCTGAACATTTTGTCAGAAATGCTATTTAAAAATGAATATGTTTATTTTCTAACATAAAAGACACTGGGAAAAGACACTTGATCTTTTATTAAACCGTCTTCCTTTTCATTCTCTGGTCTCCCTTCTGTGCTGTTCCCTGCACCGGAAAGGGTGTCCTCCTTCTTTACACACACAAACAGCTGAGGCCATAAAACACCATACATAGATACATACATATTCCTGTTGTTACATCAAATAAGTCATTCATTAATACAGAGCTAACCCACAGTGAAAGTTTCAGATGTTTTGATTCAGTATGCTTTATTAAATGTATAAAGGATATTATTGATTAATTGTGATTTTTTTGTAAAAGAAAAATGACAAGATACAATTAATAAAATCAAGAATATTGCAGAACATAATGAACCGTTAACCCGGAGGAGTTAAGTTATTTACATTAGACCCTCCGTGTGTGTGTGTGTGTGTGTGTGTGTGTGTGTGTGTGTGTGTGTGTGTGTGTGTGTGTGTGTGTGTGTGTGTGTGTGTGTGTGTGTGTGACAAAGCTGCTGAGTGATGCAGAAATTATGTAACCATGAATATGGATGTGTCCTTCAGAGATGACACAAGCCTTCTCTCTTTTTCAGCATCCCTTCCCTGTTATGATATGAATGCAATTACTCCCAGTTTGTATGTATGTATATGTATGTATAATTGATCTGACTTTACTGTGACAGCATGTCTGAAACATACTTATGGAGGCTGCATAGCTTTTTGCCTCTGCAGATAAGTCACTTGAAATTCTAAATTAGTAGAGTTTAAAAAGACAACTTAATTTGTCTGGTAAATGGTTGTTTTTGTATAATGTGCTTGTGTAACCTTCTAGTTCAAGTTATTGTTCACTGTTATTCTTAGTAGGACATGTTTTTTTCTGTATTTCACCTTGAGTGGCTGACTAAGCTTCGAAAATAGTTTTATTGATTAAAAAAGAAATCCTTGGTGGGCTCATTCTTGGGTCGTTTCTAATTTATTTATTCAGCATTTTGGTATGGGGTTGTTACAACCATGGCTTGTTTAGGTTGTTTCTTTTTTTTTGGTGTTAGGTTGCAGTTAGTTCAACCTCCAGTGAATGGATGGATCACCACCGTGTCCTGAAAAATGTCCAAACCCAATATATGATTGTGTGTCTGTGTGTGTGACTGAGTAAGACACATATGGCTATTATGTTCCCCTTGCTTTGTTTGCTGCCATCCCCTTGATCTTAGTTAACAGCATGAAAGTCAGAGGAGGGAGGGAGTGAGGGAGATGGAGGGAAGAAAGAAGAAAGGAACGGCAGTAGGCTAATTCCCATCCATGAACCTGTTGTGGCTCAGATCAATAGCGTGTGTTTGATGAGAAACACAGCCTTCCTGCCTGACTGTTTACCACAGCTTCCTCCCAGGTGCCTTCACACACACCCTCCCTGCTCAGTCCACATACAGAATGGCCTTCCCCTTGTTCTCAATGTCTGCTCCACTTTCTACCCCTCCCATCATCTTCTTTCATTTATTTGGTCGCAAGAAAATCCCGGTAAAACCGTGAATGTTGGACTCTAGGTGGACAGTAGGAGAGCAGTCGGCAGCTCTGCAGGCTGCTAGTGGTGGGGAGTGACAAAAGGAGCATTTGGTCCCAAGTAACAACTTAATTCTTCAGCCGCACAATACTATGAGTTTAAACGTATCTTTTCAACTCAACTTTTTGTTAACGTGGCATGAAAGCATGGTGGAGCTCGCTATCTAACAAGCCAGCTGCTTAATGAGTAATATTTCAAATTTCGCTTCACCCACACTCTCGTCACAGCACAGGAAAGCATATCACACGCAATGATGCAACTGGAGTCATATGAGGATCCAACTGCACGCCCAAAAATCAAACCACGTTTCCACCAGGACTTTTGTTTTCAAGAATCTAATCCAGGATGTTGTAAAGAACAGAATCAATGCACATGGTTGATCAAACACCCAACACTTCTCTCTGCACTCCCGCTTGTTTATATCTCACTTTCCCTATTTTCCTCTCCCTCTCTCTCTATGGCTCTATCCATCTCCATGTCATCGCCCCCTCTCCTTTTCTCTGCTCCATTCTCATATTTGATGGTGACACTTCTGCATAAAGGGCGGATGGATGACCTACACATCTTGACTGCGGAGATGGATTACTCTCCTCGCCATTTCTCTCTCGTCCAGTTTTATGAAGGCTCTTTCACATCCAGTGTTTGTCTCTGCTTTACTGTCGTATGGCAAAGCCGCCAGGGCTACCCATGCCTTTACCGAGGAAGAACCTGTTCAAACTGTTTCAGCCTTTGTAATATGTAATACCTGTCCAACTTGTTTATGTAATCAAGCAAAAGAAAATAAAGTTACAACGGCATTTATTGTAAGTGTACATATTGATTCTCCACCACTGGACTGTCATGAATCAAGGCCTTCCCAGATAAAAATAAACCCATCTGTGGTACAAACTCAACTTTGAATGTCTCCAGGAATGTATTAGGTTTATTTTTTGTTTACCAGAGCCTGCAAGTTGATTTTTCAGCTTGGTCACTCGTCAATTCTTAAGAAAACACATTCAAGGAAGGTTCAAAAATCAGATATATCAGGCTCTGTTGTCTTTTGAGCATTTCCACTAAACGCTGTATATTGTTGTGTTATCTCCCAGCCACTTTGTTTCTTTAATCTGTTACTAATGTAATATATTCATGGATACATGTACAGATCTCTATTTTTGGTCTATGATTTCAGTGCAGCATCAACCAGAGTCTAGTCCCCTCGGGCCCACTTGGCCCAGTGTCTCATTGGAGACGACTTGAGCAGGGTGAATGCTTCCCCTCGCAGGGCCGTCTATTGAAGGTCTCTTTTCAACACTAAGCCCCCTTGTGCTCTGAATGTACAAGTGCTCACCATGTTTTCCCTGTGGAATCACTTTGATGTCACTTGTGTGTCTGACTCTGACATCCTTAAGCTGGCCTGACACTGCCGTGCCACTGAAAGAAACCGTTAACGGGACATCTTGTCTCTGTATATCTTGTCCCTTTTGTATGCACGCCTCCCAGAGTGTAAATGTTTTTCTGCTCCGTCTTACTGACTCACTGCAAGGCAAAAGGGGGCTTCCATCACAGGCAGCAGTGCCGTCCCTGTCCGAAACAATTTGGGTCACACCGAGTGAAACAAGAGAGAGCTCCTTCGAGACGCGTGGCGGGCCACAGTGCAAAGTGCAAAGAGAGTGGGGAGAGGGGGAAGTCAGAGCAGCGGGAGAATCGGAGGACTAGAGTGAGTCAAAGTGGAACCAAGAACGTTTTTGTCCAAACACCAATGAGTGTCAAAGGGAGAAACACTGAAGTTAACAAGACATGTACCTCTGTTTCTGTGTCGGGAGACTTTAAGGGTGAAACAAATTTCATTCTGAATAGAAAATTGAAAAATTCAAAGTCAAAAGCAGGATCAGCGGTTCTCACAGTGTTTTTATTTTTTTTGCCACCCTCTGCCCATCTACCAAAGGGTAACGGTAAATAATGAACTCATCATTGATAGAAAAACTACAGTTTGTTGGCTGCAAAAGATTTAGAGACTGTGGCAACCAATGGAGCTTTGGGGGATTTCAGCTATGGACGTGTATCTCCACTTAAAATCGACTGTGTGTCTACAACACTTTGTACGGTGCATTCAGGTGTAAAGTACCGTCTAGTGGGTCTTCTTTTTGCCAGGTTATTTCCACTTGATTGGTGAATTAAGTTATTGTTATTATATATTAAATATATTATTTAAATTTGACCATACAAAAAAAGAAGCATTTGAAAATATGAATACTTTCAACTTGAATCAGGTTTTGAGAAAAATGAAAAATTGTATTCATTCTGATTGTTCTTATCAGATCCTCATCTTGTTGAATCATAATTATGATTCTTACTCACTCATACATTTGTTAGAATAATTACTACTATATGAAAATCACTCATCAAAAAATTAACAGTACACTATTATTGAAAGAAAAACATCTATGTATTTATTTACTATAATATTCCTAATATGATGATACTGCTGTGAATTGTAACTCAGTGGGACAGACAAGTGTTGGAAGCCCACTCGGTCACGCATGTTTTCTCAAACTAGGCTGTAAATATTATTGTGTTGCACACACACACACACACACACACACACACACTCACACACACACACACACACATGTCACATCTCTCTTCCCAGAGTGACTCCTGTGTTTTCTTCACAAGCTGCCATCTCTGTTTATCAATTAGTGCTGCCAATCAAAGGAGAGACGTTCACACACACACACACACACACACACACACACACACACACACACACACACACACACACACCAAATATGCAGGTCAGATATAATTATCAGATTGCGTTCCTATGGTAACAGTCAAGACTTTGCAACAGATTGCGTGTTTTCTGTGTTGCATAGAAAGGAGTTTATATGAGAAACAGAAAAGAAAAGAACGCTTTGAGTCTACCGTGAGTACATCTACTCTGTGTGTGGGTACAAGTGTGACTGTAGTGCTTTGTACCAGTTTCTCCCACCTGGTTCTTTCTTAATACATGTGTTTTTGCTGCTAGCCATACATGTACTTTGGTTCTCCACAATGTCGGGATGTGTATCTAACATGGAATCTGCGTGTGTGCTGGTGAGCTGGGAGTTTGAAAGGAGGGAGACCATGGGCTGAAATTACATAAGGCTACCATCTAGGTTGCAGTCACATTAATTACCTTAAATAAAAATACATCCACCCACTGGGGAATCTCTTGAGTGTATGCTTGTTTAGAGTTCGGGCCTGTTCGGGCCTTATGCATATTAAATCTTTTACTAATAGAAAAGCTTCCTAACTCTAGGGTAAACCAAGCAGCAGGTATACTTTATATTACAATGCAATTGTATACTAAATAGCCCAGAGGCATTATAATATTGGTTTTCAGCTTGTTATTTGTGGTGCTTTTATGTTAGATTGTAGTTTATTTTTAGGTGTTTTTGGTTATATTCTTACACCCTTTTTTGTTTTTTGTTTTTTACCATTGAACTCAAACCTCCATATGTTTCCCCCACCGAGATGATGATGGGTTATACATGGGCTGAAAAAGGAAAGATTAGGACAGCACTCCAATTTTAATTTTTAATAGACAGTCTTCTTCAGCACATTCTGGCAAAACCTTTGCAGGCACAAGGTCTCATAATGTAGGGTACTAAAACATGAATTACCTGAAAACCAGGGGAGCTACTGAGGACGACGATGACCTGTTAAGGGAGGATGAAACTGGATATGTTTGGTAGCTCTGCCCTCTCGACTCTGTCGTCTCTTTCAGCTCACTGACTGTCAGATCCTCCGGTCCAGTGAGGCCAGACATATTAGCTTTACTGTACATGTCATACATATTGCATGTTTCCTCCAGGGAGGCCAGTTTCTAGTTTCATGTTTTTTGTCTCTACATCAGCCATTCACTCTCTTCTCTGTTTCTCCACTGGGCTCCTTTTAGGGTTCTACATCACAATCTCACGCTCTGATTTTAAAGTATTTGGGATCTTGAATGATGGCGAAAATCCAAGAAACATAAATATTTAACATTTTTCTCTGACATTGGAATTGCTCAAGTAGTACTTACTATACATGATTAACTTGGAGATATTTTTGCAGCTTCAATCCTTCGCTGCGATCACAGTGATATGGCCTTCTTCTTTTTCTCCAAAGCTCAGAGTGGATGTCCCAAAAGAAATCTAAAAAAAAAAAAAATACTGACCTTCATTAGAATATAAATCCAACGAAAGACTACTTTTCCTCCAATTCATTCTCTGTCTAATAACTTCATGAATTCTATCTTCATAAACTCTAAAGAGTATCTGTCGGCTTTGTAAGCAACTAATTGGCGCTCTCCTCTTTCAGTCTCCACGGATGCAGCTATGCCTCTCGCTTGTCTTGGGTTAAGTTTAGGGTCATATTGTGTAAGGGTGCCCAGTGATTTTATGCGTGAAGTTGCTGCATAAATACACGTTAGACACCACATTGGCATCACCGCTGCAGCTTAATGCGTTTGTTTTTTAGTGTTGTGTCGTGTCCAACAGCAATTTTTAGCCTAATTATCAAGATTTTGTTTAACTGGAAACTCATTGAAATCAGCATCTACAGATTTGTCTGCTTTCACCGATCTGTGTATGCATTTACAGTTTTGTCTACACATCTCAGTACACTTGCAGATCTGAATGCAAACTGAGGTACAGTTACACAATGCTCCACACAACTGTGCATATACTTTGGCTACAATAACAATCCTATTGCTGTTGCCCCTCTCAGGCTGTTGTTACTGAGCTACCATATCCTGCCTGTCTTTTGTCTTACCCTTTGGCCATGAGATGCAGCTGCCCGGGGCTGTAAACACACAATGATACACATTTTACAGGACTGTCTTTTGCAAAAACAATAGAAATGACCACATTCCCAAATGATTTTTCTTCCAGTAATGTGTGAAGTTTTAAGGAAATTGTGATATTATGAGCTGAAAAGTTTTTCCACCATGTTTGTCTGAATAAACATGAAGACACTGCCTGTTCAGTGACGGCCATCTACATGTGCCAGCAGCAGACACACATACTGTACAACTTGCACTTTTGCATGCACCAGAGCTGCACATATGTTGCAGTCATTGATTTGAGCACATTCCTGCAGAAAACAGCTGTAGTTTGAAAACCATTTTGATAGTACAACTCACACAATTATACATTTATACGAGGGTGAGTGTGTAATGCATGTAAGAGAGAGGGTTTTTTTTATTTACAAATATGTTCACTGTGTGCATGTCATCTAAATGCCATTGACTTGATCATTCCCATCATCATCCCATAAGTTCACCTTTGTCCCTTTCTGTAGTCAATTTGATTAATGCAGCTCAGAGAAAATCAATTTCTCTCCATCGTTCTCCCCTGTTTCATGCCCTCTTCCCATCTTCCTTTCTCTATCAGTCTCTCTCTGAAGTTGTCATGGCAGTGACTCCGATATAATGATTTCAGACTGGTCTAAAGCTGCATGAGTGATGGCAGAGATTGCTGCATGTACTGATCGAAATGTTATGAAAACTTGATTTTCCCGGGGAGTGACAACAGCGTGACAACAAGACATGAGCATCCCCCACCCAGAGACACCACATGAATGCTATGGATTCATCTGAAAACACTACCAGATTGTTTTTTTACAATGTCGCTTACATCTTCCTCTTTATTCCTTTTTGTTAATTGTGCTTAGAGCCAAATTAACGTAGCAATCAGTGTTTGTGTGTGTGGCAGGCGTTGATGAACAGATGTTCCAGAACAGGTGCATTTGGTACATTTCTGCACTAAAAATATCTATTTTTTTCTGCATGCACAAATGTGTACATTCATTCTGTCTCTCTAATATAGATTGCTGGCCAAGAGACTATACCATCAGGACCTGGGAAAGATGTGATGTTGATGGGAGCATCTGGCAATCTCTCCTTGAGAAGTGATGGGTGGCATCCAGGCTTTATCAACTGGGTCTGCTAACTGCAACACAGCACTGCCCTCCAGGCGAATATTGACAGGTAGCACATTGTTTGCCCAAATCATCCTACTTATATTTTCATATTTACTTGTCTAACTTACAGTAGCAGAAAATAGGTCAATAAATAGTTTTAAAATTAAACTTAAACTGCAAAATACATTGTACTCTCGGGGCGTGAAAGACAATTGGATCATGCTTTGGGTCATTGAGTTGTGTGGGCAGGCCTGCTGGTCCATATTACCTTTGGGTTTAACCCCTTTTTAATGCATCATTACGATTGACTGTGTGTCTTGGCCCCTAAATTGAGGTTATTGGTATTAATCCACTGCGCTGATAGACTCCTAATAGCCTACATTGTGTGGACATGAAGCGTGTCTCACCCTGTGCTTCAAAAGACCTCATTTATATTTATGACAACCTCAACTCTCCATTCCTGATTAATCCACTTAATATTAGGACGCAGATCCGTAAATCTCCCCCTGCCTCTGTTGAGAGCAGTAATGGAGCCAGGGATGTGACGAGAATGTCAGCCCTGAGATTTGCACACACACACACACACACGCACACAAAAAACGACTTGCTCCTAAACAACCCTGCTGCTGCAATCCCATAAGTTTGCACTCGTCCCAGAACCGAAAAACCCACAATGGTGCAGCAGATGGCTGGCAGACATCAACAGTTGTACATTCTCATACCCCGCAGCACGTCCTAAGAAGATTGCTTTAAGTCATAAGCAAGCTATTGAAGTGCTGACGATCATGATCCTCTTTTTCACTGGGGAGGACAACGATAGAGAGCCTGAAAGACAAACACATACTGAGTCACAGATTAGCTAGTCAGCAGAGAATATGTGCTGCTTAATTCCCTCTGGGGAGTGTGAAGTTTTCCTCGTCCGTGCCAAGAGCTGCTCTGCACACACTAAAGGGCAAATTACGCTTTTTTTTTTAAAGAAGGGGAAGCATCAAAGCTTGTCAGTGACAGCAGGGGTATAAATGTCAGTGAGGCAGGTTTTACAGAGCTTTGATTTGCTTAATGTCTATTTAGTCATTCGTTTCTGACTAACTTTTATAGGATGTTGGCCCACTCTTATATGTAGCCAAGGCGTTTTCCACATCTTGTATGTCAATGTGTTTATGCACCTCTGATTATGTAACTGCCCCCTTTTCTTCAAGTGTCTTATAGGATGCCTTTTTACCACCTTCGCAGTTCTTAGTGATGACAAACAAGACTTTGTCCTTGAATACCCCTGAGAGTCCCACCTCCATCCGACCCTCTCTCCCCTGACACAGATGGCCACAGATGGGGTAATAGAGCTCTGTGAACCTGGTGGCATCTGTTTGGGGTCCAGCTGTCCATCAGTCTCACACATTAAAACATATGTACACAACACAGAGCACCTCCTCCTTATGGCCTGGTCACTATGGAAATACAGATTATGCGTCACACTTCTAAGATCATGATCTGCATATAGGGTGTGGAAGGGAAAGGGCAGCCATGTTGGCTACACTCTTATGGGACACTGTTGGTAGCTATGTGAGTAAGTAGGTCCGACAATTTCATTTGAAGGTTAAAGTTTTGTGCAAATCACGTCAAAACGTTCAGGGTTATTGTTCATATTTTTCATTGTACACCTATACATTTAAAATACAATATTGTTTATTCTGGTCAAGGGTATAAAAACTGACCGTAGGTGCATAGGTGCATTTAATAAAATGAGGAATAGCAACCCTGGCCGGAACAGCTCCCACAGCACAGCGAGCGCCATCCATTTCCAAGCGACAGATCATTACAGCTCTGATGGTCGACAGATGGTGACGAGTCGGCGCTGATAGCGGCGCTGGACAATTCTGGAGGCAGTCAGTTGCACAAACTGCTATATCACTTTTTCTCTAATGATGTAGCTATCTTGTGAGTGCCAGATCCAGACAGAAGCTCCACCCACCTCCTCCCACCTCCCCAGTACACCAGAGATGGCTAATACCACAGAGATAATGGGCTTGTTTCTTCATGCTCAGACAGATGTTTGTTCTGATAGAAACAATCACAATTCACAAAAGACACTGACTAATATCCAGCATATGGCAACCTAATAAAGTCTATCAGACTGCATTACACAATTAGTACAACAAATGCACAACAAGACCTGACTTATGAGTGTCCCAATGAGCAATGCAAAAACGGATCTCCAGGGATATGATGCTTTTTCATTGACTAATAAAAACAATCAGATACCTAGGAAGCCATTCATTCATCAGTTAATCAATGCTGCCATCTAGTGGTATACATGTATATAGACTATATTTTTCTTCCACTGCTCCATGTAGGTAAAATGAAGATTGCTTCTGTGTAGAGGAGGGGAACACATCAGAATATATATGTGTGTTACATTGATCGATACATCATTACGTTTATTTTTTGTGATTTTCTTAGTTCAAGGTGTGTACTGTTTTTTTTTTTATCAACATTTCTAGCCTATCTTGTTGCTCCTGTAAAAGTACCAAATGTCATCAAAGACAAAATATTAGAGTTAAAACGACAAACGGATATATTTCACTAAATATGACCTGCCATATCTACAGAAAGCTGAGCAGTACTTGCTGCCTGTGTTGCAGAGCAATCTATAACCCTCTATAAGAACCTCACTATATTACACCATACTTGCACTGCAATTCCAAGCTCACCCAGCATCTCAACGAGTACTTTGCATCTGCATTATCAACCTCGGCAACAGAAGTTAATGGAGTTACTGAGTGGCCTGGCTTGAAACACGCTGCTAGATTTAGTTTAGCTTTTAAGTCCTCTATAACACCAGTCACACAACAACTGATTCGTGCCTACTGGCAAACATGTTTTTAAAGTGGCCAGCAGATGTCACTCTTCACACTAAAGAACGTGCTCACATAATGCAACACAGTCTCATGGCAGTTCAACCAGGACATTGCATTTCGTGACTGTTTAATGAACTGCTGTGAGACTGGGTTGCATTATGGGTAGGCGGATGCCAATCTGGACCAAGAAGTCCGAAGCATTTGTTAACACGTTTGTTAACATCCACAAGATTTACATAATGGAGGGAAAGAAACCCAACACACGTTATTGGAAATTAAACAATAGACTGTTAAGGGACGGACAATTTGTGGATTCTGCTAAACTGATTATTAATGAAAATTTGAGGTCTATAAATCTTATTAAAAATGATGCCAAATTATATTTGCTCAAAGATGGAAATTGTGCCTCAATAGATGAATGCCAATCCGGTGTTATGCATAGAAGGCACATATTCTCCTAATCTTAGATTTAATCGATCATCATAAATTTATTGATGGCAATAGCTATATTTGTGGATTATTACAAGGCATCAGACACTATAGAGCACCGTTTTTTTTCAATACTTGTTGATTTGGTTAGATATAGAATATGTATTTTGATGTTGACTGGCCAATTAATAATGTATCTATATTTAGAAGCAGAGATATTATATCTTTATGTTTCCCTGTTTGCTTGGTTTTTTTTTTTGTACACCATGTTTTGTTTTAAGATAATTGTGTGACTTGAAACATAATACGTTAAATAATTGGGAACAAATACGGCATTAGCTGAAAGTACAAACTCTAATGGAAGCAACACTTACAAATAATGCATGTGCCAGTTTTCTGCAACCTGTTAATTCAACTCAAGCCTTTTCGTCACATCACACAAAATACAAATCCCATGATGCACAATTTCTGACGCCCACTCAGGTTCGATGACGTTATTTTAGCGTCTGTCCAATCGTTGTTTCGGTTTTTATGATTGACATAAAGCCGAGAGCTGTCATTGGTTTCTATGTGGTTTCCAGGAAATGAACGCCACGATTCAAACCACCTCCCACATGTGAGCCCCGCCGTTAGCACCACGCGCAGCGTGTGGAGCGGAGAGAAACCGGTCGGGAAGGCAACGTCACTCCTCGGACCACCGTCTCGACGTAGCGCAGCTGACAGATAGCGGAGCGGAGCGGCGTTGTCCGAGGCAGGTACCGTACCGGCTCCACTTATGCCGATATATACACAACGTCTGAAAAGCTGACAGTTGATTTACAGCAGAACGGGGGAAATTGGGTCGTGTTAGATAAGAACAGGGTGGACGCTAGGGCCTGGCAGAAGTAGGCCTGATAATCTCCACGCACTGTACTGAGAGAGACAGCCCGGTAGAGTCATTCTCGCACGGTCAGGCCGGCTGCCAGTACTGGTCAGGTGCCCTTAACGGACACCGCCCCACTAGGTCGGAGAGGTACCTAGTCCAGCTGGTTAGGACAAATATTTTGCCAGCCTAATAAGACTGTAAATATCGGCCAGCCTCTTGACTTGTCGGTTTACCGCATATGTTTTCTATTCTTTTCAGGTGCTGAAGCGATTACAGCAGAAAGATGGCGGACGACCCCAGCGCGGCGGACAGGAACGTGGAAATATGGAAAATCAAGAAGCTCATCAAAAGTTTGGAAGCTGCCCGTGGGTAAGGGATCCATTTCAGCAGTGAGCCGATGAAGTGGCGAGGCCACCTGTACAAGGTGATGGTGTGAATGTAGACCGCCGCAACAGCTGGATATCTCACAAGTGGGCCGAATTTGGGAGTGGTTAGCTTAGCATAGCTAACTTAGCTTAACATAGCTTTTGCGGCTAGCTTGCTAACTGCTAAACCCTAACTGTTGTCGCATTTAGCCGGTCTGGAGGTCGGAAACAGTGTGTTAATATGAAAGGATACATGTTTCGATTCGTCTGTGCCATGGAATTGATGTCTGTAGAATATTGCCTCGGGTCCCACAAATTGCAAACGCTTGTGACGGTAAAGCTGGCTGTGTTGCTAACAAACCCGCTAATAGACGTCATCTGTGGAAAGGCCGCCATGGGTATCTTTAACAAGAAAGCACGTTGATGAGAGAGGAAGGCCGGCTCGCTAACAGTTGGACTTCCACATGCTCCGGCTCCTTCACAACTTCTAATTACGATTTCCTGGCTTTTTTTGCATGTTGATTATAGGACCGCTTATTTTCCCCAGTAGTAGAAAACGTTTTACCTCATGGCTCAGGGTTACACTAAAGCTGTACTGGCTATAAAATGACCAGTTGAAAATAATTCCGGATCAGTTCGTTCTCGGCAGGGACATTGTGGCCTCTTTTGAGTTATCAAACACGACATCTGAAATGTGGGTGTTGCTACATTTGCTTGTAGCTTGCTCTGCGACAGCTTGCCGTCTAGTGTTGCGCAGAATCTGCTGTCCTGTGCTCCACCGCCTGCCATTTCACACACAGTTGACCGTTTGCCCTATATTCATCCAGCTGCAGCTACCTGCCGGTGTCTGTGTGCAGTGTCAGCCTGTACTGGTATGCTTTGTCTTTTCACTGGCAGTGAAAGGGGAGAGAGTGTGGAGTAGTGGAATGGAAAAAGTCCCGGGCTTCAAGGGCAGATATTGTACACTGTGTAACTGAGTTTGTCCCTCAGACTTCCAGACCTTGGCATTGTGATGTTTTGATGGGAAGTTTGTGTGATTACAAAATCATGAAAGCAAAAAGCAATGTTATCTTGGAGGTAAAAAAGTGAATAGTTGTTCAATGTTCAGTTCTGAACAATCACAGAGGGTTTTAGTTGGCATGGATAACAATGGCTTGGTGTTTATTCTGTCACACTCAATGGTAAAGCACCAATGTTACCTATTGTGAGTTTTTAGACTTGTGTGTGTGTGTCTAAGTGTTTATGTAAGCGCTAACATTAAATCCTTTTTCTTTCTTTTCTAGTAATGGCACCAGTATGATCTCGCTGATCATCCCTCCCAAGGACCAGATATCTAGAGTGGCTAAGATGTTAGCTGATGAGTTCGGCACAGCTTCCAACATTAAGAGCCGAGTCAACAGGCTCTCTGTGCTCGGGGCCATCACCTCTGTACAGCAAAGACTAAAACTCTACAACAAGGGTATGTGTTACAATGAAAACTCAACTAAAACCCTGTTGACTTCAGTGTGGAATAATCTTTTCCTAGGGCAACTGGACAGAAGAGTGTGTTACCAATCAGTATAGTGCATACATCATAATAGAAAAACATTCCAAGTAAAACACTGTTTATTCATCTGTACAAAACCTGATGTTTTAATCTATCCTCTGATCTTTCTTTCTTGCCAGTGCCACCCAATGGTTTGGTCGTGTACTGTGGTACCATTGTAACAGAGGAGGGCAAGGAGAAGAAAGTCAATATCGACTTTGAGCCTTTTAAACCAATCAACACCTCCCTGTACCTTTGCGACAACAAGTTCCACACCGAGGTGAGAGTTATTTGGTTTCTGTGTCTGTATATGATATGTCTTATGCATAGATAAACTTCTGTCTTAGTATCTATATTACGCTTGCTTTCTGTCACCATCTCATCGTTTATTCTTCCCTAACCCAGGCATTGACAGCCCTGCTCTCTGATGACAGTAAGTTTGGCTTTATTGTGATCGACGGTAGTGGGGCACTGTTTGGCACGCTGCAAGGCAACACCAGGGAGGTGCTGCACAAGTTCACCGTGGACCTACCCAAGAAGCACGGTACGGACCCGCAATACTTGCAAAACAAATTAATTTGTGATATTTTCAACTACACAACGGGATCATTAGAGAATTATTACTTTATATTACTCTGTATCAGGTTGTGGCTCTTGGTGTTACCGGATAAGAAACATGCCAAAGATTGTGTCTCTGCTTCTTTCTTTCTCTCAGGCAGAGGAGGGCAGTCTGCTCTGCGTTTTGCTCGTCTGAGAATGGAGAAGAGACACAACTATGTGAGAAAGGTGGCTGAGACGGCTGTCCAGCTCTTTGTATCCAATGACAAAGTAAATGTGGCGGGAATGGTCTTGGCTGGCTCTGCCGACTTCAAGACTGAGCTCAGCCAGTCAGACATGTTCGACCCAGTAAGTCTGTCTCTGTGTTCTGATAAAAGGCACCACCAATTAAGGATTTACTATGTAATATAGCAATAATAAATGGATATGAATAACATTTTTCTACATTAACATTTTACATATTTTCTGCATCTTGTAGGTAAATGACTTTGTATTCTTGTTAGAAACAGTGGGAATCACTAGGTGTTATTTGTAGCAGTTTATTACAAATGCCAATGGGTCTTTTAGATTTTGTGTATACTGAATACAGCCTTACCATAATGAAGAGTACCTCCCTTAAACTCCCCTTCCGACAGAAAAATAATTTAAACTGTGCCATGCATTGCAGCTTTCTCTTGTCTGTTGGTTGACTTGTGCCATTATACGCCCCACCATTAGTAAGCTTTACATACATTATCAAGCAATACACTTAATAGTGGAAATGATGACATATGAAGTACTTGGTTTATTGGAAAATGGAATTAATGTTTACATAATGTTTGAAAATGATACTGGCCTTCATTGGTCCACTTAACCCATGCGCAATGGCAGTCCAAACGCATGTAACTGTTATGTGAGCTTTCTGCATGTATCCTGCCACATGTCTGGTAGGAACAAAAACCCACAGTGTGATTATTGTTAGATATTTCTGTAAATAAGTCTATCATACCTCCCATTTTAGGGACTTGGTAAATATGCCAAAATGCAACTGTTGGTTTATGGCACTATATGTGGATATCTCTTTAGTGTGTTTAACCTATTTGTGTGTGTTTCTACAGAGGTTACAGGCCAAGGTTTTGAAGCTGGTGGACATTTCCTATGGAGGAGAAAATGGTTTCAACCAGGCTATTGAGCTCTCAGCAGAGGTTCTCTCTAATGTCAAGTTCATCCAGGAGAAGAAGCTCATAGGTGAGCTTTCCTATTAACACGTTGGAACAACTTTTGGAACGACATTGTCTCGGGCGACGGCAGAAGGAAAGAAGCTTTGTTGTGGTTGAGATTTCCTTAATGGTTGTCCCTCTCCATAGGGCGGTACTTCGATGAGATCAGTCAAGACACGGGGAAGTACTGTTTTGGTGTGGAGGACACCCTCAAAGCCCTGGAGATGGGAGCAGTGGAGATCCTCATAGTCTATGAAAACTTAGACACCATGCGTTACATCCTACGTGTACATGGGGCAGAGAGCAATGGATTAGAGAACGGTACACACAACCACAAATACGATGCCTAACATTGCTGAGAAATGAGGATTGTGTTCAAAAGACATATTATGCTATAATTTCGTCTCTCCTTTGGTTTTCAGATGAAAAGACTTTGTATTTGACACCAGAGCAGGAGAAAGACAAGTCTCACTTCACAGACAAGGAGGTGAGCAATACAAAGAAATGCTGGGTCCCTGTGATTTAAGTTGGACCCATTACCCAACATGCATTTGTGTTCCTGACTCTGGTTGTGTTTCTAGACGGGGCAGGAACACGAGCTGATCGAGAGCATGCCACTGCTTGAGTGGTTCGCTAACAACTACAAGAAATTTGGAGCCACGCTGGAGATTGTCACAGACAAGAGCCAGGAAGGGTCCCAATTCGTCAAGGGCTTTGGAGGCATTGGGGGTGAGCACACTGTAGTTTGTGATTGGGTTTATTACAGTGGACATGTACAACATCAAGCTAGGAAGAATATAGGTTATGTGTAGTTTGGTGGTTATTTCATTCATTATGTGTTTTCTGTGACTTAGTGAATAGATGTACAAACTTTGTAAACTGGAATAGAAAAGCCTTTCCATTTTTGGCCATGTAACTGCTTTGTCACAATTAAAACGATGTCCTTTCAGGAAAGCTGCTCTACTGGAAATAATTTTATGCTGAGATCAGCAACGATTAAGACATTGATAGCCAGGACTATATGATGGCAAGAATGTCACAGGCTAATAATAATCACTGACTTAACTCTATGAACTCAAGTCAGGCAGTGAGAGTGAGGCTTTTTTCCCTTGGATTTGCACAAGGTGGTAAAAACATGATGAAGTGGTGAAGGCAAATAAAAGGTCCATAAAGTCCTAATGTTATTTTTAATTCAGTAAGTAGCAATGGGGAAATTTTGTGGATTCATGCTTTTTGGATTCAAATACTTTCACTCCAATAGCTAGGGGGATTAGTTTATCCTATTACAAATTCCTCCTTTAATGCTGCCACAATCTAACCAAACATAACATAAGCTGGCCAGCCATATTACCATTCGTTAATCTATCATGTTTGTGTTCCTCTTCCTCAAGGCATTTTGCGGTACAGGGTGGACTTCCAGGGCATGGAGTACCAAGGAGAGGACGATGAGTTCTTTGATTTGGATGACTACTAGGTAGTCGGGGACTGATTTTGGGAGAGAGAAAAAGAAAAGCAAAGGAATGAATGAAGGAATGAGGAAAGAAAAATGCCACCTCTCTTGCAGCAAGTGAGAGGTGCAACCGTGTTGACCATCTGACAGACACACCTTCCAATTTACCTGTTCCATACACAAACTTGCGCATACATTTCATCTGTACACACAACAAAACATCACACAGGTTGAAGAGGAGTGAGATTTTCTTTCATCAAGAGAGGGAGAAAGCCCTTCCTGAATAAATCCCTGCCTTAGAGTGCTGTTTCCTTCACCTAGTTGGATTGGACTCGACTCATTTTGTTATTTTTTATTTTTCCTCCTCCCCTCCATTTTGAATGAACACAACAGCAAGTTCCCAGATTCCTCGCTGCCCAAAACCCAGTCTGAAGATGAACTTTGGACTCAAGCCTCACATATAGAAGTATATTTTACTTTCTTGCCTCATCATGTCCCTTCCCTCTCTCTTCTCCCTTCTGTGCTTTCTCTCTTTTTTTTTTCTTTTTTTTTTGCATTTCATTTTTTTACTGGTAACTGCTGCTGTTGTATTTTATGAGAGTGGGGGATTTTTTTTACCTGGGTTTCTGTAGAGAAAGGGGGACAAAGTATTAAATTTGAACTGCTGAAAACCATTGCTACCTCCTCATCTGCTGTGGTCTCAATCCTGTGCTGCGTCTGTCCTCTTCCTGGAATGGCGGGCCTTTTCTGTGCTTTCCTGACTTAAAGTGAATATATTGTTATATTCCTGTGTTGGCGATGAGTACAGATGACAGCTTTTGGGGAATTCTGTTGTGTAATTGGTTCATCAGGATCCACCTCATTGAAATTGAATGCATTTCAAATTGCAGAAAACAACAGGAGCAGATGTCTTGGTTAGTTTAGTTAGTTTCCCCCTCGACATAAGGTGATATGTTCAGATGAAGTTAACCTCAAATTTTCTAGACTGAATCCCAATTACAAGATTCCACCTATTTAATTGTGTTTTGTAAATTAATCTGTGATGCCTACATGTTATCAGAAATTAGTCCATGCATTCCTGCAGATACAGTTTTAAATGTGATATGTTGGTCATCTAGAAAACAAGAGTTGGCGTTTTCTCACCTCTATTGGGGGAATATGCTGAAAGATGAGGGTTAGTTTTCATTCATAATGCTTCGTGAAAACGGAACTACTCGAGGAGTTGTTAAAGAATGGTCTTGTTGAATACACCAAGCACTCTCTTCTCTTAAATGAGTCATATTGATTCACAGGACACGCTTAGGAAGTAAAACTAGTAAAACTGCATTAAGGAGCTTGCTTTGATGAATTCTGAGTAGACACTGAGTGTTAAGGAAGGAAATAAAACATCCTGCATATTACAGCCTTAAAAAATGCCCAGTGAAGATGAGACCGGTATATGAGTAATTCAAACATTAATTGACTGTCTGATCATATTGTTGCCTATGGAATCAAGGAACGCCTGAACAAAGGTGAACTAAGAATTGTGCTTGGTTTACTTTGATTACTTTGTTGATTAAAACCTGAAATGGTTCAATCAATCATGTTCACACAGTTCCATGTTTTACTCAAAAGTTATCCCAGTAACTGTGACCCAAGGGGTCTTTGGTGTAACTATTATTTCAATTTTCTTCTTAATCTCTTGCATTCATTTTAACCATGCATCATCCTGTGTGAATTTACTAAAATATTTAATCGAATGGAAATGTACAGAAACTACCCAAACCTCCTCTCAAAATTGTATTTGACCACACTATCACAAGGCTATGGGAACGCATAACCTTGAATCTTTGCATCACTTCTGTTACTGTTTTATGGAGTGGGTGTTAACGTTTTCATTTCCTTTAATCACACATGTCATCAAATGACCCACTATCCCTTAGAATCATATAGCAAAGCTATGCGGATGATTGATTTTGCCTTGGTGTATTCCACCTCAGGATGGCAACAGCATCTTCATCCATTTGCCCTTTTGTTTGGGGGAGTCACCGGGGAAGCCTTGGTAGCACGGTGAACCAATCAATAAAAAGCTAAGCTATACAATCACGCCCCTTTTGACAAAATCTGTCCAATCGGCGCGGGTTTTTCATCGCATGGGCGTCACCATCCCCCCACCCACCCTTTTGACACTGCCCTACCAAAGCCGTGTGGTTGAGCGAAGTGAATGACGTCTCTGCATTTGCGGGCCGCCGACGCAGGGCTGGGTTTCCATTTTCAGAGCGAGTTTCGGGGGGGATCGTCAACATGGAGCCGGAGATGGAGGACAAAACGTTGGAACTGATGGTAAGATTCGTTTTGTTATGACATCCTGAACATCTGAAGTGTTCAGTATCACTCTTATATTGGGGGAAGCGCCGAGGCTCGATTCGACGGCCGAAATGGGCTGAAGCGGCTTGTTGGGAGAGGTGGAGGAGAAAGGAGGGGGGGACCAGAAAACAGAAGGAGGGCCTGGAATTATCGATGCATTTTGCTAAGAATGCTCCGCGGGCTGGCCGGATTAATGATCAAGACCTTGATTTCTACCGCTGATAAATGTAATAAGGGTGTTGTTTTGGTTAAAACGAGTAAACAGCCGGCGAACTGAAAGGGTTATGTTCGGTCGTCGGCCGAAGACAGCCGAGGATTCTCGGGGTAGCGTTCACTGCGGTGACGCTGCGCCACTTTAACTGGGCCCGTCGGATACTTAGCCATCCAGCTAACACAAGCTAGAAGGCGATGGACCACATAAATTTACGGCAATGTTCTATTATGTAGTTTATGTTACGACAACCTATATGATCATATATGTGTGGGAAAGTAAAATCGATTTCACAATACAACAGAAAGTTGCTAAAATCGTTATAATGTGCTGGTTCTCTGTTTATATTTTCAAAGTGCGTAGAAGGAAGTGTATTGCCTTTTCATTCACATAGCTTTACCACGATTAGCGAGGTAGCAATTAGCTTAATAGCTAGCATGCTAATAATGCTAGGTGTTCTTGACATCCATTACCATACAAAAACAGTCAGCTGGGCAGTGCTGAAAAAGGCTCTATTGATAACCACAAACATTAATTGTCTTTATAATATTGCTCTCCTCTATGCTGTCAGATTAGGTTTACGTGTGACACCGTTTTCTTGTGAAATGATTCGCTGTCTTGAAAAGCTAGCCAGCTAGGCTAACGTTAGCTTAGTAATAGCCAACATTAACATTACAGGGGTCGAAGTGGTCTCAAGGAAGATGCCAATTAAGATGAGGCACAAATGTGTTTTGTCAATTCACTTACACACGGATTAGTTTCCAGTCGTTTTGTACTCCATATCTGAAATACCGCACAGTTGTTCAACCAAACTAATCCATTGCATTGCCATATTTGCTATTGACATAGCAGATTAGGCCTAGGAAGTAACGTTACTATCTTGTTGATTGTTTAGTAGAAATGGAGTTAAATGGACATGAACCAAACCTGTGCGACACAAACGTGCCTGAGTGAGCAGTTCGTGTCTATTTTGCTACAGGGTCCTAGCCACTATTACTACAGACGTTTAACAGACTACGAATAACAAGTTCAGAGATATTAAATTATTATTGGTTGTTTGTTTTTATTTGTCTATTAGTTAAAATAAATATTTAGAAAGATTGAAAACAGCACGTACCCTATGGCTTACTTGGTTGAGAATATTATTGTTGTCATTGTATGAAAAGTAATTCATCTGACCACATGTAGTTAGCCAATGGACTCATTTGTGCATCATCTCTATTTCCTCTCACTCAGGAATGATTACAAATATAAAATGGAGGAAATATACATTCATGCAGGTTTTTGGGGACCGTAATCTTACAGGACTACAACACATTTTGAATTTTGTCTGGTTGTGTCTGTGTATTTATTTATTTATTTTTATTTTTCTCCTCTTTTTTTTTTTTTGTCCCAGTGTTATTCACTAACCACTCATGAAAGTGGGGATGGCAGAACAGTGGGTGGGGTTTCTGTCAAAACAAGAGTGACAATCTTGACAATTTGTCCCATTGCCCCTCCCTCTCCTCTACTTCCCCACCCAGTTCATGTCTAATAATGCTTCTGTGTGTATGTTTATCAGTCTGTATCTTGTGTGTGAAGGAGTGTGTGTTCCTGCGCTCACTGTGCCAATGTGTGTGTAGCTCTAATACTGGTTTTTCCCCTCACTATCCCCCACCCCTCCCTTCTTCTCTCCCCACCTTGAATGGTTACACACCCACCTCCTCTCAATTTCAAACCAAACCTTATTTATTTATTTTCCCATTATTTGTATATTCTCAACACTTATTCACACTCGACCTGTCCTGTTCCTCACCAACTCCTCACTACTTCCATCCATCTGTCCATTCATTGATCCATCCATTCACTCATCTCCTTTGGTTTCCTCCTCCCAACTTCCCCTCATCAACCCACCTCCTATTTTCCTTTACTTCCCATATCTGGTCTCTCGCTCTTCCCTTTCTCTTCCTCCCTCACCCTGTCCACTACGTTCTCCTCCTCCCTTCCTCTCTCTCTTTCACACAGTGCTCTGTGCCTCGCTCTCTCTGGCTGGGCTGCTCCTCGGTGGCTGAGAGTTTGTGTGCACTCAGGTGCCTGCAGAGCATCCCCTCCACCCGGGCTCACAACCAGGTTCTGCGTCTCTCCTCTTAATTCTGCTGCTCCTCCTCTTCTCCCTTCCCTTCCTCCCTTGCCATCACCTCACCCTTCACTTTTCTTCGCCCACTCCACCTGACTCCTCATACCACCTTGGTGCAGAGTAGCACCCTATCGCCCCCTCACCCTCCTACCTCCTCACCTTCCGTTGTCCTTTCCTACCTGTTGAAAGCACACTGCTCTTAGGTTCTTTTCTGGTGCATCTTCAAACTCTTTCTACTTCACACAGAATTGTAACTTTATTAACTGTAATTGACTTCCTTTTTATAATCCTGTCAAATCATTTGTTGGTCCTCGAACAATTAAGAAGTCAAACAGTGATTGTGTCGTAAAGAAAAAAAAAACTTTAAAAATTAGTTTGAATAGAAGACCATTTCCACAGTAAATTGGTGTGAGTAAAGGAAGGATGCAGGAGGTACCAGAGAAAAACCCTGCAATGAGGAGTAACATTTTCACCCCTTCTACCTGGAGGTGTGAGGACCGAGGTGGGGGGTCTTCCTTCAAGCTCTGAGAGGCTACATGCTTGCTTGCCTGCCTGCCTGGCCAAACCTGGTCTGTCTGTTTTTATTTCTCCTTCCTTGTCTTCTTCTCCTCTGCATGGTCATCAACACCAGCAAGCCCATTCTGGCTTCTTTGTCTTGTCTGCTTTGGTCTTGGTACCTGACCGTTTGTTTATTTGTGTGGTTGTGTTAGGGCCAACCACTGATGTGTTCTTTGTTGGTTTTATTCTCTATATGTAGCAGCATCACCAAGTTTAAAGGATAAATAAACTGACCAAAACACGGAACCGCTCTTAAGTAAGTTTTGGGTTTTGCATAAAAAAAGAATATCTACATATTTAGTAATCCTGTTTGAAAGATGTCCCCAGGTCCAGCCCACCAATGGCAGCTCTTAGGTCTTCAGAGAAAAATGAACATACAGGCTTTTAAAATAGATACGCCTCTATTCTAGCGTTTTAGCTGTTTTCAAAGACTGACCATGACAGTGACCCTGTCCCAGGTAAAAGGCATTGTGCGTCCCATTTCCCCAGATTAGTTTTGACAAATTAGCGAACAGGGAATATACTTTGTTTCAAAAGAACTTTGGGGTTTACCTGCAGATAATCCCCTTTTCGGTATGTTTCATATGTAGATGTGCTCTGTGTGTGCTGTTCGTGCTAATTTATGGAGTTTGCAACATATCCTTTTAAAGAGTCCTCGTACCTCAAGAAAAATGTCTGTTTGGTGAAAATGATGATTTTACAGTGTGTTATGTTGATTCAAGGTGGTCCCCAAACATCTGCTGTCTTCAGTCGCATCTAAAACCATTACAGATGAAGCCCCCTATGAACATGTTGGTTGATATTGCACTTGACCCTCAAAGAAGTTGCTATAAAGAAAATAACCTACTCATTGTCTTTAATTTACATGTTTTTATTATTATTATTATTAATATTATTATATTAAGTGTTAAGAACCAGACTAAATGGTCAGCATCTCACTCTATTACTGTCGATAAGTGATTTGTGCCATAGCCCTGTTGTTGAAATGACTCAAGTCCTTGCATTACAAACACGGTACAGACTTAAGTCATGCTACAAATGGGTGGGACCGGATACCTCCCAGGATTTTTTCTTTCTTTCTATCCAGTCTATGCTGCAAGACCACTATCTGATTTTAGTTTCATTACAGCCATGCCTGAGCTACTGCCAGTGACATACCCAAGATGCTGCAGTTTAATTTCCTGTCCAGACTACTTAGCCCACATCACAGATGAGCAAGCGAATAGATTCCTTTTTGTTGCAGTGCTTAGTTGTTGTTTTTTTTCTTCAACTCCATATGTGTGTGTATGCACGGGTGTTTGTGCGTGCACAACCTTCCTTGGCTGTGTTTGTGGCACTCTTGTGTCCAGCGCTGTCCACACGCTTCCCTGGCTCTCACAGTGCCTTTGACACAGATGCAGGGAGAATAAAAGTAACCCGCACTTTGTCTTTGTTTTGTTCTTGTTCTACAGAACACGTCAGGGATGGAGTCACAGAACCTCGTGGACGATCTGTCGCCAAAGAAGAACACAGTTCTCAAGGTGTGTGTGTCCCTATTGTGTATCCATGCCTACAGTTTGGTATATTTAAATGAACAGTGTTTTAAATGTGTAAGAATAGGCTTTTGTTATATGCAATTGTATGATTTATTTTGAATTCGCAGTATACTGTATAATTCAAGTGATACTGTTTTTAGTTGACTGAAGTAATCTGATTTGAACTTAAATGCTTTATTTCAAAATTTCCAGCATAGTAATGGTCCTGTCGTGGGATCCCGCAAGCGCCCGTCAGAGGGAAACTACGAGAAGGAGAAGGAACACTGCATCGCCCTGTTTGACCAGTGGTCGGAGGCCGACCAGGTGGAGTTTGTCGAGCGCCTGATCTCCCGCATGTGCCACTACCAGCACGGCCACATCAACTCCTACCTCAAACCCATGCTGCAGAGGGACTTCATCACTGCGCTGCCAGGTACATATAAATATAAATGCAACGATTAGTAGCAACCACTCCAGTGTCGGCTCCATCTTTCCTGACTGCACTTTGACTGTAGAGTTGACAAATCCTTTTTTAAAGATTTGTTTGAAAAATGCCCTGAACTTATATATAAAAAAAGAAAAAGAGAGTGATTTTGATGCATGTCCCGCCGCATGAGGACCATAATTGTAGTTCAGAGTAAATAAGGCCTTCTAATGAACACAACAACAAACAAATGATATGCTTGATATTTTCACCCAGGGTTTTGTATTCATTTTCTTTGTCAAATTTTGGCATACAAAATTTAATCAAATACCAATAAATATGGATTACTTACTACTTACTAAAAAGAAAAAAGAACTCCAGGCACAGATAAACCAGCCAGATGAAATCCTATTCATTTTTCAGCAAACACTCATTCAGCCACTTCTCTTCCTCCCTTTAGCCCAAGGCTTGGATCACATAGCGGAGAACATTTTGTCTTTCCTGGATGCACGCTCGCTGTGCTCGGCAGAGCTGGTGTGTAAGGAGTGGCAGAGGGTCATCTCTGAGGGCATGCTCTGGAAGAAGCTCATTGAACGCATGGTCCGCACTGACCCTCTCTGGAAAGGGCTGTCTGAGAGACACCAGTGGTGAGAATGGAAACGGAACCATTTACACACTAGGGATGCAAGGGAACACAAAATTCAGTGGATAAGAAATGTGCATCTGATCACGTGTTTGTGCAGCTGATAACGACTGTCAATAAGCCATATTGGCCGATACAGATAATTTTTTATTTTTTTCAATAGCAACTGGTAAACAAAGCTCCAGATTATATTTTTCCCCCACACACAGACCACGGCTAAACTACAGTCTGTATATCGTAGATGAAAATAACAGTGGATACAAAGCAGCTGTCATTCTTCTATTTTTCTTCCCCTTAGGGAGAAATATCTGTTCAAGAACCGCACGTCAGAAGTCCCACCCAACTCCTATTATCACTCCCTTTATCCCAAGATCATCCAAGACATAGAGGTAAGAGGCAATGGAATGTACTTCAGTATTGACTTTTTTTGTAGACTCCACTAATTGACTACAGTAGGTAGCAGCTTCCATTATTGCATCACTTTATTTTCATGGTTGTTGTTGTTGCTTTCTGCAGGGATAGAATATAGTACGTCTTGTGCCGATTGGTGATCAGACCGTAGATTTTTTTATATAAATACATTTTTCAGCAGTTTTTTTTCTACTAATGTTTCTAGCTAAATAATACAGTTGAAGCAATTGTGTTGCTGTTTATTCAAATGACAGTAACTTTGAACCACAGTGCCTCTCTCTGCCTATGGTTGCCTTCTGTCTTATCGTTTCTCCCTCCTTTCTCCAGACTATTGAGGCAAATTGGCGATGTGGCAGACACAACTTGCAGAGGATTCAGTGTCGCTCAGAAAATAGTAAAGGGGTTTACTGTCTCCAGTACGACGATGACAAGATCATCAGTGGCCTTAGGGACAACTCCATCAAGGTGGGTATTGACAGTCAACTTGGCCCACTTTATTTTTGGCTTTGCCACTGTGGCCAGCCAAACAGGCTCTTTCTGGGGGCCACAGGGTGGAGGATTTTGGCACAGGCTCTAATGCATTATTCCATCATATACACTGATCCTAATGCATGTTTAAAGAGTTTGCCTATCCACTTGTAAATATGTAGTGAATTATTAAGGAGTGTTTCAGTCCAAACAGTCACTAAAGGGCTATTCATATTTAAAACCACTTATATTGACTGATCAGAACTTTTGTAATTAAGAATCATTAGACTGTATTTATTCTTTATTCACACCTTCATTGTTAGGTTTATTAATACATGCTACAACAATGGTTAATGTAATGTTAGGCTAGTTTTTTTCCTAGCATATGTATTGGTTAATATCAAATATAGGGTTATATGGAAAATGCAGGGCTTTCAGTAGACTTTCTAATAGGGTTGTCACAATACTAAAATTTTCAACTCGATACCGATACTCAGGAAAATATTCGATACTCGATACCATTTTCGATACCACAAGGATGAAAAAAAGACCCCAAAATTTAAAAGAAATATTTTTATTAACAAAAAAAATGCAAAAATAACAAGTTTCAGGTCTGAGGTAGTGCAAAAAATAAATAAATAAAATAAACAATAACAATTGGAACAATATTTTGAGGTTGTAAATATTAGGCAAGCCTGATAAAAACTAAATTAACTTAATTTCGATACTTTTGAAAATGAGTATCGTATCCGGATACAACATTTTAGTATCAATACTTTTTTGAGTTTCGATACTTTTGACAACCCTACTTTCTAATGATTGTCATATAATTGTCAAGTTTCTGCCACTGATACTTCCTAAAGTAGGATGTCCCTGTCTGTGCAATCAATACAATTCTTTGTGTGTTTTGACATCAATGATTTCCTAATATCTGTTTAACACTGAAGATGACTGTTCACTACTTGGCAAGGACATAACCTTTTAGGGGTGAAATTGATACAGACAGGCACGTATCTGATCGGGGGGGTTGATTGCAAAGTAATGAGTGAGGTTAGTTATTGTTGTTTCACTGGACATTGCACGGTATCTTTCCACATTTCCCACACAGGATATGTCTTGGCCCACCACTAAGTCGAGGGCAAGGTAGTCTCAACTTTGTGTTTGATTTAAATTAGAGCCTGAGTGTGAAAAATAGTAATGGAATTAAATAAAAACAGTTTAACCTCGAAGCGGCAGCTGCAAAGCCCATTTATGATTTAATTTTAACTGATAAGTCTGGATAGTTGTGCAATCACTACACCTCTACTGCTTACACAATACATACAAGGAACTTAAACATGATACGATTATATTTTCCTTTCCTTTTTTTTTTCCTGCTGATGCTGTGAAAACATGACATGCATCAGTCTGCCCCACTGCCTCAAACTGACACGTAGAAGTAATTAACTTTTATCCCATTTGTATGCTTAACAACTAGCAGTTGTGAGAGCCAGAAGTGTTGTCTGTGAGAAAGACATGCATATTCTGTGTGTGTGGTTGTTTTCTTCCTACCTGGGTTTGTGTAATTATGACTTGAATCTTTTCTTAAGGCTCAGTATGGCTTACCATCTTATTGTCTATGGCGCTGAGCAAAACCAGCAGACACTGAGACAGAACACGAGTGAATTATAGGATAAAAGGGCTCAGCTCCAAACTTGTTGTGTGTTCCACTTATCTGTCTGGCCTGGCAAAAGGGGGAGATGATGAAGAGGAGGGGACGATGAAGGGGGGAGAAGAGCGGATTTGTCGTTATTGTTCTGGAGGAGTCTGACGCACACCCAGGAGCATGCTGAATGGCTCTTACGTACATACTCGGAGCTCAGCGCCGCTGTGGGGAAATGGGGCATGAACGAAAAAAACGCCATTCTTAGCATGACCCAAATCTGCAACCTTTTCACACCCATTTATTTTTTCCTCTTTCTCTGTCTCCTCATCCCGTCTCCCTCCTCCTCACTGTTCTTCTTCTCCCATTTCTTCTTGCTGCTGTCCTTTCTCATGATAGATCTGGGATAAGCAGTCTCTGGAATGTCTGAAGATACTGACCGGTCACACAGGATCGGTGTTGTGTCTGCAGTATGATGAGAGGGTCATCGTCACCGGGTCTTCTGACTCAACTGTCAGGTACGGCACACATTGAAGAACACAATTCTTCTATTGTGAAGTAGGACCACCAGCCTTGGCAATATTTGAAGAAAAAAAACCCAACTAATTTTTAGGCTTCATTTGGATGATTTAGGGGATTTACTACCCAACTATGCTTGGATCAAAAGTTAGTTGTTTGTTTAAAACACTACATAAATGCTTCACTTTGGTAACAAACTGAGAGAAAAATTAGATGGGTATCTATAGATGATTGATTTTATGAAACCAAAAGAAATACTATGTTAAAAACTGTATAGTACTCGTGTTATAAATCAATACTAATGCAGCTTTCTTTTGGGATTTATTACCCACTTAAGGTGTATCCGTAAAGACAACGGCAATATCAGAAGCAAGTAAAACAATCCAAGGACCGTAAAGCTCTGTGTAGCCCTGCACTAAAAGGATACACTTCTCGATATCTCTACTGTAGATTCATATTTATGTATGAAAGAAAATCATTTGACTAGCTGTGATTGGTTGTTCCTATTCACGTGATGTGGTGCACGCTGCTGCGTTCCACAAGTTTTTTTTTTTTTTGGGGGGGGTCACAGTATCATTGATAACATGTGAATGTCTCTACAACTCTTTGTTCCTCCTACTTTTTTAAAAGTGATTGCCAACTTCTCAAAATGGTTGTCAATGGCAACCTTGATGTCTTGGCTTTAACTATAGATTGACTAACACATGCAGCATCTCTCTAATGCTGTCTACACACTGGAAGAACTGCCCGACTCGCGTCGGTAAATTCGGCGTCGGCTACTTAATATGGCCGACTCGAACAACGACATGGGCGGTTCACACCTACGGAATTACAGCCGACGCCATACGTTCCGCGCTTGCGCGAGATGTAATGTCTCCAAAACAACAGGCGGCGCTAATCTGTATTGTGGGCCAAAAAACACGAAAACCGGAAGTAGGCGGTCCTCTCTAGACCACCTTCTTCGATTCCACTGGTTATCTGGTACGTTTACCATCGTCACTTCCGGGCTTCACTGATTCGCTAGTCAAGCTGCTAGCCTCCACCAATCAGAATGGTAAAAGAATGACCGACTCGAATGGCGGATTACACATTTGAATCGGCTGAAATGAACGCCGACGTGGGCCGATTCGAGCGACCACACCAAGGAGACTCATGTCACGGACGCCGACTCTCTCAAAGACGCCGATTTTCGGTCCGGTGTGAGCCCGCCTTAATGGGTTAATAAATAATAAGTAACGTATTATTTAGTTATATAGGAGAATAGTCGTAAGATGTACCTTTTTTAGAAGCAGAGATGACACTTAATGTGTATGATTGATATATTTCAATAAGATCACTCTTCCTTAATACCCTATTTTACAGGTATGAATTTGGTCACTTTGTTCAGTTATTTAAAATGTCGAGCATCTGAAGAATGTACAAAACTTTGTTTACTTTTTGTATGAGGAGATGACACATTTTACATTTAGGGCATTTTCTTTTCATCTAAAACGGTGGCTGTGTTTATCGCTGCCTGACATGAAACCTGCCGATACAAAACACAGTGCGATTTGATTTCAACTATAAATCCTGGAAAATAAAATATTAAACATTTCAACATCAGTTGATTCACAAAGTAAGATGTATTTTTCTAACCATATTCCACCACGCTCATTATAGTTGCAATGCTTAAAATAGACATTCATTATAGACGTATCATTTTGCATACTGTATGCTTAGTCCCTTTTGCATGCAGTCATGAGCAAAACTGCTGCTCCATGTTAAATATAATACATATTATGTAATATAAATGTTATATATTATTTCATAGTGTGTCAGATTTACTAGCATTACTAGCGATAGTGGGATGTGTTTAATTTATGTTTAAAGACCTGCAGTGTGTGTATGTTGAGGCTTGCTTGGCTCCTGCACACAGAAGCTCAACATTAATTCTCTTATTACTTCACACGTCGGCCATACTCATTGGGCAGTATCCAAGGAAAATGTGACTTCACTTCCTTAGCAACAGCTTGACGGGCACTTTGTTTGTATGTTTTGTTGTCAGCTTTTCCAGTGTATTCTGCAGTGTGCAGTTCAGCAACATGTTCTCCACAGCCACTCCTCTTAGTGTGTTGTGTGCGTGCATGCATGTGTCTGTGCAAGTATGCATGTGTGCACACGCACAGGCAGTTCATACAGTATGTGTGAACTCTTGAGTTACTCTCCATTGTAAAACTAATAAACATTATTCTCTCTCCATTGTTTTCCCTTTTCCTTCACCCCCGTTACATTTCTTTTCCACTCTCCTTCTTCAACCTTTTCTTTTCTTTCATCTTCCCGCTGTCCTCATTTAATTTTTCTTTCCTACTCACCCCTTCCTCCTATCATTTTCCACTTTTCTCACCCCTTTTTCTACCCTCCTTGTCTCACACCCCTCCCCTCTCATTCCACATCCCCATTTTTCCTTCCTGCCTTTCTTTTCCTCTCTCTGTCACCTTTGCCCTCATCATTCCACCACCATGTCAATTCTCCCGCTTGTTTTTGTCTCTTCCTTCATCCCTCTTCTTCTACCCTAATCCTCTGTAGGGTGTGGGAGGTGACAACGGGTGAGGTACTGAACACACTGATCCACCACAACGAAGCAGTTCTTCACCTGCGCTTCGCCAACGGCCTTATGGTCACCTGCTCCAAGGACCGTTCAATTGCCGTCTGGGACATGGCCTCTCCGACAGACATCAGCCTACGTCGTGTCCTTGTGGGACACCGGGCTGCTGTCAACGTTGTCGATTTTGATGACAAATACATTGTGTCCGCCTCAGGGGATCGTACCATAAAGGTAACGAGCGCTGAGGAGGTGGTTCCTAGAGGAACATTTTTGTGATAGTTGGATAGAGTTTGATGAAATGTTGTTGGTACAAAAAGGTTTAGAGCTCACAGGGATTATTTATATATTCCCACAGGTTTCTGTTATAGTCCTTATAATTCACAGCACAATGTGTCGGTGTGTAGAAGTATCAAACTTGTTCTATTGTTTCTAATCCGCCAACTGGTTTCAACGTGTTCTTTTTGGTAAGCTCCATTGTTTCACAAAGCCTTCTGTGATGCCCTCTTGTAGGTATGGAGCACCAGCACCTGTGAGTTTGTGCGCACTCTAAATGGTCATAAGAGGGGCATTGCATGTCTACAGTACAGAGATCGTCTGGTGGTCAGCGGCTCATCCGACAACACAATCCGGTACGTGTGAGATTAAAGATCTGCATGGTTTAAGTGATGTTGCATTTTGGATATAAATACTACATGATGCATGAAGGAAAACTGTTTCAAGAAGTTTATTTAATGTACAAGTGAGACCAGTCGGTCAAAAACGATTGGTATCATGACTGTTAAATAAAACTTACCCTGTGCTCAAATGTTGTTGTTTCAAATAAAACTACAGTGTAGGGACAGTATGCCTCATGTGCTCACTAAGGGTTCTCTTTCTCCAGGTTATGGGACATAGAGTGTGGGGCATGTTTGCGAGTCCTGGAAGGTCACGAGGAGCTGGTGCGTTGCATTCGCTTCGACAACAAAAGGATTGTCAGCGGCGCCTACGACGGGTCAGTCTCGTATGCACACTCACATAGATTTGTGCAAAGACTGACATTTTGTTTCTGACCTTGTGTCGTCTCATGTTTCTCTCTGCAGCAAGATCAAGGTGTGGGACCTGCAGGCAGCCCTGGACCCACGGGCCCCTGCCAGCACATTATGTCTGCGCACTCTAGTGGTGAGTAGTAGTTGATTTAGTCCGTAACAACATGGCTAACTGATGGAGCTCATGCACAAGTGTCTTGATAAGTTGGCGAAATCAACGACTAAAATTGCAGACTGTTAACTTTTGTCCTTGTAGCTGCTTATTATACTCATAAAGACATCTGCCTGCTATCTTAGAAATCCCTGATAAGAAGTGTTGGAAGGGAAACTTCCAATGCTGTTTTGCAGTCAACTCTGTCGGCCTGCAGCCTTCATGGCACGCAGTAGAAGAGTAGAAAATATTTGTATAGCTTGTCATTAAAAAAAATTATAGCATGGAATGCCATAAAAACACACAGCAAAGTGTATCATAAAATAGGGCTAATATAGTCTAGCCATAAAAGTCAGAGTGCTCTGATCAGCGTCGCTGAGCCGATCCGGGGAGTCAATGAGCGATTCTTCAGTGTGTTTGCCAATCCACATGTCCTGGAAAATGTTCTACAGCTACTCCCTTCAAATATTATCTGTTTAAAATGTCATTTTGCAGCGCTCTTTCAGAGTGCGCCTTGATAGCCTCGGCATTAGGGATTCATATTTTTCCTGAAAATCAAATATTTTCTTTCCCCTGGAGCAGAAGCACACTATCCCGGGAAATACATTTGTTTTTAAGGTGAAACCTGAGCCCCACTCAAAACATCAAGCAGCTCTGCTCTGCTCTCTACAACACATTCTCTGAAACTTGAATATAGCAATTAACATTTCCTCATTAATGGGAGGAAATTAGTTAATTCACCCGCAACACATCCGCTGTTTATCTGAATGTGCATTTTTATGACCTGCCCATCCGTGGTGTCCGGTTATAACTGCAATCCTTTAATGCACAAGTTGGAGGTGAACAGATTGCATTCACTTGAGTACTGTGTATGATTTCAAGTGACATTGATTCACTACATACGGTTTGCATTCAGCTCATAGTATAGTATGCATTCAAAAAGTAATTGTATAGTATAGCATTAAAAAGTGATTGGATTCATGCCTAAAGTCGTAGTGTAGCATGTCATGAAAAAGTAATACAAAGTTGTGGAATAATGTACCATTTAAAAAAAAAAAAAAAAAAAAAAAAAAAAAAAAAAGTCATAGTATTTTATGATATTAAAAGTCATAGTATAGGATGCCATAAAAAGTAATTGTAATAGTACAGTATGTCATTCAAAAGTCGTTGTGTGCTGTGAAAGTGCCTTTAAAAATAAATAGTGTGGAATGTCTTTAAAAATGTCGGGTCATCAAACAGTTGGCTTCAAAATGCTTGGGTTGAACACGTTTGCAGATCTCTTGATCTCGGAGCTTCCTGAGGCTGTGGACTTAGTGCTAGCTTCCCTCACTCCTAGTGAGGAGGAAACATGTGGATGCAAATGTATGTATGCCATTAAAAGTTGTGGTATATGTCATTAAAAAGTAATATATGGTGTGGCATTAAGTCATAGTGTACTATCATGTGTCATTAGAAAGTAAAAAAAACATAGTATGCCTTTTTTTTTTTTTTTTTTTTTTATGAAAGACCGCTGTACTGTATATAATAAAAATCTTTGTCATTAAGAAGTCATAGTAAAGTACAACAAAGTCATTACAGTGTGTCCTTAAAAGGTAAAAAAAAAAAAAGAGAGTATTTTAGAGCATTAAAAAATGTCTAGTATATTAACCAAAAAATAGGTATATAGGGATGTCCGTTTCGGTCAATCTTGCTTTCGATTGTTCTTTCAAAACCGTTCTAATATAAAATCTAACAGTCTCACATTGGTGTTTTACCCTGGTCAGTCTACCTGAAACCACAGCGTTTCATTGGTGACGGCACTTCCTTGTTTTTACAGTCCGTGACCTGCCCGTATGCATCGTATGTCAACTTGATCTCTTAATTCCTTGTGTTTTCAGGAGCACTCTGGCCGCGTTTTTCGTCTCCAGTTTGATGAGTTTCAGATCATCAGCAGTTCTCACGACGACACCATTCTGATCTGGGACTTCTTGAACGTCTCGACCAATGGCCAGTCAGAGGGACGGTCTCCCTCCCGCACCTACACTTACATTTCGAGATAGCAGGTACAAAGTCACATACCGATAAGATCTTTCTGTAAAAACCCCTTTGTCTTGCTTCATGGAGAATCATATATTTAGACTATATGTTTTATCTTGTTGAGTGGACCCGTGTGTGATTGCAGACTCTTTAATACCCCCCAGGTGGCGCCATCCACCACACCCTTTCTTGGAGGAGCCCAGGGCTGATTGGCTGATGGGTCCATCATGGAAAGGAGCCCATCTCTTCTCCTTCTTCCTCGTCATCTCTCTGTCCGCCTCCCACCTTGCCCCCGCCACCTCCCTGCCCGTTCTGACAGACTCTTGAGCTTGTGCCCATTGCCTGCCAGTACTGTGACATGCACACACAGACACGCACACACAGGTCAACACTGATGAGGATTCCCTCCTACAGAACCAACTCAACTCTCCAGAGAAGTTCACCTTCTGCTACTAATTTATGTTTTGTAAAGTACACTAATGACAGTATTAACTTAGACCTTATATAAGACACAAGCTCCCCTTTCCTCCCCTTGATACACACTTAAAGCAGCCTTTGCTCCTCGGTTTTCCACCCCCGGTTTCCACAGATAAGGAATCGCTTATAGATATATATTTATATATATATTACACACACATACATGAACACACACACAGTGGCACAGTTGGACAGAGGATGACTGGAGCTGGGATGTGGGAGACAGAGACTCTTAACTCGGCTCTAGGAAAGGAGGGAAGGATGAGAGATGGAGGGAGTGAACAAGGGAGAAATGTGTCGGGATGACATCCCTGCTCCCTCCCACTCCTCCCTGTCTCTCTCCCCAGGCCTCCACCCCCCCACCCCCACCCACCCCACCACCTAACCCCCAGAGATGCACACTCGCTTGGAGTATGGGGGCACACACACTCAAGTTTGTGTGAGTGTGTGTTTGTGTATGTGGACTTGTGAAACGGCAGAACGAGCAGAAGCGTCAAAAAGACAGACATGCATGTGAGGTTGCCTTGGATACAGCATCCCGGTAGACCTCTGCTTTTTTTTTTTCTCTTTAACTCTTACTTTCTTACTGTTTTTTATTACTGTTATTTTCTCATTTTATTTGCGTATTTTGGTTCTTAGTACAAAAATCATACTAAGCGTAGTCTTCTTTCTATTTCCCCGCTCTCTCTCTTGCTGCCTTTTCCTCATTCTTTCTTCTAACTTCAACCCTTGTTCATCTGTCCCTTTCACTCCATCATTCTGCCCTCATCATCTACGTGCTTGCTTTGGTTATGAGAGAAGCTGGAACTCAAGAGCTCAAATTTAGCTGTAAACGGAGTTGTCTTGTCAAAAATTGTGTTGTATATTAAAAATGATTTTTTAAAGAAGAAAATGACCTTATTGTGAATAAAGTACTTGACAGTGGTGGAGTGTTGAGCCAACTGTAACATGAATGAGTCTGATTGTCTAATTGTCTGTCTGTTCTTGTCTGTGTGCATGTGTGGGTGGATTTGTGCTTTGCTGCCTCTCTATCTGACATGTGGATGGAAACCCTCAGGAGGCCTTCAGTTTGTTCCCGTTTGTGCTTTCGAGCAACAGAAGGGACTAAGTGGCTATGCGTCCTACTGACAGTGGATTTAGAGCTGTGTTTTGATGTTGTGTGGAATTCCTGATTTTCTTCAAGAAAACCATTCAAAGAACAACTCAAGATCCAGTTATTAGAATTTCTGAAAATCGCAGCACCTTGTGGTCTTCTGCAGTTTTCTCAGTTGACCAACTCAACAGACAGCAATTCTACTGAGCAAACTCCATCTACTCAGGAGGAAGATGTGATTCATAAAATTATAGTACACTATCAAATTTCACTTAAAAGCCAAAGGTTGTACGTCATAAAAAGTAAGGATGGAGTAAGTCGTAAAAAGTGATAAAGAGCCATCATGTAGTATTGTCATAACAAAGCATGTCAAAAAAATTTCATAGTATGTCATAAAAAGTAATTATGTCATAAAAACCTCCTAATGTAAGTCTTGATGAAGCATGTTATTGTAATTACATAGAAAGTCAGTTTGCTGTAAAGAGGAAAGTCATATGTACAGAAAATTGATTAAAAAAAAAAGTAATAGTACAGTATGGCCAAAAAGTGTTAAAATGCCGTAGTATACTATACATTACTTTTTTCAACCTATTACTTTTTTCAGGGCTTATACGTACTATACCATGACTTTTTTCAACCTACTATTACTTTTTTCCTCCTTTTTTTTTTTTTTTTACAAACTATGCTATGACTTTTCAGAACATTTGTTGACGTACTATACTATGACTTTTTTTAAACAAACGTTTTTAATGCCTTTTTTTAACATGCTTTACAATGACTTTTGACGTACTATCACTTTTTTCCATGACTTTTTTCAACATACTATGACCTTTTTCCTCACTTTTGTGGACATACTATACTATCCTATCACTTTTTTCAGGACTTTTGTCGATGTACTATACCATACGTTTTTTTTTCGACAAACTGACTTTTTTCAAAATACTATCACTTTTTCCGGCATACTATAAATGGACCTTTTCATTACTTTTTCGACATGCTATGCTATAATGTCTAGTTTATATGTTGTTAAAAGTCAGAGTTGTATGCCGAAAAAGTCACGGGAAAAGTCATAGTATGTTGAAAAAATGTCACGGTACAGTATGTAGTACTTCAAACAGAAGAAACTTGACCTGGGACTTGAACCCAGGACCCTCTTGCTGTGAGGCCAGAGTGCTAACCACCACCATGCAGCTCATAGTATGGTATGTCAAAAAAATGATGTTGTAGTGTGTTGAACAAAAAGTAATGAAAAAGTCATAGTATAGGCTTCTATGTTGAATAAGTCACAGTATAGTATTTAAAAAAAAGTCATAGCATATTACCCGTATGTCGAAAAAGTCATAGTGTGGTATGTTGAAAAAGTAATTGTATAGAATGTCGGAAAAAGCGAGTAACAAGTTTCTCAGAGAAAGTCATGAAAAGTCATAGTATATTATGTCGACAAAAGTCATGAAAAAGGTCATAGAATAGGCTATTTAAAAAAAAAAAATCATCGTATAGTATGTTGAAAAAACTGAGTAAAAAGTCGAAAAAAGACATAGTAGTGTAGGTCCTACAAAGTAAGGAAAAATTCATAGTATAGAATGTTGAATAAAGTCAAAAAAAGTATAATTTGTTGACAAAAGTCAGTGTGTTTTTTAATGATTTATGTTTTATTTATTTTCATGTACAGCACTTTGTCTCAGCTACGGCTGCTTAAAGCGCTTTATAAATAAAGTTGAGTTGAGTTGAGTTGTAGTAGTAAAAAAGTGAAGCAAAAGGTCATGGTATAATGTCAAAAAAAAGTGATGAAAGATGTTATAGCATAGTATTTCCAAAAAAGGATAGCAATGTCATTCAAGTAAATTCAATTTAAAAAACGTTATTTGCCCCCGGGGCAGGACATTAGGCCATTAAAATGTCTTAGAACAGAAGGTCATAAACATGTCTTGATACGGTATGTATTAAAGGTGTAGCATAGTATGTCATTAAAAAAAGTCATAAAAAGTAATAATATTGTATGAAATAAAAACGTCATAGTACATTAATTCAAAACTATTTCTGCCTCTGGGACATCTGAGTCTTCAGTGCCTCCTCTAACCTGATGTCTCTCCGTCTCTCACATTCACCTTGCAGGTCGTAGTTCCTCCTCTTCATCGGTCAGCCCATCTCCACCACGGCTTACCACTTGCAGAGCAAAACCAGCCACCATAGTATTCGTATATAGTAATAGTATATCAGAATAAAGTCATAGTATAGTTTGCCATGAAAATGTCACAGTTAAGGATGTCATAGCAATGTCAGAAGAAAGTTATGGTATTAAAATGTCATAGTATGATATGTCATAAAGATGCAAAAAGTGATTTAGTATGTCAGAAAATTAATAAAATAGTATGCCATTTAAAAGTCATCGTATTGTATTTTATGTCATAAACATTGTGTAACTTGATAACATTGTATCAATGTATATTTCCGCAATAAGTCATAAAGATGTCATAGTATTCTATGTCAGAAAAAAAACATGAAAGCCATAATATTTTACTGTAATTTAAGTGTCGTCAAATATGCAGTATGTCATATAAAGACTGTATAGTCATACATTTATTGTGTAGTAGTTAGTTAAATAGTCAGTGTATTATCATAAAAAGTCATAGTATAGTCATTTATAAAACAATTGCTATAAAAAGTCATATTGGTGCGTCTACTGGTAAGATCTTAACTTTTATGCCAACACACTGACAGTGGGCACGTGGTTTCCATCCCACTGTGTCTCTTGGTGCAGAGCGGCTGGGGGGGTCAGCATGCACCGTTGCCCCTCTACATGCAACATGCAGGGCAACTAAACAAGTATGCAGTTTGCTGCATTTGAATGCCATGACAACATAGAAGTGCACATTTAGGCCTGCTCACTGAAGCAAACAGACAAGCACGCGATCACGTGTTTCTCTTGGCGGAGATGAAATAAGCACCAATAAAAAAGTATTAAGTTTCGTAGTATAAGTAGTGTCATAAAACAGTCATACAAAGTATGTCATAAAAATGTCTAGTGATAAATCAACACATCTCTGTCTGTCTGTCTGTCTGTCTGTCTGTCTGTCTGTCTGTCTGTCTGTCTGTCTGTCTGTGAGAATACCATCGTGTGTTTTGGCAAATGTTCATCCGATTACTACTTGGCAGGTAATCGTATAAACCATCTTCCAGTCAATCTCTTGCGGTAGCCGGTTGGGAGAAGAGCCAAAAGCCACCTTTTCTTTGCTTTGCTTTATAAATAAATAAATATTCCCTAGGTCTGATAGATCTGATACTACTGCAGCTTTTACCAATGTTGTTTAGGGTGAACAGTCATCTTGTACACACCTAAGGCCCGCCCTTCAGTGGTACCCACCCTATTAGTTTCAGTGCTCAGATCTCATCAACTAAAGTTAATTTAAAAGTTTTTTTTACTTTAATAAAGCAAGTACAAGTGATTGACAGTATGCAGAATAACGCCTTTATAAAAAAGTTTGTAACCACATTGTATATGCGTCACAAACTCATAATTCTATGCACCTGTCTGTAAGACTTTCCAGTGTGCAGAAATGTGTATTCATTATTGTTGCAATTTTGTCATGATTATAACTATTGCGGGATGTCAGTGTATTGAGGATGGCCACTAGGTGGGAGTATAAACCCAGCTATCTCCAGTAGTGTAATGTGTTTATGAAAGTTGGATTCTGAGTCTTTGAGTTTGGAGTCTCAGCAACCTGTTACAGTAGATCACATACTCAGTCTTCTGAACACTGGAGCTGTGGAGAGGGAATGTGTGTTAGAGATGATAAAGTGGTGCCTTTAGAGCAAAGATCTGGCTGATCTCGCATGCATCTGTGTGTGTTATTGTGCAGTGTGTATTCTAGCACAAGGAGGGGATTTGGTTTCCTACATTTCTGGGTTTAGTATCGCAGAATGTTTCAAATTCTGGGAATACGTTATGTGGGATGGATTTGTGCTTGGTGGAACACCATTAGTATATGATGTGTGTATGAGTTGGATATGGGTGTGTGTGCTTCCTCTGGGTCTGTGGGATTTTGGCCCATAATTCCTGCAGCTCTCAGGTCACAGCTCCGTTCTCACGCACATATTTGGCATTCCTTCCCCGACATGATTACCATACACCTTCCACTCTGGGTTTGGCTACACAGAATATTTCCATCATTCCCGAGTGGAACTGGAGCAACGTTCCAGAAATGAACAACTCAGCCCCCCACCCCCTACTCACTCTTCTTTATCCCACCCCCACACCCCGTTTCCCTCCCACCCCACTGTCTCCTCTTTATACCACCCCCTCCAGCACAGATTCCTGCTGCCTTGCAATAGGAATCCTCCGGTACAACCCATTTTTCCCCCTGAGTCAGCTGTTTGTGTCTGCCGGCATGATTGGGTCATTTGGCAGCGACATCTCTTCAGTGACCTCCCGCTAGGATAGGGAAGGAAGGGGAGGGATGGGGGGATAAGAGCAGAATAGATGAGGGGAGAAGCAGCTATGAAAATCTAACTCACTACTGCATGTTTCCCTTCCACTCTTCTGTCTGATTGTTCAAGTTATATATTCACGGCAAAACTTCAGAATGTGGAGGTCACTGTTGATTTTCTGCACGGCAGTTGGTGCTCAGGTTTCAGAGTTCTGGAGTGAGGCCGGTCCATCTTCGATTTATATCTTTTAAAGCAATTTAATGTCTGAGTTTCAAGCTTCTGCAACTACTTCAACCCGTACCGACAAGAACTATATACTGCCTTTTATGCCAAACACCCTGTTCCTATAAAGAAATCTGCTGGTTTGATTTTAAAGTGCTAAAGTGGTTAAGGAACTACAGTTTGTAAGATGAATTGGTGTAAGGAATGTAGTATTTCATAGTTTTGCAGTGACAGTCTTGCTATATATATATATTATTATGTAGTTCAAATAAACGGTCTACTTTTTCCAATTAATTTTCATCTATAAGATGGCAATAAATAGAAAAAAAGCCTATTAGGAGAGGGCGACATGGATAAAATCTATAACAGTACATCTAATTCTATATCAAATATTGATATACATTGTCATACAGTACATTTGATGTATATTTAAGAAGTTGCTGTTTGTTTTGGTTCATCCAGTAAATTTAAATACCCAAAAAATGAAGGTGAATTGATGCAAAAGTCCTGCAAGCTCAATATTACCATTAATTAGTCGTGTACACTGATTGGCTGTATTAGACCATTGTAAGCAATATTGCAACCAGATATATTAAAGGGATGGTATATTTCATCCCAGGGAAATGCCTTCAGATTGCTCGTTTTGTTTCACCAACCGTCTAAAACCCAAAGATATTCAATTTAGACCATCAATTTAAACCATCAAACCCTCATATTAAGGTTGCTGGAACCGGCAAATTAATTTCTTGACTTAAACAATAATTAAACAGTTGCCAATTCATTTTTTGTCGATCATCTAATTGAGCATTAATGCCAGCCGTCCACATGTGGAGCCTCGGCAAACCGGATCGTCTTTGAACCATAAATCCCTTGAAAGAAAAGAAAGCATGCGAAGAAGCACTTTAAAGAGGCTGGGACACACGGGAAATGTTTCTGTAAGGTTTACTGAGTCGAGAAAGACTGCTGCACACAGAGCTGAAATAAATAAACGAAATAATTTTATCGTAATAATTATAATAACCATCATAGTAAGATTGCTTATTTAGGGTTTCTGTCTTCTTTTATATATATAATATATATATATATAACTTTCAATAAATTGTTCCCTTTAATATTTTTTCTCCTGTGTGTATGCATGAGACTTTGGTTTGATCCACTGAATATCCCGGTAGCAGCATTCTGTATCCACGGTATCGCACGGGAGCATCATCCCCTGGGTCGTTTCTATAGCAATGCTAATAGACAAGGCACCCTCCCCGTCGTGCTCGCCCCTGCACTTGTCATCCTCTGCATCTATAAGCAGAGGGCGTAGTGTCCTTGGGGGGGTGGGGGGGAGTCATGAAGAAGGTCTCCAGGTGTCTTTGGTCGGTTGTTGGTTTGGTTTGCTGTTACTGGCAGGCTGTGTTTGGTGGAGCTTGGCTTTTATACATTCCAGTTCCTACAGCTTCAGTCCCTGTGGTGAGCGTTCACAGGTTCATGCAGGGACTGGATGGTCCCTTTCCAGAGTCCCTCGTGATCCAGCTTCACTCATGGTTGTTGGTGCACTTGCTCACACACATAAACAAACCGACACACACACACACACACACACACACACACACGAACACACACACACAGATATTTCCTTAACTTCTCGTTCTTACAAACATGCATTGATTCCGCAAGTCACGCACTCGATCACTTCCTCATTCATCCTTTTGTCATCCACTCAGCAGTCTCACAGGTTCACACCAATATTTAGCAGTGAGACAAATAAGTGCGTCACATGTCAACTGTCCATTATTGGTCCATCTGATCTGTGCAGATCACTCTATCCCTGTGTCCACTCTGCCGTTTATGTCCTCTCCTTCCTGTTTTCCCTTTATCCGTAGGCTCAGCACCCACTCTCTTGTTCAGTCAGTCATTCTCATCCTTGTTGTTTCTCTGTATGGTCCAGTTGTAATCCCATATTTGACATTGTCCAGCTGGTCCAGAACAGGAGACACAAAGGCCTTGTGGTTTTTGTGGTTGTGGAAGCCTGGGACTCTGGCTGCCCTTCCGGTTCGCTGTCAGTATTCGTGGCTTATGAAGGGAAGCAAACCAGGTCTATAGAGCTTCCAGCGATGGACCAGTAACGGCCCAGTTGGCCATTAAGGGAACTAAAATTGAGAGGAATGATCACTAACTAGCGGGCTGTAGTGGCAAATTAGTAGGCATAAAGCTAAACCCCATGAATGATTCATCAGATTTTTGGTCAATGTTTGTCCCGACAAGAGGGAGGCGTTCATTCATGTGCGACGGAGGAGATGACTGGGTTAGCCATTGGCAGGCTCAGGTCAAGGCTTTGGATGACAAGACAGTGGGTGCTAGTGTTAGCCAGTACTAGCGGGGACCGGTAGCACGCACCCGCTTGCCCCGCTTGCTGACGGTGGTGAAGCGAAAGGGGGTGGTGAGGTCGGGCTGCTCCCCAGGCGGGAAGCGCTTCATGAAGTGTACATCCTGCTGGTTTGGGAGCGTGTGGGGGCCACGGCGAGGGCGGCCTCTTTTAGTGAAGCCCACATACCAGCCTGTGTAGCGCGCTGACATCAGAGCTGTGTAGTGGTTTTCCAGAACCTTCTCCACGAAGACACAGTCATCACTTCGATTACTGGCCTTCTGAGAGAGCAGAGAAACCACAGGTACCCACACACACACACACACACACACACACACACACACACACACACACACACACACACACACACACAAAGAGAGAGAAATTGGGAGAACCAAAGAGAGGCTAGTCAGGAAAATGTAAGATAATTTGATTTTTGATCAACATGTCTCTAAAAGAAAGAAGTCTTACCTTTCCTACCAGCTTGCCGCGGCGGTTCATGCACAGGTAGAAATTGGTTGCTTTGCCCCGGATTCTCACCTGGCTACCAAAGGTATCAGCCTCCACTACGAGCTGGGCTTGTGAAGGGACAGACAGAGGGACAGACAGACATTAGAGCCGCAGGCAAGGTGGATAAAAACAGTTTGTTTTGTTCCGAGGATGTCACGGGTTTATTAGGTTGCATCCTACAAACACAGAGGGAGAAAGATAAAGGTAACCCAGATTTACAGGTCACCTAGTTTCATGTTGATCACGTGAGATAATTTGCCTTAGCGGAGAACAACATCCGAGCTAACACGAACAAGCCCACAGCCAAGTAGTGTGACACTAATTGCACAAATGACCAGCCGCCATTAAAACAGATTTGGGTTTTTAGAGCGATAAGGCGGTCACATTAAATCACAGTTTTAGGATTCATCGTTGCTATTAAACGTCCTGATAAATCACAGGCCGATGTAAAAGTCTTTGGCTGGACAGATGGTCGTCAGATAAGCCCGGTCACACACATGGATGTGAGGGCCGCTGACCACAAATGGGCCTCGTAAAAAAGATAACGGCAGAGAGTAGACGGAGCACAGTGGGCCAGGAGGCGCAGGAGAACACTCAGACTGAGTGTCTGTGATACTGTTGTTTTAAGGTGAGTGCATGTGCGCCCCTGTGTATTAGTGTGTGTGTGTCTGTGTGTGCAGATGCATGCGTGTTTATCCTTGCAGGCAATACCGCTTCACCAACTACACATCTTCAGAGAGCGCTTGTGCCTGTTTAAAAATAAATCCCTAAAATGGTTCCTACATGACCTTAGTCAACAAAGGGGTCAAGAGAAATCAATACCTCCCTCCCTCTTGCCCTCTTCCGCTCTCTTCCCCCAACTCTACACTCGTCTCCCTTCTGCCCTTTCACTTCATGTTTATACCTTCATGCACACACCCCACCCCTCTGCTCCACTGCTTCCCTCTCTGCTCTCGCTTCCCCTGTGCAATCCCACATTGCCATAGTCGGTCACTTTTGGGTGGATTGTTCATCTTAGGAGTGGTATTCGTCTATAAGCAGACATGCTATTGCGTCCGCGGTCCCATCTATGGCTTGAAGTGGCGCGTTAGCGAGCTGACATTGTGAATCGACGGGATGTGCAATATGAGCCAACGCTGGAGCGCACGCAGAAATATGAACTCCAGCTTTATGGCTTGGTTTTCTTCCGCCAATTGATTCTGTGTGTGTGGTTTAAGAATGGGTTAGACATCATTACAGATGGAGAAAGGTGGAGCGGAGGAGGGAGTGGGGGATGGACAGAGGGAGCGTTAGAGGATGGAGGGAGGGAGGGAGAGGAAGCCTGCTGTTTTAAATCCAGAGGAGACAACAGGGAGGATGAGAAATCAATGGAGGGATCGATGCAGGAGATGAGTTTCTAACACTCAGTCCGACACTCTACCTGCCAGGCTTTTCCCGCTAACTCACACTTGTTTTCACTAACACCTTCTCTCTCTCTCTTTCTCTCTTTCTCCCTCTCTCTCTCGCTTTCTCTCCCTGGCTCTATTGTGAATCATTGAGTCAGCAGCCAGTCGATGAGGTCTTTGTACTCCCAAGACAAGCTCCACTGCCCCTCTGCCAAAGCCTGGGGAGGCATGTGTGTGTGTGTTTTGTGAGTGTGTCTGCACAGTTGCATTCTGTATCCATTCATGCATGCACCCGGTCAACCTTCAAGTCTTTGTACTTGCAACCGTTAGTCGGTTTGAGTGTGCAGGGAAGCATTGAACTGTCTATACACTGACTCACATGTGCTAAAGTGCTTGTGTGTGCGTGTGTGTGTGTGTGTGTGTGTGTGTGTCTTACCAAATTTGTCTCCATCTTCTCCTCGAGCGCTGATTCTGCGTCCCAGCACCTGGACATGTTTGCCACTGGTGCGGCTGTAGAGCTGGTAGACCCGGTGCTGTCGCCGACTCATGGTGTCTCGCACCTGTGTTTGGTTCTCCACGTGCACGCTGAAGTTGACCCCATCCACACCGAGTACCTGCTGCGAACACACACATACATATACACACACACAAGCCAAGCCAAGACAGACAGACACCCAGAGGTCGGCACATGCACACAGATACAGAGAGTCAAGAACAGGCATAAAATAAAAGTACAACATGATCTATACAATTTTGTAATGTACAATCACTCTTTCTCATACATGTAGACTCTTACCTGTAATGGATTGCACATCACCAGCAACATCTGGATACATCTGGAAAAAAAAAAAAGAAGTGGAGGAATTTAGAAATATGTAAGCACCATTGAATGTTGGAAGGCTTGTGTGTGACACAATCATTTCCATCTCTTTCTTCTCTGCCGTTCCTTCTGTTCAACATCTTTCCTTATTGGGTGATTACTCACATTGCTGGGTGTGTGGCTGGCACAGAGACATGACATTCAGACCGGCTGATGTTCAGGGATCGGCAGACAGACAACACCCAGAGCAGTGTTTATCTTTACGCTACCAGCCTTCCGTCCAAACCCACTCACTGACCCGTTTGTGACTTTTGCCACACCAAAATCTGGCCTCCAAATGACCCGATTGGACCATGGCGAAATGGCAAACATGCCGAGACAACTAGAACATGTTTTGGTTTGGACATCTAAGGGACTGGGCTGGTTCGTTTGGCTGCACTGCGTATGTAGACAGCTGGTCTGGACTACAGGTGTACACTACGCTGTGATGTGGCTTTGGAGAGCGTCGGCCGTTTGGTTACATTTAAAGATGCAATGAATAAGTGACAGGAGCAACCAAAACCTGTAAAGATGATTTATGGAGGAATAAATGAGTTGGTAATGCTCTTTCTTATCCTTCTGATCTGGACTTTCGGAGACATTTATGATTGAACAGCTGGTTACAATTAAAATTCTTCTCACTTTATCACATCGCTTAATTGAAGATTAGACCTTGACCTTGGATGCATCATGTTATTCACAGCTTTAGTAAGGGAGGGATTGGGTTGCGTAAAATCTATTCTGGCAGTCCTTGAACTGTTCTGAATTAGAAGCTGAAGACATGATGAAGTTCAGAACCGTGTGTGGGCTGAAAAGCAATTCTACGAATTTTGTCTTTCCCCACCTCATCTTCTATCTCTCTGCATGCCTCTTCTCTCTCTCTTTCTCTCTCTCTCTCTCTCTCTCCTCCACTCTTTTTCTCAGAGATGTCCTCCCTATCTCTTCTCTACCTTATCTCTCCCTCCCTGTCCACTCTACCTTTCTCCTATCATTCCCTGCCTCCCATCTTCCTTTATGTTTGGGGTTAGCGGGGTGACTCCTCCACACTGTCATGGGCATGCACACAGATGTGCAGATGTGTGCAGGGTGTGTGTGTGCGTACAGGAGGAGCAGGCAGCTGACAGCTGGACCAAAGCAGAGACATACGCACTGCTGAGAGAGGGAGATAGTGAAGAGGAGAGAGGTGTGGACTGAGAGGTACACAAAGGGATAGGGAGAGGGGAAGGTGATGTAAGAATAAATAGAGGGGAGATGAAGCAAGAAATGGCTGACAGATAATAAGAGAGGTGAGAAATTAAATCAGAAAGAAGATGCACAGATGTGAGAAGGAGGGGGTGAAAGACGACTAAGGTTACATTTTGAAGGAAGAAGGAGAAAAAGTGGCAAAATGAGAGACTGTAGGTTAACCACAGAGTGTGGCCTGGCATGAGAAGTAGACAAAAAGATAAATAATGAGAATAAAAAAAGGGGGTGGGGGGTTCAACTCATGCACGTCGTAACACATGTCACTGCCTCCTGACTAAAACACACATGTACATATGCTACCTCTCTCTTCCCTCCTCCTCCTCAACATTTGTTTCCCATAGCTGGTGGTTCGGTCCCTGAATTCTAGTGGATGCAGATATCCTGGGCAATGCAGTATGTTGGCCCTCACATTTTGCCTGCGCAGCCGAAAAAACCTGAGCGCCTGTGCATTGTGAGGACTCTCAGCTGTTAAAACACCACGGCTGCACTGCCGCCGAGGACACTGCAGGAAAAGTGCCTCGGCACTGGATTCCCCCGCTCCCACAAAAACCACAGACACTCCATATTATGCCAGCCACAGAGAGAAAGAGAAGGAGAGAGGAAAGAGCGAGACAGGATCAACCGGGGGTGGGGGAGGGATGAGAAAACGAGAAAATAAGAGAGTGCCGAGTAAAAGTCGGGGAGAGTAAAGACAGAAGGAGGTATGGAGAGAGGGAAAGCCCGGTGCGCCTTGGCCGGGCGCCAAAACAAGCAAAGGTCTGACATCATAAACCTGCGTCCCAGCAGATCAACCATATGGAGGCTGCGGTTAGACTAGCAGGCCTCAGCACCGAGGACTGGGCAGCAGCGTGGAGCGAGAGCGGTCGGCCTGGTGGGACTCAGTACAGAGCAGCGGTTTCAGCTGTGTGTAGCAGTGGTTAGCGTGGTAGGCCAACACTGGAGCAGTGGGCTTCGGCACAGTGCAACAGTTTCAGATGTTCAGCAGTGGGCCTCGGTGAAGAATGGTGGTTAGGAGAGTGGGCGTGTGAGTGGTATTAGGCCTTTGGTGGAGCATCGGTTAGAGGGCCTCGACATGGAGCTGTGGCTTTTACGAGAGGAGCAATAACAGGTTGCTGTGGCAAAAGGCCCTTGGCTTTTCAAACTGACTGAAGACTTATGATCACGTCGGTAAAACAGCACGGATGAAGTGAAGTGGCTGTGGTAAAACTGATAGGCAAGGAGGAAATTAACAGAAAGATGATTGGCTCTGAAAAGACCTGAACTAAAACCAGCAGACTAAACAGTAAGATTGCTCCTCCTCGGATACTGCCAGGGGCGCCATCATTCATCGGTTATTAATTCATACTTTTTTCTTTTTTTTTTTATCTGAGCAAGTATCTGTGGAAAAATTGGGAATAGGCAAGACAGGAAGACAGATGTAGGCAGTTAGGTGGGTAAGTGGAGAGAGTGTGAGGGAAACACAGACACAGAGAGAGAAAGTCAGGCAGACACCAGCAGCAGCAGCAGCACACACCCTGTCCAGGTTGTGTGAGGAATGAGAAGTATCTGGAGATGACTGCCATCTGGGAGAAGTACAGCCGACACAAAGAAAGAAAAATAAATCCCTTGGCTTTTAACAAGACACACCTCAAATGGGCAAACTCAAGCCCCCTGAGTCTGTATCCTCCTCCCTTAGATTTGCTCTTGGCACTTTATCATTTTCCTTTCCCACTAGATAAAGCCGGTGTTATTTGACTCAACTTCAGAAATATTTTCAATAGGGGGGGAAAAAAGCATTTTCTTGGCATTGGGAAAATGGCTTTTTGTCTAATCCAGTTTGGCCATCCCTGAAGTAAGTGCAGATGGTGATGGAGATGTTTATGGCAGGTTTTATGAGTAACAGGGCCCTGACTCTGACCCAGTGACCCTGAACTGTCAGCCAATCAAAACAGGCCCTTCCATGGCATGTTTTCTATGGGGACTGATGAGGAGTGATGTAATCGTTAGACACCGCAACATTCTTCTCCATCATCTTCATCTGTAGCCTGGCCTGTCACGAAACTAGTTTAAACAACCGATAAATAAAGAGATAGGAAAACAAGATTATGACACGATAAAGTGATAAAAGTGACTTACAAGACGGTCAGCGTGGAAAGAAGGGACCACATTGCTTCCCCCCTCCACTATGGAACTTGTCCCAGAGACAGTCTCCTCGCTCGGTCTGAGCCAGTCCGACAGTCCGGAGAGTTTCCCCCTGTGTTTTGAATCCGCTTGATGCTGTGCAGAGTCAAAGAGTCAGCGGAAACTCCCGTTGGCATCGGCGGCGGTGAGCCCCGGTTCTCCCGGCGTGGGTAAACGTGCGGGCGCGGGCAATGCGGGGTGTGAAGCCGGGGTAACTGTGCCACTGTGACCGCCGGGCAACCTCTACCAGCTGTCCAGACCGGTGGAGAGGCGGATGGGCGGGGGAGCAAAAGGGGGAACGTTGGGGCTTTTAAAAAAGGCTGCGCGTCCCCGACAAGGAGAGGAACAGGTGAAATCGCGCTCACGCGTCACAGATAACCAACTCCAATTGACCTGGTTGACCCTCGGAGTGATGATCGGCCCCGTGGAGAGATGCGGTGCGTGCGTAATCTTCTGCGTAATCCAATGCGTAACGTTTCCGCACGGAGAAAGCCTCTAGTCACCAAAAGTATGTCTGTAGCCGGGGAGATATTAAAAGAGAGTGGCGGAGTGTTTGTTCCAGCGCAGAGAGAGATGGCACGTTTAGTCCCAGCGGAGCAGGGTCGGGAGCTGTTGGAGGTGGACTACCTGGACTGGCTGATGGAGCAAAAGGTGAGCTGGAGATGGGGGCTCTGCGTGCGCAGGGTAATGCAGGGCCTCGGTCATGACTGCGTCCACACGCTGGCTCAACGGGACTGTGGCTCAGGTGACACCGACCGACAGTGTCCGACAGAGAGGGTGATAAGGTCCCAGAGCGGTCCAGCTCAGAGGGCTGTATGGAGAGTGCTGAATGAAAATGGGAGGGGATAATAAAGGGGAAAGAAAGACGAGGGAGGGAGGGGTGGCTGGAGAGGATGGGAACAGCTGTGACTGGGTGGCGGACTCAGCCACCCGCGACACACTGAGGAAATGACAGCCGCACTTTGCACCTGATTTTCCGGACTTCCTCGCTCGCCTCAGCCGCTGGTTGCCGCCTGGCTGCAGCAGTCCTCCCTGCGCCCTCTCGACACAATACCAGCCAAAACACAGCACGATGACATCACCTCCAAAGTGTTTGAAGGGGGAAAATGCAATCCGATCTTTTTATTTATTTTTTTAAACATAGAAAGTTTAAGCAGTTTCTCTGAAGGGGGGTGGGGAGGAGCGGGGAGGAGTGGAGGGGAGGGGGGGGAGCACGAAAGTCTCCTCTTTCCGAGAAAAAGCGAACTCCGCGGTGCAAGCAAGAGGAGAGGAGTCGAGCTCACCAGTTTTCTGAAGAAATAAAAGTTAAAAGGAGCAAACTGGAAACGTGTTTACCCCCCAAAAAAATCACACTGACGGTTCGACTCCCAGTCCAGAACCTGCAGCGTCCCGCTTCCCTTTTTATTTTGCCTCCCTGTTTAATTCAGACACCAGAGGGGAAAACGCAAGAGAGAACGCAAAAAGAACCCAGCCGTGCGTTTTTATCCACTTCACTGGTATTGTGCAGATCCGTCTCTCTTTCAAAAAAAAGGGTTTCCTTCCATGAAAAGCTCTCGTTGAGGGGCTGCACAGGAGAGGCGCGTCGGCAAGCACAGACCTCACTCCAAGAAAAAGCAGAACAAGATTTTAACAGACGCGGATCAATCCTCCCTCCTCTCTCCCTCCCACCTCCCCCCCACCCCCCTGCCTCACACACACACGCACACGCACACTTATTGGATCAAAACGGGATTAGTCAGTCGTTATGCGATGCCGTTCCAAATTATACGGCAACAATATATATATTCTAACAAGTGTTCCGTTCCATTTGATCTATTTGTGAGACACACGAAGTTCACTTGTTTACAAAGCAACTTGTTTTGAACGCGTTTCATAATATCAGGCAATCCTCCCTTGGACTATGTGTTGTGTTATTCTGCCTTGTTTCAACTAATATTTGTTTTGGAAATTCTTGAACCAAGTAAATGCTTTGGAAATAATTTGAATGCCAAGAGGAATTCATTAATTTGAGGGGAAAATACGAGTTTAAAGGGTTTTCCAGAGCAAACGCCTGTGACAGAAAGAAAGTGGACAGAAAGAAAGAAAGAAAGAAAGAAAGAAAGAAAGAAAGATCTCCACAAAACAAAGACACCTGTCTCAGTCACGTGAACATCCATCTTCAAACCAGGAGGACTTCTTGCCCTGTATTATCTCGCCTGGCCTGAAGATAACCTCACCCCTGCAGCCTCAGTGGCCCCGGACTCAGGATGGAGGAGCTCACACACACACACACACACACACACACACACACGCACACGCACACACACACACACACACACACACACACACACACGCACACACACACGCACGCGCGCACGTACACGCACACACACTCTTCGGAGCCGCCGCGCTTTCAATTGAAGTATTTTGACTCCCCATTTCATAACTTTTAAGTTAAACCTTAAGAGGGAAAAATGAAACGGAGAATGAGAGACAGTCGGGAGGACGGTATGTAAGCACGGACACGGATCCAAAACGAACATTTCTCAGGGATTTCGGCAGCAACGCCCGCTCTGCGCTCCCAAAACTCCCTCTCACCGCCGCACAACCGCAGACGGTCAGCCAAGCCAACACAACACTCCTGCCATACCTTTCACTCACACGCACACAAACACGCACACGCACACACACACAGAGAATAGAGGGAAAGAGAGTAAATTTGTGCATATGTGTATGTGTGCGGAGGTGGGAGGGGGTTGGCCTCATACATCAGGGACAGTTCTCTTGGCTCCAAGTGCAGGCTTATTCTTTTCAACATTGTTCTTTCAAAACACACACACACACACACACACACACACACACACACACACACACACACACACACACACACACACACACACACACACACACACACACACACACACTTCTGCAACTGGACAGGGTTGAGCTGGGCTGGGTAGGGGTACTGTGGTTGAATGCCTTTCCAGTCATGCTCCATAGACAGGCCTCTGGCCTTCTTTCCTACTACTGGCTCCCTCTGTCTTTGCACCTGTGTCTGGGTGCTTTTTTCGCCGCTCACCGCACCGCTGCAAGGGACACGAGTGTAAATGTTGTGGAGAGGGATTTGAACCACATTCTGGTGATGAGGAATGAGGCCCGTCTGGTACTCTTAAGCCCAGATGGAAGGGTTCAGAACAGGGACTATAGCACATCTTGGTACAATGGTGGAGTAAGAAAAAGCAGACAGAAGAGCTCAACGCCATTCACACACTGTACACGAAAGCCTGATTTAACGGTAGCACTGGATTTGTAGATAGTGGATTTTCCAAAAGGATCTCGATGCTGAGGTGATTGCATTGAAAATCTGTAAAACAAAGTATGTTACACTAAGATTCTTCTGGGAAACAGGACTTAGAGTATCTGGCTCAGCAGTGTGAACATAAGTTGTGGTTGAAAAGGAAAATAAAGGACACAATTAAACTAAGGCCTGTTCACATCTGGAGTCGCAGACAGTTATAATAACATATTATTCATACCTCCATTGTGACTGTGATTCCCTATTCAAAAAATAACATCAAGTGAACCTCGTCTTCCTCTCCTTCTGTCACATGACTCTCATTCATTTTCTGTCCTCCCTATCTGTCTCTTTAATCTCCCAGGCTGTGTTTTATCTGCTCACTCTGTCCCTCCCTCTGTTTGCAGCCAGCATATTGATTGCCCATGTCTTTGCCTCTGCAGCTCCTGCCTATTGATCCTTGCCTAAGACACACACATACACACACACACACACACACACACATACATACACACACACACACACACACAACTTGTGTGCATACGCATCCTCACATCCATGGATGTCCCCTTCCTGTTTCTCCACACTCAAAAAACGATCTGACTTTCATACAGACCAACTTTGCCAGACACATATTCATAAACGCACACGTGCATGCACTCACGTGTGCACAAACACGCACAAAGAGACACACACCAGGACATTTATTTTTTGCATATACCCTCTGTTGTGTTGAATAGACTTGGCATTGATGGACGTTATGCCTTTGTGCTCTTCTCTCGACTCATTAAAGTGAATGCGAGAGTGTGTGTTTGTGTGTGTGTGTGTGTGTCTGGGGCCCTGTAGCTGCTGTAGGTCTGGACCCAGCAGCTTTTACTTTGTGTATCTCTCTCTCTCTCTTTGACGAGGCCTGCAGGCTTCTTCATTCAGGGAGCCTGGTCAATATGGCCATTCTGTCTAGCAATTAACATCGATCAGCGCTCGTCAATACCGTCAGTACCCAGACAAAGACCCAGGGTGCATTGCGTGTGCTTGCCCTTTCTCTATCACAGTCCAACAAATCCCCAAACAGCACTCTCATTATATGAGGGCATTCTGGCCTGACCCCAAGGTCATCGTGGAGGAGAGGCATGGTGTGTTGGACTCTACGTTATGGGTGACTGGAGTGGAACCTAATGCAGGACTCGGAGCATTCTGAGCCGCTGGCCAGTTGTTGACTCCTCATGACAGTATAGTGTGTGCATGTGCAGAGGTGCGGGTGAGGAGTCAAGTTTAGATATTCCTTGGTTTGGATGCAGTCAAAGACAAGTTGACAGATGATATCGTCCCCCCGCTGCGTCCTCTGAAGTGTTGGACACTGTGAAAACTTTGAACAGTACGAATACAATCCATCATTCTGGTGACACACACATTTGGCGTTTTAAGATGTGTCAAGTGCAGTGGATTGTGTCCAATTATCTTTGTCTATAAGGTATGGGCTGTATATGTCTGGATGGGAGGAGGGAAGCAGGCGTATATGTGGGATCTCTGGAGGGAGAGAGGGGCTTTTGGCTCTGATTAATACCTGCAGACATGGGCCTTAAACCTCACATCACATGTTGAGATGTCAGGCTAACATCGGTTTCTGGGATAGAGATCCCCATACTCTGTTAATCACGGGCCAAGTTTAAACTGTTCCCCAATGTGTAAATGTATGAGACACTTAATAAAGGCCCTTTGATGACAGGGGGGCCCCATGCGAAGTCAAGGAATGCATACAGTGTGCCGGGCTTTGAAATGAGAACCTGTTCGCCACTTGTCCGCGTCTGCGAGATGAGAGAATCGACAGCTGCAACTAAGTAAGAGCAGGAATTAATTAGCGTAGAGCCGTTTGTGCGATATTGAGCCGCGGTGGAGATGAAGAGAAAAGCAAAATATTGTTTTTATTAGCGGCGATGTTGGTGGTGCGCAGCCTGCTCCCTTCTCTCGCTTAGCAAGATTAATCCAGTGAATATGAACGTTTACTCTCCTCCGTCGCACAATCCATTGCAGCTGTTGTCTCTATACATAGCACAGCTGAAGCACTGGAATAACTTTACTTTGACACTTTCAAGTCGGAGGGTTCGATGCTGCTTTGGACACGTGGGTAATTATTCATGCAATCTAGGTTGTCATTGAAAGGCCAAAGCTTGGTTCTGCATAGTCGTGTTCTTTAGGCGACACCTGCCTTCTTAAGGAGATTCATGACATGACTTTCATTACTAAAGTTATCCAGCGGCTTCAGGAGTTTATTGTGATTGTTGTGAACGAGGTTAGCCAAAATATCCACTTATACAAAACATCTGTGATCAACCAAGTGCAGCTCAAATCCAACATCCAGCAACATCTCCACCTCTGTGCCATCTGGTAAGGCCACACTGAAGTTTGGACACTTTGCATCGACGAAGTGGTACATAAAAAAAACAAAGACCTAAAACTTGGAAGGAGTCATCCTCGTGCACCTGGATCATATATCAGCATCATCAGGAACTCATGACAGAACCTCAGGCAGAGGCCAACTATGCAAGAACATCTGACTATCCCAAACTAAATCAAGGACAGAAGTAAATCTCAACAATAGGGACCATCGGAATATATGATTGGACGTTAAAACTGAGAATAATTCTGCAACACAACAGGATAAACACAGAATGTTCTATGTGATGGGGATTTTCTACAGGAGCTGCTGTCTGTAACAGAAGGAAGAAGGAAGAAGAAGCAGAAGAAGAAGAAGAAGAAAATTGGGTTTGACCTATGAGGTTGTACATAAATATGCAAAGCTCAGCGACTGGGTAGATGTTTGTTTAATTATGGTGCTTGTGGTTCTGTGTGTTTGGTTGAGTGAGAGTGTCATGACCCTCAGTGACAGACTGTGCACAGCTGAATGTGCAGAGTTTGTGGCTATAGTGTGAACGGTTATGAGCATATGCAACAATTTGCGTCAACAAGTTGTGTAGGCGCGTGTTCCAGGACTGCAGTGAGCGTGTGTGTGTGTGTGTGTGTAATCCTGCGTCCTCCATGCATAGTGATGTGAATTGCAGCTGTGGCTTGTGTTGGACGCCGCTGCAGCATTTTGGTTTTTTTTTTTCTTCCTGTTTCATGTTCAGGCGCTCAGCGATGGAATCCATGATCATGGTAACCTTCACTCCTGTCATCTTTTCTGTTCATCTCTTCCACACTCCTCCCTTCTCCCTTCCTCCCCCTCCTCTCCAATAAGTGCCCTTTACTCTTCCATCCTGTCTCCTCTCCTTTGTGCTGCTTATGCTCCCTCACACTGTGTCCATTTCTCTCATTCAGGTTTTTTCCCTCTCCCTGCCCCTTTAGCCTTGCCACCGGGCAGAGGAGGAACTGTAATGTTTATAAAACCCTTTAATGTGCTATGTAATTACCCTGGCAACACATCCCATCATTACTCATGCCAATAAAGCACCTTCGAATTGACATGTCGGAGAGCGAGAGCGAGAGACAGAGAGGGACATAACACACACAGTTTCCATCAGTCACCCCCCTCCCCATTAATCTCTCCTCCTTTCTTGTCTTTCCTCCGTCTCCAGTTGTTCATCCCTATTTTGTCGTTTCTTTCATTCTTTCCATCCACAGTTCCTTCCTCTTCCTCTCCAGGCTGCTGTGACGTCTGCCAGATGCCCAGGTGGTGGTCAATTACAGCACAACTCCGTTTGGAATAACAAAAGCATCCGTAAAACTGGCTGCACTGAGCCTATTTTAGGAAGACTCCTCTGTATGTTGGAAAGTGGGTGAATGGGCTTGAAGGAGGGAGAGGGGGAGAGAGAGAGAGAGAGAGAGAGAGACAGAGACAGACAGAGAGAGAGAATTATAAAAAATAACACTTACCGAAAGAGTGTAAATGAGGATGCATAAAACAGGCAGCTGCAGGAGTAATTGGATTGGAGTAATTGGAGAAATTGTTGTGAGTAATGCAGAAATGTTTGTTCATGCTAAAAACTTCCATATGCAATTAACACATACTCACATCCTCTTGCAGCAGTCCCTCCCTTCCCAGAGCACCCACCCAAGCTTGTCCTCGGGTCACTATACCTCCCACTTAGACAGCTGAGGCCCTGGTTCCTCTTGTGTTAGCACTTGTGCTAAGTCCACTAGCTTCTCTCTGCATTTACAGCGAACGCTCAAAGCCCATTTGTGGCGTTAATATTGGGCTCTTTCTGTGATAACCTTTGCCCACGTCTGTTCATCTGTGGCTGTATCTTATTCTTCATCTGCCCTGGCAGAATCCTCATTTGTAAGACAAATATTATAACAAATTAAGCAGCAAAACAATGGGTGGGTGTCTGGCTGACGTCAGCCTGCATTTCATTAGCAATCGCTAGGCTAACACGTTCCATATGGAGGAGCCTGCAGGGTAGCCCCCTGCTGCCCAGCCCCAGCCTAGCGCAGCATGGCCCAGCTCAACTTGGTTGCCACGGTCTGCCCCCACCTTCAGTTTCAGTCAGCCCCCAGTTTGGACCCCACCCGGGCCCCCGCCATTATGTCATCTTTAATTTGGACTTGTCACACATCACCTGACACCTACCCCCGTCATGCTGTAACCTTTTGTCCCATTGGAGCGAAAAAGCACTCCGGAGGCTTTCTCCCTCTTCTTTTCTCTCCCACTTTGCCTGTTGTTTTATTCTTCCTTTTCTTCTCATTCTTTCTCTTTCTCTCACGCTCTTTCCCCCTCACTCACACTCTATTTTGGCTTCTGTCACTTCTTCCCTTTCTCTCTTCAACCTCTCACACCATGTAAACCCACCTGCCTTTCCCCTTGGCCCTTTGTCATTAAGACTTAGGTTAGAAATGTGTGCGCGTTATGAGCAGAGGAAACAACCAAGAATGAGTCTGACTGGAATCTGACTACACCTCTGTTCAGTCACCCAAAACCATTTTCCCAGAGCCCTCGACAGAGGAGCTGGATGACAGTGATATATGGGATCTGACAGGAAGGGAAAGTAATGTCCTCTGAAAAGAGCGATATTATAGCACATGATAGGATTCTGGAGTCAGACTGGTGTGTTGGACAGAGCGCTGGACTTCTGGGGAGCGGCAGGGCCGTGGGGCTGTCTCCTGTGATGGAAATATGGAATGTGACGGATCTCTGGAATTTAATAGAAGAAGACGGACGGAGATGGAAGCAAAGAAACGTACAGATAAGAAAGGATTCATGATTACAAGCATGAATTTATGTGTTCAGTGTGCACCGAGACAAAGACGTGTGTACGTATGTGCACTACAGGTGTGGCGTGTGTTGTTGTGAGTGCTGAGTGTGTGTGTGTGTGTGTGTGTGTGTGTGTGTGTGTGTGTGTTTGCATGCTTGCCCTTTCCCCGGCCTGTGCATCTATGTGTATAATCGTGTGTTTTTATGGCCGATGTGCACTGGTGTGTGTGGGTTTCTGTGCACACCCATGTGAGTTGCTGGGTGTCTCTGGTAGCCGTCCCTCATCACTGCTCTGTTCCCCCAGGTCTCTGTTGTTGGCTCCTCTCTTCTCTCCTATTCTGCTGTATGCTTTATGTTGAGCCCTATTTCACCCTGTTCTATTCTATTGCTGAAATTATGACCTTCTCTAACACTGGTAAAGAGCTTTGCCAATGTATATTTTACGGTACAGATGATCATTTCTGGCTTTGACTAGTTTGAAGCTCAAAGTTACCTTCTTGAATGATTACATTCATGAGTTTTGAAAGATCTATTTTATATATCGTCAGTCATAACTTCTTTTATTGGTTCTGCAGTAAAAACCAAATAATGAATAAAGTAGTGACAGCTGGTAGACAACCTTTTGGTTAAATGATTCTCTTCAGCTCGATAGCCTGTATTCAGCTTGGATGGAGGAAAATATTTTTTTTATTATGAGGAAACTATTTTGGACCCGAATGATCTGGTGGGAACTGCACTGACTGAAGTAAAGGAAACTACGAAATGGGTAAATGGAGAAACTCTACATTATACAAAACGATTATCTTCGTCGAAATTCCAAGTCAAGAACATATTCCCACACATTTTCAAAGGCTGCTCGGCAAGTAAGAAGCTTCTATGAAAGCTTCATAGTTTTATGAACATTCCTATCAATCTAATAATTGACATTTTCCATATACAGACGAGTGACAAATTAAAGAAACCTGAAAGACAAAACAGATTCCGATGCTTCCACGTATGAGGGATCACAGAAAAGTATCCGATGTTCAAGGCTGTGGCCTTCACAGTAACTATCTCAAGACAATTGAATACCTTTGTGAGGCTTTGGATTGACATGTTTGACAGGACTCTCCACCACCAAAACCAAATGAGGAAATATCATTATTTCTGGTGCAAATTAAAAAAATGCACCACATTTTTTGTGTTTGTTTTGTTTGTCATGCTTTTCTTGTGCAGCATGGATTTCATTGTGCATCCCCGTTTTGATCAAAGACAATACATTATTCCTGAATCCTTTGGCCGGAATTGGGTTTAACCTTCCAATAGAGTTTAGAGACCAAGTTTAGAGACTGAAACGGCTTCATTGCCAACTATTTCATACATTTACAACACCGTAAATATATAATAAAATATATCAAATCCTTTTTTGGCTGCAGCATGAGATC
>NC_139919.1:22474923-22477423 GCF_963514095.1 Eutrigla gurnardus | reverse complement strand
TGCGTCAGTCGCTTACTCTTTCCCGGCTCCGTTTGCCTACTTTCCTCCATGAGATCCATCTCTTTCTCTTTCCTTTGCCTGCTCTCACTCTCCTTTGTTTGGTTCCGATTAAAAAAGAAGAAGAAAAAAAAAAAGGAAATTTAGGTTTATGTTTTCGATTTTTACGATGACAAACTGAACAGTGTCACGTGTCTTGCTGGAAGAGACGCTCGAGTTCTTAAAAGGAGAATACGACATTCAGAACCACTAGATGTTGCATCTCAGTCCAAAACAAATGGGCACATCTGCCACACTCCCCCCCTCCTGCTCCCCCCTCCCCCCCTCTGCGTTCTCAGGAAGGTGTTGTGAAACATGCCCCTGAACAAACAACGAGATAAACAACGGAATTAAGTTACCCTTTAGTGAACAGTTTCAGTTGTTTTAGTAACATTGGTAAGGAGTTGGAAGGTTGCCTTCAGCCGAACACTTCAGACTTCTTTATTGTAACCTGTTTTGTCAAATTTCTCTCCAGCACACTGCTCAGAATATATGATTCATCGCCTCCACATCTGTGCTTTACTCCTTGCATAGCATTAGGGATAACCAGTCCAAAAAGCTTCCCTTCCCAGTGTTTTGAATCCCACAAAACATTACAGCTCACACTTATCAGCTTCCCAGAAGTCATAGCAGCATGTCTAGAATTTCTTATTTTCCCTACAACGTTCCCTTTGCATCTCCCTCTTGGCCAGCAGGAATTTACTACAAGCTCCAGCGCTACCCCTAACGTTCTACCATTTGTCATCCATCAGGCTCGACAAAGTTATTGGAACGTTGCCGTCGTGCTTCCCATGGCGTGGATGCGGCCGGCGGGCACGTTCTTGGGGTTGCAGTAAAACAAGCGTCTAATGACACCCCCTGTAACCACAGCAAAAAAAGAAAAAGGGGGGGGTGGGGGGCACGCGTCACCAGCACTAACCCAGGAAATGCTTTGGTTGGCCACAGGGTAATTGGGACTGTCCCATGTAATTTGGGCGGAGAGACAGGCAAGTTTGGCCGGCACCGCTGCACTTGTTTCTCCCTGGCTGTTGGTCAACCACACAGCACCACAGAAATGACAAAAGGGATGGAGGGAGGAGGAGAGACGGAGGCGATAGGAGATAAGGTCGGGTTTTGAGGAAATCGGGAGAATGAGTAAAGGCAGAACACTGAGCGCCTGCATGGAAAGAAATCAGCGAATAGAAAGCAGAGGGAAACTGTGGAGATTGACGGAGGGGATTAGCGGTGTGTGTGCATGTGTGTGTTTAAAGGAGTGTCACAGCGAGTAGAGAAAGTGAAGCGTGGCATGTGTACAGTGGGCATTATTTTTCCCCACACAGGTTCTCCTACGCTGAGGCAGATGGAAAATAGGAAAGGGGAGCAGGGGGAAATTCAGCTTAGTCAGGTCTTCTGCTCCAGCAGTGTACTCATCGCAGTGTGTGTGTGTGTGTGTGTGTGTGTGTGTGTGTGTGTGTGTGTGTGTGTGTGTGTGTGTGTGTGTGTGTGTGTGTGTGTGTGTGTGTGTGTGTGTTTCTTTGTCTGTCAGGTCCTCTTCACAAGTAGCGCTCGCTTTAAGTGGGACAGACAGCTCGAAGACTTAAGAGTTCTGTGTGCTGGCCTGAAACCACAGGTGTGTGTTTGGGTGCACACACTTGGACCTTCTGTATGCTGTGTGTGTGTTTAAGTGTGTGTGTGTGTGTGTGTGTGTACATTTTCTGCATTAATATGAAGTTCAGATGTGGTGGTCATGTATATGTGTGTGTTTATACATGTTTGTTTTCTAAACATACAAGTGTGCACTAGAGAGAGAAGAGAGATAGTGTTTGTGTGTGTGTGTGTGTGTGTGTGTGTGTGTGTGTAATCTCTTTGTGTTTGGAGTGGCTGCTGTATCATACCTGTGTCTGTCTCCGCAGATTTGATCGTATTAGTGGAATTAGAGGCTTGTTCCACATGTTGTCTGCATGTGTGTGTTCTGTCTGCCTATCTGTCTGTGTTTTCTTGGCTCACGTCTCTGTGTTTGTGTGTGTGTGTTTGTGTGCATGAGCAGAAATATGTCTGCGACCTGTTTAGGTTTATGTGTGTGTGTGAGCGTGCATATAGAAATGTGCAAGAATGTGAGTGTGTGTGTGTGTGTTGCAGGCTACGGGGTCACCGGCAGGTCCTCATCTCCTCAGACCAGACCAGACCAGACGATGAGGAGGGGAAGCGGCTCGGTGCGGTGCAGAGTGCATTGGTGTGCTGTGTAGCAGTCTCCAATCTGGGACATGGCCTTGGGCTGTGACTAAATGAAAAATGAAACAGTGCAGCAACAAGGCCTTAAATGTTTGTAAATCGGAGACGGGCTAAACCGCGCTAAACTCAAAAACACACACAGAGCAGACGCCAAAGATCTCCCGCAGAACAGCACCCTCTGACCTGCTTTCCTTGCCGGGTTCTGGCTCGTATCCAAACCTAGTCAGGTACACACCGAAGGCCCACCAGTGGC